>NW_020950062.1:14788407-14812172 GCF_900497805.2 Vombatus ursinus | reverse complement strand
AGATAGATAGATAGATAGATAGATAGATAGATAGATAGATAGATAGAGAGCACAGGGTGAGTCGAAGATAAATGGATGATATTTGGAGAATAAAATTAAGGGGTGAAAGATGATTATACTGGGAGAAGAAGAAAAAGAAAGGTAGAATGGGGTAAATTATCTCACATAAAACAGACAGGAAAAGAAGATTGGAAAGGTAGAAAAACACTAGAGTATGAAGGGCTTTGCCTGACAAAGAATTCTGTATTTGCTCCTAGAGGCAATAAGGAAACAACAGAGCTTATTGATAGGGAGTGGAGAATGGGAGGGCAAGGAGAGGTGCCAAGGTTAGAATGCACTTTAAGAAAATCATTTTGGTGGCTGAACAGAGGGTGGATTGGAGTGAGGAGAGACTTGAGAAAGGCAGACCCACAGGAAACTATTACAACAGTCCAGGCTCCAGGGGATGAGGTTCTGCCCTGAGGGAGTGGGGTGACCATTTCAGAAGAAAGAAAGTGGCCATTGGATAGATATTGCAAAGATGAAATTGACAGGCCTGGGCAAGAGATTGTATTGTGTGGGGTGAGAAATAGTAAGGAGTCTTGAAGAAGGATGATGTGGTTATGCACCAATATGCAAACAACTATGTATGAACAAGCTATATACAGAATAAATGGAAAATAATCTATTAAAAAAAAATGAAATATAATAGAATTAATCTGAGGCAGGGCTATATCCTCCAAAACTCCAATGTGAAAAGAGCACTCTAATAATTCAAAGGAGAGTTAACTTCTCTAGACTCATATTCTCTTCTAGAGACCTGCTCCAGAGGAAAGCTCTGAAAGAATGCCTTACTTTAAAGAGAAGAGCCACAGAAGGGAATGTTAACTCTGTAAGGGTTTTTTGTAGTTATTTTGCTTCCAAACAATGATACTTCAGTTTTATATAGTGCTTTTTAGTTTATAAAAGGCTTGTGTTACATCTATTCTGTGAAAAAAGGTAGTTCAAATACTATTTTTTTGCGAATTTTACATTTAACCCATGATAATGCTGAGACTCAGGAAGAGTATATGATTTGATCAAGATCACAATTTATAAATGGCTGAGCAATACCTGAATGCCCAGTTTTCTACTTCCAAATGCAACATGTTTTTGTTTCTTTTGTTTTTTTTTCCAGTGTGTCAGACCATGTCCTTTAACACAGTAGTGAATAGTAAAAGAAGTTTGAACCCAGAGAGAGCAAAGGGATTTTAAAATATCTGTAGACAGGCTATGAGATGCACTAATGTGTCTTTTACCTTTTAATGTATACCCAGCCCTTAATGCAATGCCAGGAACATAGTAGGTACTTAATATGTTGTTGTTGACCGACTGTCAGGAAGAGCAGGATTCAGATTCTGCCTCTGACCTGTCCTAGGTGAATGAACCCTAATCAGTCACAGAATCATAGATTTTTAGGTGGAAAAGGACTTAGAGATCATTAATCCAACCACCTCTTCTTATAGAGGAGGAAACTGAAATCCAGATAGGTTGACTTTAACAGGGTCTCATAGCTAATAAGTGTCTGAGGAGGTATTGGAACCTACATCTGCCTGATACTTGCACCATGTCTTGCACCATGGCTGTCTCTCAGGGTCTCAGCCAACTTACTAAGAATATAAATTGCAAATAAGGTGCTAACCTACTTTGTTAGAAGAAGTTACTCATCTAAAGCTCCTTATATAAATAAAATCACAGGTCTCAAAAAAAAGTCCTGCATGTGTAAAATAGCATGAGTCAAAGTCAATGTATTATGAATTGTAGTGAAAGCAACATTTGTTTCATTTTGGAAGGACTGGTTTCACCCTAAAGGATCATCAAGAGTCCTCCAAACTTGATTGGTCCAAGGATCTGTGGTTCAAGTCATTGACTTGGCTTTTTGAACCCCTGGGTATATAGAAGACCCAGCCTAGGAGGACTTGTTCCTTAGAAGCCCCACTGTCCTGTGAATCAACCCATTTTTCTGATCTGGCCCCGCTACCATTACAAATACAGAATCAAAGAGGGCATTATATCCATCTGAATCTTTGTGGTTCCTTATGGAATCTCTTTTTTTATATTAAGTGAATATATTTTTATTAAAGATTTTTAGTCCACAAGTGTTTCCTTGCATTTTAGGAAAAAAATTCAGGTTCTTAGTTTTAATTTATCTTTCTTTTTTATTTTAGCTCAAAAGTTAAATTCCTTAAATTTGTTTTAGCAAAAAAAATTTTGGGGAGAAGAGATAAAGACAGAAGAAGAGGGATAGAAGAAGGAGGAGGAGGAGAAAAATGAGGAAGAAGAAGAGGAAAAGGAGAAGGAGAAGGAAGAAAAGGAGGAGAATGAAAAGGAGGAGAAAGAGGAGAAGGAAGAAAAAGAGAAGGAGAAGGAGCAGAAGAAGAAGAAGAAGAAGAAGAATATTAAGAGGGAGTTGGAAACTCATGATAAATTCTACAGTTTAAATTTAGGCTGAAGTCTATTCTCCTTGTCTAGTAGCTCCCCTTTATCCTCTCCCAAAGTGTGGCACATTCATTTATAGTATATTTACTCAGAGCATAATTTTGTTTAAAGTTTGTCTTTATCTGGAGATAAAACTTATTATAAAATTCTATAAGGGATAAAAGTAAGATTTAAGTAAGTTTTTAAAAAAAGTTAAAGTTAAAAAGCAAAAGTAGAAGTATAAAAAAAAAAGTAAGATTGGGAACTCCCAAGCATATGATGCCAGTTTGCTAGGCAGCAATGAAGCTGAAGAAAAAAAGGAAGTAAGGATGTGAGGTCCCCAGTTCTGGCAGCAAATTCTTCCCAGACAAGTCACTATCCTTAAAAGTGCCAATGAACCAGACAATGCTACAGTTGCTCATGATTACATTGATACAGCAGTGACCTTCCTTTGCAATTAACTATTGGCTCACTTCAGGGTTTTCAGATGAAGTTCCTCTATCAAGAGCAGCTTCTACTTCCTGCTATTCTCAGTACAGCTAGAAATTATTATATTTCTCATCAGCCCACTCACCAGTAAGGAGCTAAATTTGTTAAAAAAAAAATAAAAGTACAGCATTTCTTTGAGTTTTATTGTCTTACCCTCAGGTAATTTTTTTTTAATTTTTATGTAAAGTTTTGAGTTCCAAATTCTATCCCTTTTCCCCTCCCTCACCCTCCTCTCCTTCCATGAGATGGTAAGCAATCAAATATAGGTTATACATGTGCAATTATGTAAAACATTTCTATATTAGTCATTTTGTACAAAAATACTTGAATAAAAGAGAAAAAAATGAAAGAAAATGAAAAATAGCATGCTTTAGTCTGTATTCAATCAATATCAGTTCTTTCTCTGGAGGTAGATAGTATGCTTCATCATTAGTCCTTTGGTATAGTCTTGGAGAATTGTATGTATTGCTGAGACTAGCTAAGTTATTCACAGTTCTTCAGGAAATAATATTGTTGTTACTGTGTACAATGTTCTCCTAGTTCTGTTCACTTCACTATGCATCAGTTCATATAAGTTTTTTCAGAATTTTCTGAAATCATCCTGCTTATCATTTCAGCACAATCATATTCCATTACAATCATGTACCACAGCTTCTTTAGTTATTCCCCAATTGATGGGCATCTCTTCAATTGACAATTCTTTGCACCACAAAAAGAGCTGCTATGAATATTTTTTTTTGGCTAGGCAATGGGGTTAAGTGACTTGCCCAGGGTCACACATCTAGTGACAAGTGTCTGAGTTTGGATTTGAACTTAGGTCCTCTTGATTCCAGGGCCATTGCTCTATCCATTGAGCCACCTAGGTGCCCCTGCTATGAATATTTTTGTACAAATAGGTTCCTTCCTCTTTTTTGGGTGTCTTTGGGATATAGATTTAGCAGTGGTATTTCTGGATCAAAGGGTGTGCACAGTTTTATAGCCCTTTGGACAGTTCCAAATTGCTCTCCAGAATGGTTGAGTAAGTTCACAACTCCACCAACAGTGCATTAGTGTCCCAGTTTTCCTAAATCCCTTCCAACATCCAACATTTTCCTTTTTTGTCATAGTAGCCACTCTGATAGTGTGAATTGGTACCTCAGAGCTGTTTTAATTTGCATTTCTATGATTAATAGTGATTTAGAGCATTTTTATATGACTATAGATAGCTTTGATTTCTTTGTCTGAAAACTGCCTGTTCATATCCTTTGACCATTTATCAACCATAAATACAAAGACTTGTATTTTTATAAATTTGACTCAGTTTCTATATATTTGAGAAATGAGGCCTTTATCAGAGATACTTTTTTGAAAAAAAATTCCCAATTGTCTGCTTTCCTTATAATTTTGGTTCTATTAGTTTTGTTTGTGCAAAAACTTTAATTTTGTATAACCAAAATTATTAGGTCTAATGTTTAAGCATAATGATGAGTGCTACATTATTCAAATAAGTGGGAGAAAGTAACCCCATGTTAGGGGTCAAGGGAAAGGACATATTACAACTAATGCTTAGCAAGATCTTGTTGACTTGCCATAAACCATAGACATCACTGTCTTGTTGGCAGTGGACTTTATATTCTAGAATGTGGTATTCATCAATTCTGGGTACATTTCTATTCTTGAAAATTACATTTTAACATTCACTTCCGGTTGGTCTGTGACTATGTCTACAATCGTCACCTAATACATTACAGATTTCATTTTAGCATTTTATTTTTGACTCCCTGAAAGAATTTTGCCATATTCAAGCAGACTGCCCATCTTGCCACTAAGACAGTCTTTTTGTCTGTTTCTTAGAAACTATAGAAATAACTTTTCCATTTGGCTCTTGTAATGATTTCCATGTCAGACATTACACCAAAGCTTTCATTCCTAGGATGATGTTAGGAAATGAAATATATTTGTTTTGATTTTCCCTCGCAACATCTTAAATTTGTGCCAATAACTGTAAGATAGACATCTGGCCATTGCTTCTGGTATCATTGGCAATTCTATATTAAAAAAAAGTATACATCGAAAAAAGTGTAAGGAGAGATAGAGAGAGAGAGGGAGAGAGAGAAAGAGAGAGAGAGAGAATCTAGACTCTCCCAAGTTATATTCTGAGTCTAAGATAGTATCATTTTAAAAATTAAATTAATTCTTTTAGGTTACATGGTTGCTATTTAGCACAGTAAAGTAAACATTTCATTTTTGTATGTGCCCTAGTTGCTTCTTTTATAGTAACTGCTTTATCTGTTCTGAAACTTAGTTTAAGAGAGGAACTCAATCACTTCAAAACCATCTGGTTTATATTTTATCACTATAACAGTCATTTTAATTGATAGAATAAAGAATTTGATCCAATTAAAAAATATTTGTTAAGCCCAATTCTTTACAAATGACATAAGTCTTAGAAATGTAGCTAATATAATGGTTAACCTAGCTAGGATTCAAAAAGATTTCAACAGGCCAAAATGTTGACCTGTTATGAAACCAAATAAGGATAAATGTGATATATTTTACTTGGATTTAAAAAAAAAAAGCTTTTACAAATACAAGATGAAAATAGAACAATGTCTAGGTAATAACTCACCATATAATATTGTTAACATGCTAAAAGTTTAAAATGATTGAATACTGTAATATGGAAGCCAAAAAAGTGAATTACAACTTTAAGCTGTGTTAAGAGAGATAGTGTCCAGTATTGGGGAAGTGATGGTCTCATCATATTCTGCTATGATCAAAATTCATTTAAAGTGTTGTATTCAGTGATGGATAACAAAATTCAATAAGATATTGATAAGTTGTATAGTTTACATAGAAATAAAACCAGGATTGTGGAGGTACTCAAGTCCATGCTATGTGAGGATGAATCAAAGAAACTGAAAAAGAAAAGACATATAGGGGACAAGATAACTGCCTTCAAGTATTGGAAGGGTTGTCATGTGGGAAAAAAAAATTCTGCTTAACCAGAAAGCAGAAGGAGGAGAAATGAATGGAAGTTTCAAAGAGACAAAATTGAGCTAGATGTGTGGAAAATCTTAACAATTAGCACTGTCCCAAAGTGGAATAGATTACTCCAAGGTGTCAGTGGGTTTTCCCTCATTGGAGATTTTCAAGAGAATCATGGACTGACTCTTCTCATACATATCATAAAATGTATTCTGCAGATCTTATTTGAAGTAAATGTCTTCTGAGGGAACAGATATTTACTTCAAATAGGATCTGCAGAATACCTTCTATGATATATATGAGAAGAGTCAGTCCACAGTAGGATTTGCTTAATAAATGCTTGTTGATTTATTGAATTAAGCGACAGATATTATTGGCAGTTTGGGGAAAAAACAATTTCACGACTATATAATAAGGTTGAAAAGAGGGCAAGGTGAGAGATGAAAAATCAAGGAAGTAGAAGTATTGAAAATTTATATTCTTTGGATAATTTTATCAGGAAAGAAAATGAGAGCGTTATGATACAATTAGATGATTGCAGGTCATTAAAAAATTATAAGTAAGATTGAGAATATATGAAAATAGTGGGGTGGGGCAGAGAATAATAGAGAAAGAGAGATTAAAGATTTGGGTGGGGTGAGTGATTGATTGGACAAGGACCCAGATAAGATTAAAAGGGATAAAATCAAAGAGATAATTTTGTTTTTTCTCCAGAAAAAAACAAAAAACAGCTCCAAGGGGTACATATAAGATGAGGGCCACCTCCCATCCAGGAAAAAGAAGAGAGGATAGTTAAAGTTTGAGACATTTTGCAGTATGGAGCAAAATCAGCATAGATGGTCTTCATCTTCCTAGTAAGATTGTAAGAGCAAGTAGGTTGGGAATGGTTTGGAGACCCTGAAGAGCATATAGATGGTTCAGAACTGTTCTAGATTCTAGGAAATCAACTGGAGTTGAAAGGACTACCGTTCAAGTTGGAGGTACCAGTTGAGTTCTTGTGGCACAGTTGAAAGAGTACTGGGTCTAGAGTCAGAATACCCGAGTTCAACTTAAGCCTCTTAACACTTTCTAGTTATGTAATACTTTAACTCTATCTGCCACAGTTTCCTCATCTGTAATATAGGGATAACAATAACACCTATCTCCCAAGCTGTTGTGGAGAAAATATGAAACAATATTTTTAATGAGCTTTGCAAATCTTGAAGCACTATAAAATGCTAGTTGTTTTGTTGTTCTTATTCTTATTCTTATTATTAAGATTCACAGCTCTATGATGACTCAAAAATAAAAATCGAGAAGGAATATGGCAGGTGTTTCTTGGGGTTTGGAAACAGCAAGCAAGGAATTCCAGAACAACTGGGATTCAAGAATGCAATATAGTGCATTTTTGAAATATCTAATAATTATAAAGCTAAAGGAAAACCAACATAGTTCTCCAGTTTAAAAAGTAGGTAAGAAGGCACTCCAAAAGATTTATTTTCTTTAAGAGGCTTGATTGTGGTTTGTCCTTCATTCTCAAAGAAGACTATGACATCAAGGAGATGATGACAGGACTTGCAATTGACTTTGATTGGAGGGAGGGAGAGCTGTGCAAAGTCAGCAGCCTCATTTTCTCCTCCAGAGCCATCTGAGTCCAGTGGCCAGATTTCCATCAGGATGACTGGAGATGACCCAGGATGCAATGGAAGACCTTGACCCTTTCAAGCTAAGGTCTTTTCAGGTCCTCACTTTGAGTGAGGCAACACCCATTCCATGAATAGGCCTCTTTAAGAAGTGAGTCAAAGTTTAACCTTTTAGAGGTTATGGTGATGTAGACATCCCAATCTGCAGAAAAATATTTATTCATTACTGTACATAAACAATTTTGGAGGGGAATAGAAAAGGTTGGACTTTGACACTAAATGTAAGTAATATTAATGTGATGTAGGAATATAATAATAATAATAATAATAGTAATTATAGATAAAGTGGAGAGGAAGAAAGAAAAACGAAGGAAGGAAGGAAGGAAGGAAGGAAGGAAGGAAGGAAGGAAGGAAGGAAGGAAGGAAGGAAGGAAGGAAGGAAGGAAGGAAGGAAGGAAGGAAGGAAGGAAGGAAAGGGACAGTCACTGATGTATGGAACTCCAATGAGGAAATCCCTCTCCTAATACAAATCAATACCTGCTCTTTACCTTAAGAGTCTTAAATTACCTGGTGTATTGAGAGGTTAAGTAATTTGCTTAGGGTCACACAACCATTATTAATTGGAAGCAGGTTTCAAATTCAGGTCTTTCTACCTCTAAGGGCAACTTTCTAGCCACTACACTATGTTGCCTATTAATACTATTCTTTAAAGTTTGCATTTTACGTGCATTGCCATTAGGCCTCATGAAAACTTTATGATATAGGTCATACTATTACCTCATTTTTCAGAGGAGGAAACTAAGGTTCAGAGACATCATGTCACAAAGCTAGCAAAGTGTCTGAGGCAGGATTTGAACCTAGGTGTTCTTGACTCAAAGTCCAGCATTTGATGTTCTGAGACAATCTTTTTTTTTTAACAAGATAAATAGATTTTTACACTTCAGAAGACTGAATTAACATCAATCTCTGCTACCTGTGACTCTCAGTAAGTCATCAAAAGTTGTTTCAAGTATAAGAACCTATTAGTAAATCAGTGAAAAGAATGAAAATATCACAGATATACACACAAAAAAAGAGTCAGTGAAGAAGGTCAGCTTTTGCAAAAAAACAAACAAAAAAAAAATACAGATTCTACACCAGTCAGCACCACACCATCCATAGGTGGAACCATTGATACAGTAAATGGAGAAATTGGCAGTATACTTTCCAGGGATATACACATAGATGATGAGGTTGATGCATGAATTGCCAGAGCTAGCTCAATATTTGGGAGGCTCTGAAGGAAAGTGTGGGAGAGAAGAGTTATTAGACTGCCTACCAAACTGAAGGCATACAGAGCCTTTGTTCTGACCTCATTGTTGTATGCCTGTGAAACCCAGAAATCAATTACATGACATGGGAGACACTGGCAAAAGACCACCCAGCATGATGTGCTTCCATCAAAGAAGGCATTGTGCTCTATTAGCAAAGCAGAATTACAGTAGCTCAAAAAGAAATAGGAGATGTGCAAATTTAGAGACATTTCCACCCCAAATGTTCATATGGCTTATTTGTGCCTGACCTGTGGTAAAGTATTCTGAACTTGTATTGGTCTGATGAGCCACAGTTTAACACACTGTATCAACCCCAATGTAGTGATGTCATTTTAGTCCTCTTTGAGAACGAAGGACAACAGTGACTCAGTCTATTAAGTGTACCTTATCCTGGTATTATCATTGATATTTTTCAAAGTTATCTCCATTTGTTATCTCCACATCAAAGGATAAGTACTGAACCTATGATTTCATGGGTATAGGGAAATTTTCTCTGTGAATTAATTCCTTCAACTAATGCAGGTCATCACATTCTTTGAAATTCATAGACAGAGAATTATCTAGAATTCTAAGAGGCTAAGTTACTAGGCAAGAGTCACACACCCAGTATGTCAGAGGACAGATTTGAACCTGGGTTGTACCAGCTTCCAGGCCTCCTCTCTCTCCATTATTCCATGACACCTTTTTCTTTTCTCATAGAAATGCAAAAATGTAAAGCAAGAACCCAATCCATTCAATTTGCAGATAATCGAATTGAGGAACAAAGAAGTTATGATATTTGTCAAAGATCACATAGCTAATTAGTGATGCACTTTGGACTAGAAATCTCATCTTTTTGTCGCCCTGTAAATTCTCCTATGTGATACTCACAAAAACGCTTTGTATTATAGGGCAGATACTTTAGTCCTGCTGTATAGAGGAAGAGACTAAAGCATAAAGAGTTTAAGTAACTTGCCTAAAGTCCAATAATTAGTTTGAGAGCTGGGACTAGGAGCCAGATCTCCTTAGACTCAGAAAATTTAGAATTAGAAGGGACCTTAGTATCTAGTTCAATCTGTTCCTGAAAGGAATCTCCATTATAATTCACCACATCTGCTTGAAGACTTCTGAGAGTGGACACACATTGTCTCAGGAGGCAGCCCATTCCACTTTTGGACAGCTTCAATTATTAGGATTTTTTTCCTGACATTTAGCCAAAATTTGCCTCTTTGCAACTTCCACTCAATTTTTCTTAACTCTGCTCTGTGGTCAAACATAAAAAAATCTAATCACTTTTGCATATGATAGCCCATAAAATACTTAAAGACAGATACCATCAAACACCATCCTTTCTCCCTGTACCCAGTTTAAACTTATGTTATTTCTACTGCACCACTCTTTGCATATATACCATTTCTTTCTCTGGGAAATTCTCTTATCCTTAAAACTTCATCATCTCTCTTGTAACATCAAGATAATTATGCTTTTTGCCCATGTCTACCATGCCACAAATACATTATCTCCAGCTGTTTAAAAGTCCCTGAGGAGGAGTTGCAATGGGATTCATTTATCAATCAATCAACTAACAAGGATTGATTCCTCAACTATTTCTGAGTTACATTAACATTTCCTGAGATCATCTGGGAGAAGCTATTTTGGTTCAACATCTTTTCCATTTTTCTTCTTAAACAATGTGTTTAATAGATGCTTATTTAAAAGGAATAACTAGTTCTATTACTTATTCTTTTGAAAAAACTGGTTAACATTTTTCCCTCTTGCCTAATCAGAGTCCCACCTGATGAGTCAGAAGGGGCCCGAAGAAAATGGTCCGAGATTATCATTAAACAAACACATCTACTAAACACTCATTTGCCTTGTGGTCTGATGAGACATTGTATAAGAAAATAAAATAACACATATCATTATGCCTGTGACTTAGGAGTTTTAAGGTCAATGAGATTAGCTTTTGGAAAACCTTTCAGAAACTGCATAAGGCATGTTTGAGTAGCAGTGTGTCATACCAGAAAGAGGACTCTGGCAAAATTTCTACCTCCAATGTAGACTTAACTACATGACCACAAGCAAATCCTTTAACCTCTCCAAGGCTCAGTTTTCTCTTCAGTTAAAAAAATGGGTATGATAAGACCTGTAGTAACTACCACCTTCATGTGACACTCAAATGAGATGATATATGTAAAAATCTTGATAAACCTCAAAGCATTATATAAATTATTAATCTCTTTCCTATCATGACAAAAGGAGTTCTGAAATCTATTATGGTCCAAAATTGTTTAGAAGCTGGTAGAAAATGTTTCTAGTGGTGATATGATTGTACATCCCACACTTTATTCTGCTGTTTTTAAAGGACAGATTTGTATGATAGTTGAAGACTTTTCAGCTTTCAACTAATAGTTAAATATATAAGATTTTCATTTAAATATGTTTATTCAGGGATAAAGGGTGACTAACATTTTATCGTTACATCAATAAAGCAATAATTATGAAATTAATAGAAGTACAAGATTTACTTTCTAGCTTCTTCTATAAAAACACTTTAGGTGCCCATGTGCTAAAATAAATAAATAAATAAATAGATAGATAAATAAATAAATAAAATGTAAGCACAATTATAAGTAGTAGCAGTAACTATCTCCTTAATTATGGATTCTAAGTAGGGAATTAGGTAATGTTTTAGGACAGCTTACTGTGCATCTTCTGTAAAGTACAAGGCATATTAATATCAAAATTAATTCCTAGTACTTTAACTTATATTCTTGCACTTTTCATTTAAGAAGAATTTTAATACTCAACTCTCTATATTTCTCTATTTTTTTTCATTTTTTGGCAGAAAGATTATTCACTAAAGCCAAATCAACATATATATGTGATAAAATATAGGATCAAACAATTCAAATTATTTGATTCATTGTGATTTATTATTAACTGAATGAATAATTTAACCAAAATTTCTGTGTCTCTGAGGTGTAGTTAGCCAATCTAAAAGTGTTCATTGGTGTTTTAAAATCTGTTGACTATGTAGCCATAACTAAAATCTGCTTCCATATTATACAAATTCCCTCTGGAAGAGAGTTGAGCTTAAGCAAATGACAATATGGAGAGTACTTAACTTCTCTTATTCCTTTTTATTCAGAAGTCTTTAACTTGCCCATCAATTTTGGTTAGTTACCATAATATTTATTGTAATCCTGGTGAATATATGACTTTTTTTTTCTAATTCTTTCCATGAATACCCAGAAGGATCTGTGGTTTATGTCAGTTTAAGGATCTCTTAACATGGGAACCATCTCAACTACCACAGATAATGACCATCCATGGTTTTGTTCATAGGGGTTAAGTGACCTTTCCAGGATCACTTGATTTGTGTCAGAAATGGGATTTGTGTTCAGATTCTTCCACTGCCAAGGCCAGTACCCTGGCTATTATAACATGTTTCCCATACTTCAATTCTTTACTAGAAGGGAAAACTTTGTATATCAGATTTTACCAACCTATACGTTCATACAGTTTTGAGTATTAGCATAAAAGCATCCATATCAATATCATAAAATCATCACCTCACACTGTGAACTCAGTGATTAAGACCTTAGGAGAGGTTTATCAAGTTTTTAATAGGTCTCTAATGTAAAAATGAATGTAACATAGTCATATCCAGTTAGTTTATTATACCAATGATGAAGTAACTATTACCAAAAAAAAAAAAAAGTCAAAATATTTAATTCCAAAATAAGAAGTTAAGTATTAAAGCTGCATAAATATAAATCCAATCTGAATATTTAGCAAATTAAGAGAATTCCCAAAAGGGAACACAAATTACATGTGGAAATATTAATTTTGCAAAACAAAACAGAGAGAACAGTTGTCTGCTGACAGTTATGTTCACATGGTTCTCGTCAGCAGGAATATTATGAGCCCCTGATGCCCTTGTAAATCACAGGAGCACATTTGCATATAGTAGAAAGTGGTCTGGGAACTATTTTTTTTTTGGCAAATAATGCCGGAGCTTGTTTATAGGAAGGTATCATGAGTGTTAGACATTTCTGCACAGTCTGACTTATGCAGTTTTTCTGCTTTTAATTTAAAGTTGTAAATACTTTATTTCAAAATTAAAATCAATTCTAGATAAGAAAGGATTAACCTGGTTATATACTAAATTAGTTGTTTTAAATAATATGCTAAAACAATATGAAAGGTTCTAGGAGTTGTTACAAAATAATACTGATAAAATCATAGAGTGGTAATAAAAAAAAAGGTCCCAACAACTCATTGACATTGAGTACAACATGCCAGAGACATATCTGAGCTCCCTACAATGCCTCAGAAAATTTTCTGACTTCAGGGGAATAGGTAATTTAAGTCAAATAAACTAAATCTGCTCAAAGATATTGCCACTTTTGTGGTTTTCCTATTTCTAATTTCTTGTATCCATTTGTAGGTGGAAGTAATTTATTATTATCATGGGACTATAGAGGTTAAGTGAATTGTCCAAGGTAAAACAGGTTTTAACTATCAAAGGTGGGATTTGAAGCCGGGCCATCTGACTCCAGAGCCAGTGTTCTTTTCATTTTAATGATGAGGTCTAGAGGTTAGGGGTGCTGGGACTCTGAGATTGCGACATGGGCCCTGCCTGAATGAAATCAATCCGAATTTTCTTTCAGTCAGAGAAAAAATTAATCGAGATAAGCCGTACAGGCCAGACTCTTAAGGAATCTGACCATTAGTAATGCCTGTAAGGACAAGCTGGCATGAGAAAGTCTCAGCCTTTAAATGGAGGCCAGGGTGGATCTTACATACACTAAAGTAACTTTGGGTGACCAGGGAAAGGGCTGGGAAAAGGGCCTAGGTGAGAATTCTGATTGGAATGTCTAAGAGATTGAATAGACAATGGGAATAGATAATGAGAGAAACTGGAAGGAAGAAGTTTGAAAAGCATCTGAATAAGATCAAGAGGTGGGGCTAGGGCTTTCAAAGGGAGATAGGGGGAGTCGAAGAGGAATCTTTTGAAACCAGAGTAAGAAAAGTTTAAGGGTTTTCTGGGGCCCGTAGACAAATGGAAGTCAAATTCTTTTTGGGACAAGGGACAAAGGTCTTGACTTGGGCCCATTCCCCATCAGTAACATGCTGCTGTTACATTGCCAAACAATTAATCAATTTTCAAAATATTCTCCAAATAGCTACATCACTCCATTAATCTGATTAGGGAACAGTTTTGTTAGGGCCTCCTCTACTTTTTTGCTTCAAGGAGTTCATAATCTACTGAAGAAATATAGAATCAACATACATGATATTAAATAGAGAAATGAACTGAATCTGTAATTTTATTGATGAAGAGAAAATCTAGTTTAGGTAACTCCCTCTATCAATATAGATTGGTACCTTTCCTGAAATTTACAATGTTAAATAGTTGCCTAGAGGATTGAGCATTTAAATGACTTGCCCAAGGTTACACAGCAGGTATGTGTCAGAGGTAGGGCTAGAACTCTGGTCTTCAATCCACTGAGCTATATTGCATTTAATTAAAATGCTTTATCTGTGTAAAATGTTAATACTCCTTTTCCTTCTGCCATTTAATCTCTCATGCCCTACTCCCAATGGCGGGTTGAGACCTCAGAGGGTGGTTGACTACTTCTCTGCTCAGGGAGGGATTATTAGTCTAACACTATCTCTCAGGCCTCATCCAGTGTTGTCCTCAATATCATAAGGATGCAAAATGTGCAATTCTCCTACCAATCTCAATGTTTGTAAAGGTTTCAGCTACAAAAGCAAAGGTTATCTCAGAAGACTTAGCCTGATTTTCAAAGAAAACACACTAGAAAACAGACTGTTCAATTAAAGTTTAAAACAATGCCAATTTTTCTTTAGTATTTTCCAGAACAATAGTCCCAGATGGAGAATTTTTTAGTGAGTACTTGCAAAGCAAAGGACAAGCAAATTATCCTAGATAATTTCTCCAACACAGTTTAACAGCTCCTTTGGGCTAATTCTTCCATTCCCATTTTTTCTAGTAGGCTAGATCCCTAGAGGGCAATTAGTACTTTTCCCCTCAGTGTTCTAGGGGTAACCTTAAGTGCCTAGGTTTGAGATTTTCTATTACTGTTACTCACAAATCTCCATCTGGTGTGTTCTTCATTGATTATCAATTAGCCAACCAGAGTTAATTAGTTTTTAGAAAGGGGCATTTCCTGAGGTAGTATAGTAAGAATAGTTGGTACAAAGCAGTCCCCTCAAAAGTCTTGAAAACACTTGCTTATATGTAAATATGAAGTCCGAGTGAAAGTGGGTTCAACCTTAGCAAGCACAGATGACAGATGTATAACCAACAGATACTGATTACTGGAATTGCTTTTTCTCCTTAGGACAATCATCATGACTTCATGTAGAAGTCACTATTCTTTCTTCAAACCACTTTATATTTGTTGCAGTCCTCCCAACCAACCAGGTTTAAAATCTTATTTATATCTTTGTTCTCTTCTTTGTCCTTCATCCAAACTATGCATCACTCTAATCAATTGCCAAACCCTATCAATTCCACCTATATAACATCTCTTTTCTAGAGTATTATGAAAGCCTCCTAAATAGTTTCTTGGCCTCCAATCTATCTCCTCACCAATCCAACCTTCATTAGGGAAATATCTGTGATTTCACAACCTTTATGCTGCTATTCCCTTCACCAATACAAATTAGGACCCATTTATGAGGATATATAAATTCTGAGACATTTCCTGAGGGAAATGGAAATTAAAATGACTTGCTCAGGTTTACATATCTAATAAGTATCAGATTCAGAATTTAAACTCAGTTCTTTTCCCCTAATCACAAGACCATTAATCTATTCACTGAGATACATTGCTTCATCATAGAATTGCCAAAATAATCTTTCCAAGATATAAGCCTGATTACGTTATCCTTTCCTAATCAATAACCTTCATTGACTTCTTATCACTACCAAGGAAAAAATGCAGATCTTTTATGTTTGCGCTAAACACCCTCCACACTTTGGCTTCAACACATCTTTCCTGCATAAGGAACATTACTTCCTTTTAGCAACTCCAGGTTTCAGCCAAATTATACTACTCACTGCTCCCTGAACATTTCATGCTATTTCCTGGCTCTATGTATTCTCACAGACTGTTGCCTATGTTTAGAATGCACTCCCTTCTCAACTCTGCCTTCCAGAATCCATTTCTCTCTTTAGAATTCAGCTGAGTTTGCACCTCTTTCTTTTAATCTTTCTTGATATCTGAAAGTGTCTTTTCCATCCTCCATTTTTTTCTAGAACATTCTGTCTTCATTTTCCCTTTTCTTCCATCACTCCTCACCTTGGTTTTTACATATCTGCATGCATGTTGAATATAAAATCTTCACATCCCCAGGGTCTATCTAGCACCATGACTTGCTCCAAGAATACATGTAATAGATATGTTCTGCTTTGAATGAATGAGTCAATTCCTTTATTCATTTATTTGAAAAGTTCATATGGTCAATCAGGATAGCTGAGTGGTACAGTAGATACAGTGCTGGGCCTGAAGTCTGAAAGAAATCTTCCTGAGTTCAAATACGGCCTCAGACACTTATTAACTTTGTGACACTCAGGAAGTCACTTAACCATGTTTGCCTCAGTTTCTTCATCTGGAAATGAGCTGGAGAAGGAAACAGCAAACCACCTTAGTATCTTTGCCAAGAAAAATCAAATGGGGTCACAAAGAGTCAGACATGACTGGACTGAATAATAACAACAATATGGTCAATATCATTTAGTAAGTGTTTCTGATAAAAACAGGACTTGAGAAGCTGTTTGCATAAAGTAAATAAAGAACCTTTGACATCTCAGTTCTGAAGTGATGATCCTGTTTGTGTCATAGATATGATCTATACAGGAGTAAACTTCTAAGATATTAATTAACAGAGTGATATAGCTACAAAAAAAAGCTAATGGAACTTGGGCATTATTGATAGAAGTATGGTGCACAGAGTGCAAATGACTCAATAGGAGACACATGGTGGGTATGTTGCCTGTAACATATTACCAATGACAACTTTTCTACAAAGACTGACAAGAAAAAAGTCATCAAGGCTCTGTATGACTGAACAAGGAGATGGGCCAATCATATAGCAAGAATAAGAGATGACAGATGGACAACTACAGTTGTAAAATCAGTACCCATGATATGTGAACCAAAAAAAAAGATTTGAACATTTTAGTGGTCTGTGAACTCAGTATGAATCAAAGGTGTGATATGACTGTACAAAAGACTAACACAAATTTAGAATGGGTTGATGAATTATAATGTGTCCATACTGAGGATCTCATCATGCTATTGTATGCTGTCTTGGTCAATTCAAGTCAGAGGTACCATGTTTAATTCTGGCCATCCTATTTTAGGAAGTATATTGACAAATTGTTCTGCATCTGCAGGAGGGCAATCAGGATGATGATGGTATTGGGAACTGTATTACACAATATGGGGGAAATGAGTGTTTGCCTACTAAGAAGAGTAGGGGGTAAGTATCTGAAGTATCCTTATGTATACAGTGGCATTGGATTTCTTTGCTTCACCACAGAGATTATTATTAGGAACAATGGACAGAAGATGCTGAGAGATGGATTTCAGGTTGCCATTGGAAGAAACAAGATCTTCCTAACAGTTACATTTTAGAAAGTAAAATGGGATTCCTTTATATGCCCCTCAGTATTGGTCATCTCACAAAGGTTGAATTACCACTCATCAAAGATGTCACAGAGGATATTCCCATTTACATACAATTTGAGTGAGATAAACCTTGGAGCACTTCCAACTAGAGTTATTTAAAACTATGGAATTGTATCTCAGAGAACAATTTTCCTACATGAGATGGATCCCATAAAAAAGTTTGTTGTCAACACCAATAAGAATCATAAAAGGTAAAAAGAGAAAAGCTTTTGAAGATAATGAAAAAGGGAAAGGCATTAGTAATAATGGGGATCATTGGGAAAGAAGTTAGTGAAAATGCAGAGTTGGAAGATGAAATGTCTTATAGGAGGCACAGCAAGGAAATCAGTTTCATTGGCTCTAAGAGCATACAGGATATTAAGTGTAAGAAGACAGAAAGGAAGGAAAAGAGTAGGTTATAAATGGCTTTGGACTCCAAGCAATATTTTATATTTGTTCCTGGAGATGATAGAGAGTTATTGAAATTTATTGAATAGGGAGGCTGATATGTTGGAGAGAAAGGCAATGAGAAAGTCAGGAAATGTGAAATTATGTCACATGAGAATTAGCTAAGGAAATTCAAAAGTATAACCTGAAGAACAGAAAAATTAAGGAGAATGCAGTAATGTTCTTCAGATACATGAAAGGTTGTTATTTGGTTTAGGTTTAGATTTGCTATGCTTGTCACTGAAGGACAGAATCAAGACAACTTCAGTGAAGGTTTCCAAGTTGGTTAACTCTAAGTTCACAGAATCACAAAATCTCAGAAGTCTTGAAAAGAACTTTAAAGTCATGCATTGTAGTCTTACCTAAACAAGAATAATACCTATGAAATAGTTTACAAGTCACAGAAACAAAGAATTTGAGAGTTTGAAGGAACTTAAGCAAGGTGTACTAGAGCAAGCTCAAAACCTAACCAATATTAATTTTCAGTGTGAATATTAACACTCTGGAAATCAGAAAATGCTATAAATTAAGGCTTTATTGTCTAGATTCAAGAAAACAGTGGTTAAAATATTGTAAATTAAGCTTAAAAGTGTTTCACTGTTGGAAATAAAATCCTGAAAATAGGATATCCACATAATTAATAATAAATGTATTAATTAGGCTAGCTAATGATCAACAAATTGTTGGTCAATGGTTTCCCTTAGTAACTGAAGATGCAAAGGGAGACTCTGAAATGCCTTAAATCAGATGTGTACCTTCTGACCAGGAACTCCCCTGACAAGTGAAACCCAACCCTGATCAGTGGACAGTTAACAAGGATATGGTCTAAAAGTCTTCAGCTCCTTCTATTGAGATCTTGGTTTGATTGTGAGACTCAGCAGCCTCAAGGCATCTGGGCAGGGGAAGCCATTTCCATCTGGACTGCTCTGGCTAGTTTTCTCCTTTATGAGCTAGGTTGCCTTAAACTAATGGAGGGAATCAAGGACAAGGAGGCATGGGGGATGGGCAGGAAACTAGCTAAAGCTGGTTTTTATTTACAGAGTAGACAAAAAATTAGTGTCCCTGCCCAGATAGATGCCTTGGGGCTAGGAGAAGATTAACTTACTGTTACAACTTTTTAAAACTGCCTGACCTTTTAGGAGTTGGATCTTAATGGAAATGAGGGGGGATGGATGGCAAATTAATATTCAGTTACTAATGTAACAGTATAATATTAATTTACCAATCATGCATATGGTTTTTGGAGATGATTGTTAAATATTTACCAGCACATCCTTGAATCTAAGCAGCCCTTTAGACCAATTCACATGAAAGGAATCCCCACTAAAACATACTTGAGAAGAGGTCATCAGCCTCTGCATAAAGACTTCCAAGGAAGATAACCCATCTCTTTTTCAAGGCAACCCATTCTACTTTTGAGCATCTTTCATTGTTAGAAAATTTTCCTGACATTGAGCCTAAATTTCTATCCTCTGAAACTAAGCAGAACAAGAATAACCTTTCTTCCACAGGACAATCCTTCAAATACTTGAACATTTACCATGTTCTCCATGAGTTTTCTCTTCTCCAACTTAAACATTCCCAATTCCTTTAATCAATCCTCATACAATATAGAATAACAGCCCTTTATATCCTGTTTGCTTTCTCCTGGAGATCCCCCAGTTTATCATTGTTTTTTTTAAACTGCAATACCCAGAAACGAACATAATTCTCCTGATAAGACCTAAGGAGGACTGAGAACTTATTCATAAAAGATATGCTGTTCAAGATTGCATTAGGTTTTTTGCCTCTCACATTACAATTCTGACTCATATTTAACTGGAAATCCTCTAAAAAACACCCAGGTCTTTTTCACACAAACTACTATCTAATCATGCCTCCCTTCTTTATACATAAACTATGAGATATTTTGTCAAAAGCTTTTCTAAAATTTAGGTAAATGATATTTGTAGCATTCCCAATTTATCAACATGTCAAAAAAAAAACAACAAAAAAAAAACAAATAGGTTTAGTCTGGTGTGACCTACTTTGGATGAAGCTATGTTGGCTCTTTAAAATCACCACTTTCCTTTCTATATGTTTGCCAACAATTTCTTTAATTATCTGTTCTAGATTTTTTGCAGGCATTGTCATGGAGCTGACTAGGCCTTTTGTTTGTGGACTCCACTATCTCTCCTTTTTGGAAAGTCTATTCATTTGTCTTTCTCCAATTTTGTGACTTCTCTCACATTTCCTGTGATGTTTCAAATATCACTTGGAAGAGCTCAGCAATCACATCTGTCATTTTTAAGTAGTGAGGGGTGGGATTCATTTTGGTCAGGGGAGCTGAACCCATCAAAAGCAACTCCTGTTAGACATTTTTATTCTATAATTTTCAATGCAAAGGTTTTTCTCTTTGCCTGGGAATACAGCAGCAAAATAAGAATTCAGCAGCTCTTCCTTCTTTTAATTATCAGTTATCATCATCCCATCCCCTCCAATCAAAAATGTTCATCCAATCTTACTTTGAAAATCTCTTGTAAGGGGGGTCATACTACCCATTCCACTGTGGCCCTAGAGATGGAGAGCAAAGCTAAGGAATTGGGCAGAAGTTGAAGATGCAAATTTAGTCTTCATGTAAGAAAAATCTTCCAAATTGAAAAAGTCCAGTTCTTTTTTCATGAGAGAGATCTTCAGATTTTTGAACATAGCTATTATGTTTACTTAAGTCTTTTCTTGGGGAGAGTAGGGGAAATCACTCCCTTTCCTATTGTCATTATCATTACCATTATCAACTATCATTAGATTGCCCTCTGAGCACCTCCTCCTAGGAGGACTGTTGTGATCAACCATCAGTACTTTTTGCTTCTAAGGCCTTAAAAAAAAAGATGTACTGCTATTTAGACTCATTTCCCATCTCTGTGCCTTTGCACAAATGTTTCCCTATGCTTTGACTACAATGCCTTCTCTGACAAGCAAACTGCCTCTCACTTTCAAATAAGACTTTTCCTGACCCTCATAGTTGCTAGTGCCCCTTCCCCTAGTTATTTTGCATATATTTTCTATTTTTATGTGTGTAGATTTTGCTTCCCCCAACAAAATGCAAATTCTTTGAAGGAAGAGTTTCTTTCATTTTTTGTCTTTTTATCCCCAGCACCTAGCATATAGTAGTCACTTAATAAAAGCATGTTAATTGATTTGGCTTCTCTATCAGGCTAACATATGTTCTCAGTAGGAAGATTATTCTTCTTGGTAGTAAATAAAGAGCAAAATATTAGCTGCGTAGTTTTATGTTCTCTCTGTTCTTAATTATCACAATACTATCCACCCCAAAGAACAATTATAGCCCCTCTAGATGTTCCTCCTGAATCCAACAGAAAAGCAAAACAAAAGAACAGGTTCATCACTCCAAAGCTACAAGGTTTCTGTTGCTCTCCTCATAAGACCACTGCAGCATTTCTGATTTGAATCTCAGATACTTGTTCCTGCTTATAATTTCTACATATTTTTAAAATCTGAATTAGTCATAAATAACCATAGTTATTTATATTTTTCTCTTTAGAATACTTCTGCTCTTAATTGGAAACTTTTGTTTTGTTTTGTTTTTGTTTCTCTTGGGAGCCTCCTAAGCTTCTCAATTGTATTTTTTTCTTTCTCTGAGTGCTGAGAAAAATGATTATTAATAACAAGTAATTTGGGGAAATCCAAAGTTCCCTCCTTTTCTAAAGTCCTCATTTCAAAGCTCATTCTCTGAAGGTTGAATTAACTTTCTCCTCAATCTTGGTCAGCCCTCACCTAACCTTATAAGAGGCTTAATCTAAGGCTGGACAATTTAGAAGTAAATGACATCATTAGACTATCATTAGAATAGGCCCATCTCTCATTGTAATATTCATTCTGTCTCATTACTTGTTAACCAATCAGAGTTGATTGTCACCCTCAGAAACACCCACTATTCCAACAGCACATACATTGTGAACACACCACCATGATTAGTCTTTGGCATTCCAGAGTGTCACTGAACCATCTTATTGGTAATATGCTAGCATAATTAATAATATCATTAATTACCCAGGAATTATGTCTCTCAAACTTTTTAAATGTTACAATGCTTTGTAACTTTGTCTCTCCATATCATTGTCACATACTCTTAGAAGACAGTGATTTCCTCTCAAAGTTCCTGTCACATAATCAATAGACATTTATTAAGCACTTACTTAGTGCAAGGCACTGCACTAAGTTGAAATTAAATAAAAATAAAAATTGAAAGCATGCTATGCCCTCATAGACCTTACATTTTAATTTATGATACATACATGAGTTTATATGAGATTCATACAAAGTAGATTCAAGAGGGCAAAGCATTAGAAACTGGAAGGGTCAGAAAAGACCTCGTGTAGAAAGGCTTTAAAAACTAATTCTATAAAAAGATGAAAATGAAGAAGGAAGAAGCATCAGAGACATGGAGGATAGCCAGATCATAGAGACAGGAAATGAATTGTTATGTGTGAGGAATAGTGAGGAGGACAATATGTCTAGACTTTACAATGCATGGAGGGAGTAATGTATAAAAATACTGCAGAGATAGGAAGGTTTAAATTATGAAGAGCTTCAAACATCAAAGTATTTGGGGAACAATTGAAATTTATTGAGTGTGTGAGTAGAGGGAGGGCGTGACAGTGACAAGTGACATCTGCACTTTGAGGAAATCACTTTGGCAATGGTGTGAAGGATGGATTGGAATGGAGAAGAGACTTGAAACAGAGAAAACAATTAAAATACCACTTATCCAACCAGTTGCACCTTTATATTCAGAATCAAATCACTGGTTTACAAATTAAGGCCAGAAGGAACTTTAGCAATCATTTAGTAATCCTCAAAACCCTAATTTAGAATAAGGAACAAAAGTTTTCCCAAGTTCACAAATGTACCTACTTGTAACATGACAGGATTTAAAACCAATTTCGCTGATTTAGAACCCAGTACCCTTTCTCTTCCACCATGTTCCCTCTTGAAATAGTCATTCCTCTCATCATTTTTTTATTTTAAGAAATTAAATTATCATTAATGAAAATTATGAATTAAAGATCCCCATATTTCCCCATTACTCTTGGCCAGAATTGATGCCTCCTCTCTCTGAACATCCATTGTGCTTACTGGCTTACATCATTCATACTATGTATCATGTTTGGTGTTATTTTGCAGTTATTTGTGTACACAACTTATGCTCCTAATAAACCGGAAACTCCTGGAGAGCCAGGACTACATATCTCAAAGCATCTAATTCAGTGCTCAATAGTTACTGGGTGTTGAAGTAAAAAATTAGAGGCTAAGAATGGTGTATTTCAGTCCCAGTTATGAGCAAGGGTCTTGTCTCAAGAAAGATATTGGATGTAAAGCATTTTGCAAGCCTTAAAGTACTATGCAAATTATTATTATTGCTATTATCATTAGTCTACAATCACCTGGCCTGCTAATGATCTGAGCCTTCTACTGCACTCTTGGTGAGCTCAAGCAATGTTTATAGAGAAATACAGGAGAGTGCAGGCAAATGTTTCACCACCAGGCATTGGGAGGAAAAAAGGTATTGACATACACCAAGTTTATCTGCATACATTTAACATTTTTTTTAATGTGAGACAATCAACTAAACAATAAATCAAGCCCCAATTTGTAGCAATTGCTTTTTTCTGAGGTACAAATTCTCACACTGAAATCTTGACAATGGACTCTGATAAGACAGTTGACTCTTAAAAAATTCTTAATTATAAACAAAAATTATTATTGCTAAATAAGTTTTGCTAGGATGGTAGTGATCCTTTCTG
>NW_020950062.1:14752316-14788397 GCF_900497805.2 Vombatus ursinus | reverse complement strand
TTAAGGATGATTCTCTTTTCTGCCTATCAAAGACCCTAACCAATGCTCTCTCCCCATATACCTTGGGTGACTTCATCTCATGGTTAACTGTGAGATTCCTTGGAAGACATTAGTCTCCATTATTTGGGTGTCCACTGGTAAAATTTTGAATGAGATAACTATACCTCTTGTGATATCATACATCTCTACTGAACACATGTTAATATTTTAAAAATCAATTGTGGGAAGGTTAAATGATATAATGATTCAAATCAAAACAAGTCAATAAGCAACTATCCTGTGTCTACTACATTCTTAGGGCTGTACTGAGTGTTAAAGATGTCCCTGACCTCTAGGAGTTTACAATTCAGCTGAGAGGATACAGGATGTACATGAAGGAATAAATACAGCATAATATAGAGGAGAGAGCATTAAAATTTGAGAAATCAAGAAAGGCTCCACAAAACAGATATACTTGAGCTAAACCATGAAAAAAGATAAAGATTATGAGAGGTAGCAAAAAAAAAAAAGGCTAAAGAGAGCAGTATATATGAAGGCAGAGAGGCCAGAAAATAGAATGGTATATTCAAGGAGCAACTAATAGTTCTATTTGGCTGTGGATACTGTGTAAAAGGGAATAATATGCCAAAAGAAAGGAAAGTTATGACAGAGCCAAACTGGAGAGGCTTAAATATCCAGAAGAGGAGTTCATATATTCTTTTAAAATAAATAGGGAACTAAAGAAGTCTTTTGAGCAGGGAAGAAACAAGATAAAGCTTGTTCCTTAATATTACTTTGGTAGTGAAGTAGAGAATAGTTTTTGTAGGCAGTATGGATAATAGGGAAGAGACTAGGAACAGGAAATCCCATTAGAAAGCCATTGTAATAATATAAATAAGTAGTGATTTGTGCCTGAAGTGGAGTAGTACTCAGGTGAGTAAAGGGAAAGAGACCAACAGAGGATGTATTATGGAGGTAGAATCAACATACTTAACAACTGAATAGATATGGGGAGGGTGTAAAGGAAAGGGAAGACTAAAAGAGTCAAGATTCTGAATGTGGGTGATTAGAAATATGGTGCTACCCTGACTAGAATAAGGGAAGAGCTGGTTTAGAGGGTCACATAGAGGTCCTGGATAGCAATTCAGGGGACAGATTAAGAGATATAGAGATTGAGGACTTATTTATGATAAGATTAATAATTATAACAGAATTTATATAGTGCTTTAAGGTTTGCAGAGCCCTTTACAAATATTATCATTTCATCCTCCCACCCTGGAAAATAGGTGCTTTTATAATAACCGTTTTACAGATAAGGAAACAGACAGGCAGAGGTTAAGTGACTTGCCCAGGGACACATAGACAGTAGGTAATTGAAGCTTAATTTGAACTCAAACTTTCTGGATGCCAGGTCCAGGGCTCTATCCACTGTGCCATTTAGCAAAATCCATTGGGAGCTAATAAAATAACAAAGTGAATAAATGTAGAGTAAGTAATAAAGGACTTACTGTTCTAGTTGTGTAACCTCCCTTGTAATACCTGTGCATGATATACAAGAACTGATATATTTTTTTTAAAAATAGGCAAGGAGATGGTATTGAAGGGTAAGAAAAGGTGAGGTTAGTAATGGAAAAAGGAAGATGGCAAGAAAGCATGGAAAATTAAGGGCACAGAAACTGGCACATCAAAACACTGATTCATTTAAAGAACTGTTTTTAAATTACATTTAAATATTCCTGTTGATGAAATTAAGCCCAGTGTCTTACAATTCTAAACTCAAGAATTAAAACTCTGAAAAAGAAAGTTACTTCTTGCAATGGGAATGATTTGGATACATGTGAAAGTTTTTGATCTTGCTTTTGTTTGGTTTTTTCCCTCCACTAAGGTAGCTGAGAAAGATTGTGATAATGTACTTACTAGGTTGGTTAGAGTATTCCAGAAGTCTTTCATCCTACCTCCCCTAGAGGTTGGAAAGTGATAAAAGAAAATTTGTGGAAAAGATGAAACATTCCTCAGAAATCATGCCCAAGGAGATTTAGTGTTCTCTACTTCCTTCTTTATAGAATTCCAAAAAATGTCCAAATTTAAAAGTTACTGCAAGCTAAACCTGAGGGCAGGGTACATATCATATCTATCTTTTATTACCTATGGCCACTAGCAAGATGCCTTCCACATATAAGTGACCGATATAAATTTTATTGAATCAATTAATAAATTAAATAACCCATTATAAGGCATTTGAATTTCAAATATCCTGCAAAGATGGTGAAATTTAATTTAGATTTAGATTCTTTTGGATGATAATATATTATATATAACATAAACAAGCACACATGCATATAGGTTGAGATACATGATTTAGAGGAACTCATGATGAAAATAGCATTGACAAATGAAGGTCAGATGAAGATGTGTTTTGATAGCTAGTTGAACTCATTGTAAATTAATGAAGCAGAATGGGAAAGGACATTGACTTTAGAATAAGAAGCCCTGTTTCACATTTTAGCTCTGATGCCTCTGTGATATTTAGAAAGTCATTTAAACTCTCTTGATCTATTTCCTTCTCTATATAAAGAAAGACTTATATTAGATAATCTATAGTGTCCCTTCCTGTTTTAATTTCTATGATCTTTGTGTCTTATTTGGCTTCATGCAAATGATGGTACAGAAGTGGTTTAAAGAGTGTTAAAAATTTATTTTGTTGATTTGGTTAAACATTGCTCCTATTTTAAAAAATGGTTGCTTAGCAATCTCTACAAAATTCTATTCCAATACCTCAGTTTAGCATAAAGGTGACCTTAGTTCCCAAAGGCTATGCAGTGATAGAAGTAGAGTGGAGGAAAAAGAGGCAAAAGATGCTAAGAATTACAGTTTTTAGACTATCTATAAACACTGATGACTGCTGGTATTCTAAATACAGATGTCATAAGCAAATGAGAGTACATATTGCTCTTAGAATTAATAAATGTTGAATTGAATTGAAGAAATTAATAGTATTAATCTGAAAAGAGAAGACAAAAAGAAGTTGTTACTAAACGAAAGGATGTCTCACAGGTTTTCCTTGGAAAGGCAAATAAGGGAGTTTGGAAGTTGATTTAATCATACACTTAAAGACAACAAGAAATATCAGTTCATATAGTACTTGACCATATTGTAATTCAATGCTTATGCTAGGAAGTGGCAAAAAGACCACCAGCAAGATAATTGTAACTTATTTAACAGCATCTATTGAAGAAGATTAAACAATAGGTAAATTATCTGAGAAATTTGATAATGCTCTCTAAATTAAACCTTGAACTACAGCATTATAGGTCCAGGATTTGATAAAACCCATTTGGAATTCAAATGGAGCTATTTGACTATGCCTTAAACCCAACTCTCACAGATTAGCCAACAATAGATCCCAGCCCAAACCTAACTTGGTCATTGTTTGGATTTTGATGGGTCAGAGATTAAGGGTTTTGACTAGAAACCCTGAGGGTCTCCCCCCTTCTAGATTGATTTTTTTTACTAGGTAAAAGAGGCTATTTTTTTTTTTGCCTCACTTCTTCCCTAGCCTTTATCACTGAGTGGGCATTGCCTCAGACAAACTGAGACTTGGGGGGGAAAAAAACTCAGCTTAAAAAGGCCAAAGTCTCCCCCTGCATCCAGGACCATCTCCAGTTCTCCTGATCTTTATCTTGCCACTGGACCCAGATGGCCCTGGAGGAGAAAGTGAGGCTGGTGATTTTGCACAGCTCTGCTTCACTTAAATTCAATTCACTTGTAGTCAAGATATCACCTTCCTGATGTCATTAGTCCTCCTTCTCTTGGAGAACAAAAGACAAACAATAAACAACAGCAAGCAACACGTACTATTATTCTCTAAGACTTCAATGTAAAGGTAGGTATATAGATTGTTTATGGGGGAAAATGTTGGAAAATGTGGTTTAAGAGAAAGAAATGAGAGAAGCCAATGGTTTGTAAGCCACACAGCAACTTCACACACACTCATACACTGAATTCATTCTTCAAAAATAACATATTATGCAGATTAAACTTAAAATTGTGTCTCACATATTTTTTCCAGAGATCTAGTTGCTAAACATTTACTAGGACAGCCTTTTTCCATACCAAAATGGTGACTGAGAGATGTTGCAAAGATAGAAAGAATGAAACTTGAAGAAAGATTAGATATGGGAAAAGGGTAAGTTAGTGAAGTCAAGGATGACACTATTGTAGCAAACCTGAATGAACAGGAGGTTAGTACCCTTATGAGTAATACTGAAGTGTGGAAGAGTCAATGGTTTGGGGGAAAAGAAAATGTGTAGTGCTTTGAATGTGTTGAATTTGAAGTGTTTATAAGACATACAATTTGGAATGTCCAATAGGTATTTGGTAATGTAAAATTAGTGGTCATAAAAAATAGATCTGAGAATCACATTCATGGAGATGATAATTGCATCCATGAAACATAATGAGATCACCAAGCAAGATGATATAGATGGAAAAAAGAAGATGATCCAGGACAGGCTCTTGGGGAACACTCATGGTTAATAGGCATGACATCTAAGAATATCACACAAAGGAGTCTGAGAATGAATGTTAAGACAAGTAGTAGGAGAAGCAGGATAGAACAGTGTCATGAAAACATAAAGGAGAGGATCCAGGAGAAGAAAATAATTGACAGTGTCAAAGGCTGCAGAGGGGTCAAGAAGGATGACAATTAAGAAAAGGACATTAGATCTGGCAATTAAGAAATCACTGGTAATTTTGGAAAGAGTACTTTCAGTTGCATGATAAAATCAAAAGATTGATAGAAGAGGAAGTATAAGCACCAATTCTAGATGGCTTTTCCCATTGTGCTTCTTTCCTGGACTTCATCCTCTCCATGGTTTTCAGAAAGTCATGATCCTGAAAGACCATAGTAACTAAAAATCACACCTCCTCAGTACTCCCTATCTGGAGTGTCCACACTTCTCATTTTTGGAGATAATTTGAGGGGGATATTGGAGAGCTCCTCCCAGATCTCCCAAATCTTCCATTTAAGGTGGCACCAATGGTGCCATCTCATCATTTCCTACTTCTAGAGCTGGTATCTCATCATTTCCAACTAGCTTCTCCCTTCTTCCCTCTCTCCATTTTAGCTTCTTTTTTATGTTTTGTTTTCCCCTTTATATTGTAATCTCCTTGAGGGCAGGGACTAGCTTTTATCTATGTTTATATCCCTAACTAAGAAAAGTGCTTTACATATAGAAGGCACCTAATAAATGTTTTTTTGTTTGTTTCTTTGTTTCTTTTACTTATATCTGCCTTTACTGAGGAGTTGAGCCATAAAAGGTAAGGGAAATACTAGACAACAGATAGCAGGGATACTATAAATTCTTTGAACAAGTAAGAATTGAAATGAATAGAGGAGATAGATTTGTTTGCTAGCAGCAGCAAAGCAGCTAGTAGGTGGAGAGAAAATGAAGATAAGTGTGACAATCAAGTTGATAGAAGGGATCATCTTAAGAGATCTGGATGGAATGGGAGCAAGGTACATGCAGAAGTGTTTGTCTTGGCAAGACAACTCTCAGAATTGAACAGGTCCTCACAGATCATCCTGTTCAGTCTATCTGAAAAAGAATTTTCTCCCCTCTAATCAGTTTGGATATTCACTCCACTTCTGCTCCTGGAGGTCCACAATTCAACAACATACATGAAAAATAGTCATCCAAAATTGGTTTGAAGAACTCCTGTAAAGTTGGACACATTACCTCTCCAAGCACTTTATTTTAATTTGGGATAACTCTAGCATTTACAGAGGTTTTTCTTTATGCGAAGTCTGAATCTTCCTCTCTGCAACGTTTCCCTATTGTTTCTGGTTCTGCTTTCTGGAATCCAGGAAAAAAGTGTGTATTTCCTCTTCAGAATAATAGTCCTTCAGATAATTGAACACATCTATCATACCTTGTTTAAACCTGCTCTTCCCTGGGTTAAACTTCTCAATGTTTGCCCTCATTTGTTGAAGGGAATTCAAAGGTACTTTAACCAGAACTGCTTTATAACAATATGACATCCATTAGATTTTATTTTGGGTCAATATAAAAATGTTTTAAATTAAATTACCCATGAAGAAGAAAAGTTATTTTATAAAGTGAAATTGGATTTTGTGCATAGGACATTTCATTGCAACATTAGGTACATATCATTCAGTTTCTACTGATACATATAAAATCCATTTTTGTTTGTTTTCATAAGCCTAAAGAGGTTCTACCTATCCTGTGCATCCATATATGTGCATGTGTGTACATGTACATGTGTGTGCATGAACATATAAATATACATACATATATGCATGCATGTGCATGTACCATAGGTATGTGTATATATACATAATACATATAGCATACCATATTATAAAATAGGAAAATTAGCAGACAAATTAATGGCTAATCCTATACAGGTACTGAAAGCTAAACCACATTCTTTATACCAGTCTAAGGTTGAACCGCACCTTTCACCCTCCCTTTACACGATGTGTTATGTAATCATGTTAACAGGAAAGAAGAAAAAAGCAAACAAACCTATCAAGCTTAATAACCAAATGCAAATCACACTGGCCAAAGAAATTCAACTTGATAATTCATCTTTTCCCTGTGGATTAGAATAGTATGATTCATGACAGAAAAATTGACAAAACTGGTCCTTAATTTATATTTGTGCAGTTAATATATCTTTATTATGCATATTATTGTCAATAAATACCATTTGGGATTTCAAATAAACGATGCTATTAAGCTGAAGAGACTAAGTGAGGATCTGTGGTGTACTGATAATATGACCTGCTATTCTGAATGTCAATATATTTCCAGAGAATTTATATTTCAATGTAGAAAGCCATTTTTGAAGAAATATTTATTTTGAAACAGCGTATTTTAATTGCATTCATATTATATGCATTGCACTGAATTATCTTCTACATTTAAAGCTTGATGAGGTGATTCTTTTTTAATGTAAAAATTAACTACCAAGATAGTTTACTGATCAATGCCTTTTGGTTATATATATTCAGTTTTTTTTTTCTTCTGAGGAAATCTTCCTTATAATGTTTACAGTGGAATGTTTCTCTTGACTTAGAATGTAGCACATTGAAATTAGAGTTTTGAAATCAACTTGATTAGATAAATATAAATACTTTCTTCAAGGAAATAATGCTTGTCTTCAAATATCTGAAGGGCTATCATTGGGAAGCTTTTTGTTAGGCTTAGCCAGAGGGCAGAACTAGAAACAAAGGGTAAGGAGATAGATTCAGAATTAATGTAATGAAAACAAATAAACAGAACACCTCTCCAATAATTGCAGTTGCCCAGAAGTAGAATCAGCTACTTCACTATATAGTGGATCCATTCCCTTTCCCTTGAGTTCTCCAAAGTAGTGACTAGATGACCATGTGTCAAGTATTGCAAAGGGAATATCTGTAGGTGTTCAGAGGGAAGATCTCCCAGGTCCCTTCCAACTCTGGGATTCTAGGATCCCAGATCCTAGATATCACAGATATTCTGTGATGTTAATAATATTTATAGTTAATTGTATTTGTACTGGTGCCTTACATATTAATTATGCCATATTTGAAAATGAAGGTTTTGTTTTAATCATCTGTGAAGGTTCTTTTTGTGTTTGTTTTTGTTTTAGTTTTTGTTTGTTTGTTTTGTTTTTGGAAAGCAAGGCAAACAAAGGTCCATGCCACATTGTGCTCTTGCATACTGTTACTTCAAGTGATATTTTTAAATATATTTTTTAAAGACTCTTTCAAATTTAATTTTGTAGTATAAATTATTCTGGCAGACAGAGAGTCTTTGGGCCCACAAGGGAAAACTGGAACTAGGGTGATAACAGAAAAAGCCAAAGTTTGGGCTTGGTGATTTTAAAATTCACAGTAAAAAAAGAAAATTAGAAACAAAAAAAGGCAAGCATGATTTAAAAGAAATGCTGAACTGAGCATGTGCAGAGAGATGATTAAAGGACATTGATGCTAGTATGTTCTTCTATTGGGGGCTGCCTGGATAACACTGAGAGGCTCAGGCTGTTTATGCTCCATCATCTCATTTCCATGGCCACAACAGTAAGATGGAAGTCCAGAGGTGAGGTCACCTGGACAGGGAATATATATATATACGTATAACATATGTGTATACGTATGTTCATTTTGGTGATTGCTTTGAGTCCATTTGCACTCTGATGGCTTATTTCACCCTAGGAATAACTGGGCAGCAGATCAGCATTCTTGGATTTTAGGTTTGCTAGCTGAAAGCTATGCTACCCACTACTAATGGAACATGATTTGAGGGCTGGGAGGAGTGTCTGTGTTGAAATCATTGACGTATTTAGCTTCCTTCTTTTTAGCAGAGCATAAAGGATATGGAGTGAGACCTGAAACTAGGAAAATCTGGGTTCAAATCATGCCTCTGGCACAGAAATAGTTGTGTAAACCTAGGCAGGTCACTTCATCACTTGGGTCATCAGTTTATGCATCTGTTAAATAAGGAGCTTGGATTAACAATTCTCAGAGGTCTCGTCTAAATAAAAAAACAAAAGATCCTATAATTAAAAAGTTGTATACATATCCAACTCTGAAAATAATGTCTAATGAAATAAATATACCAGGGTCGGGGCAGAGAGATGGCACAGTGGATAGAGCACTGGCCCTGAAGTCAGGAGGACCTGAGTTCAAATCTGGTCTCAGATCAAACACTTGACACTTACTAGTTGTGTGACCCTGGGCAAGTCACTTAACCCAGTTCCCTCACCTAAATAAATATTTTTTTTTTAAAAATGTATTAAGGCCAAGTCATGGGGCAGGGTTTTCCTAAATGGGTTGAGGCTGTGATTAGATAAAACCACAATATCTTAGATTATCAGAAAAATCTATCCCACCACTTACAAGGGCTGAAGTGAAAGATCTGAGTCACAGCAGTAATCATTAGCATCTGAGGCCCCAAGAGCTTTGGCTGATACCCCTAAATTCCTTTTGGTGTTAGATAGTGCACTTGATGTCTGTAGCCAAGTTTTGGGTTAACAGCACTTATTCCTTTCTCCTAAATAGGAGCAGGTGGTTCCATTGCATCCTTTGGAGTCTCAGTAGTAGCTTATTATAACCATAAAGTTGTACAAGGTTTCATGTTTTTTGAATTTTAATCATAGTTCAAGGATAGACTAAATGACCCCTAAGGTCCCTTCCTACTTGAAGATTCTGTAATGTTAATAACATTTTTAGTCCATCATAAATGTTAGAATAATACATTCATCTAAAATGAGAGATATGAACAAAACTCTAATAATCTCCTGAATTTTAAAATTTCACATAAGTTGCCTCTGCAGACAATCCTTGCAATAGTTATAATTATTCAATTTTAGTGAATGATTTGAGTGGCAGAGTGGTAGAGTTGATAGGACTTTGTACTTAGAGTTAGGTAAGGTTCAAATTATACTTTAGAGAATTATGAACCACGAACTGGAGGTAACTCATTTAATTTCTTAGCTTCTTAGTTTCTTCATCTGTAAAATTAAGACCTGTAATTTTATTTGGTATGGAAGTCCCAGTATGGAAACTCCCTATACTGATGAAGATGAACAACAAGAGAACTGCTGCTGCTGCTGCTGCTGCTGATAATGATGACAATTCTATGTTTTCATTGACTGATATTATAGGAAAGGTCATATTCTCATTTCCTTAAGAAATGTCTTTTTAAAGATTATATTCAATTATTCAATATCTGATAAAATATACGGAAGGTCTCTGGAGGTTCTTCTTGTTCTAAATCTTTGATCCTATGAACTACTCATTCTCAAATTGATTCCTCGTTCTGACACAAGATGTATCATCTCCGGCAGGTCATTTAAATTTCTGAAATCTAAATTGTCTTTAAAATGGGGAGGGAAAATACACTTTTACTACCTACCTCGCAGGATTTCTGTGAGAAAAATGAAGTGATGGATAATGTTAATAATGATTAGAACAGAGGCCACAATGCTGATTGTTCTAGATCTTTATTTCTATCCATATATGGAATTTTTAGTATGGAAACTTCCTATATTGTACAGACCAGCACTTGCCTATAACTTAGTCTTAGGATAGCACTGCTTGAAAAATAACATTAAATGGCTATCCATGATCCAATGTAGTTTCTTTGAAGTATTGCCTTTTCATATTAAACAATTAGTTATAAAGGGAAGCAAAAAAAAGTTTGTTTGCATAAAAATAATTAAACTAGTCAAGGATGTAAAATCCTGCCTTTTTATAATTCAGCAGTTTAATGCCTAAAAAAAGTAGAAAAATAAATTTGGTTTAATTTAAAAAAACTGCTAAATATGGTAATCATCAAAAGGTATTTGAGCAGTTTGAGACAGAAAATGGCATAAACATTAAGCCAAAATAACTTTTTAAAGGAGGAAGGTAAGAGAACAAGCATATATAGAGGGCCTTCTAGTTGCCAGGCACTGTGCAGAGTGCTATCACAATTATCTCATTTGAATGTGAAGGATGTAGGATGATGCCTCATTTGTATTCAAAGTTAGATAGTTTTAAAGGTAACAGACTTTTTTTTTATTAAGACTGACAAAATATAAGTACAAAGACATAATTCTTAAGGACAAAGATTGGGATAGAGGACAATTTTGAGAACAGACATCTTGGTCCTTCATGCAATTGTTTTAAGACTTAAGAGGGCAAAAAACAGAAAATGAGAGATCATGTAATGGTTTATAGTCTGAGCGAAGAGTAAATAATGACTGTTTTTCCTAAAGAAAGTTTGGTGAGTTTTTACCTCATAAGAGAAATGTGAGTCACCAGAGTACCAGAAGGCAAGTCAGGGTATGGTGAAAAGACTGAAGAACCAGGGAAGAGAGGAAGGACTTATGAGGGGGTTGAAAAGCAATATGAGTAGTCAGCTGACAAAAAAGACTTCAGATGATAATTCCTTATTGTCTGAAAAAAGAATGTAGATTGTTGGAATAGACCTTCACTCCAACTATTACTCCTCAATTGCAATTAGAGATTGAGTGCTAAAACTTATTAGCAGTAGTTAATTGTATTTTCTGCCCTTGATTATTAGAAAGGAGAAAAGCAAAAAGAGTAAAATTTCTATATCTTCTTTGCTGTATAGAAAGAGTCACTGACATTTTATCGGATGATGCAAAATCCTTGTGAATGCACAATTATGGGTCCTCTAAAGAGAAGGAATCTGATGAGCTTGGAAGTCGTCTTTCTTAATGTGAAATGCTAGGTAAATTAAGAGTATAACACTTTTCCAAAGGCCTTTTAAAGGTGGTTGCAAGCTTGAAATTTGCTTACCAGTTCTAGAATAAATGAAAAGAGTACTTGCCCAGCTGGAGAGTGCAGCTGAGCAGTGGACAAGAAGTTAGCAGAGAGGTGACTTTGTGTGGTACTGTTGTTCCTTAATGGACCAAATAGCTTCTCTGCCAGGTTAAACTGTGAGCAGTCTCCTCTATAGCTACTGAGTGCTGTGTTGGATTATGTGCAGATTATAATATATTTGTATTCTGCATTTCTTTTTTCTCTTTATTTTATGAGTACCTGTGATATTATATCTTTTTTTTTTTCCAGGCAGCTTGGTGGCACCATGGTTACAGCACTGGACTTAGAGTCAGGAAAACCTGAGTTCAAGTCTATCCTCAGACACATAGCAATATGACCCTGAGTAAGACATCTGACCCCTTCTTCCATTTCCTCAACTGTAAAATAGGGATAAAAATAGCACCTACCTACCAGGGTTACTGTGACAATCAAATGAAATAATATTCTTAAAGTGCTTAACAGAGTGTCTGGTACATAGTAGGTGCTACATAAATGCTAGCTATTATTGTTTTTGTTATTTCCCTCATTAATCTGCAAATTATCAAAGTGGCATTATCATGAATAATGGGTTTTATAGATAGAAGTATATCCTGGAGGTTTAAGAGCTAAATTGATGAATAGGGGTATCATATTCTCCTACCACCAGGTTATTTTTTTAGTACCCTGAGAAAGTTTTGAGTTAAATACGTGATGATGATCTTTCACTGTGAAACTTTACTCACTGGAATAAAATAACACTGTTTGAAGCACAAGTAGGCATCTGAGAGAAGTGTGAGAGAGTGTGAGTGCCTATCCCATAAACCTGGTAATACAATGATATTATATCAAAAGTAGTATTATAATTTCTGTGAGAAAAGTCTTTTTCAAAGTTCACATTTGGTCACCAATATAAAATTTAAACTAAAATTTCATTTTTAAGTTGTAAGAACAATTAATTACTCCTTATGCCTATAATAATCCATATTTGTTCTAATGGTAAAAAAGAAAACACTAGTGTTTGGTTTTTATTTTGCTTTCAATGTAATTGATTAACCATACAAAATAATGAAACTCACTTCTAAACCTATGTTTATTAGTAAAAGTTGTGATGTTTTGAAACTTACAGAGAGATTTAAGCAGCTTAACAATGATCCCATCTCTCATTTTCATTACATATGAGCTTAGTCATGCATATGATTTTTTAGTCTAATGTATGATAAACCAAAGTCATAAATTGCCTGACAAAGAACTCCCCTATTTGACACGAATTTCAGGGGAAATTGTAAAGTAGTACGGCAGAAATTAGATTTAGAATACCATCTAACCTCATATACCACAATAAACTCAAAGTGGGTTTTATGAAATAAGAAAATGAATCCTATACCTAAAATAGAAATGTAATTTTCAAACTTATGGCTGTAGGGGAAATTCTTAACAAAAGAATGGACAGACATGAACACAGAAGATAAAAATGTAGCTTTATTACATGAAATTAAAAAGTTCTTTAATGTACAAAATTAATGAATGTAGGAAAAGAAGGGAAGCAAATGGAAAAAAAGATATGTTTGTTTCAAATATCTCTTATAGACACTGACATAAAAAATACTTACAAATTGGGGAATAGGCAAATGAGTTGTATTATATGAATGTGATGAAATAATATTGTGGTGTAAGACATGATGAATACCAAGACAGAAGGGAAAAATTATATGAAGTTTTACAAAGTAAAGTAAGCAAAACTAGTAAAACTATATATACACACATATGTTTGCAGTAATGTAAATGGAAAGAAAAATAATAAAAAATTGAAACTAAAAGGTGTGAATTTACAATGAACAAGTTTTGCATCAGCAGAGAGATATGAGAAAGTGTCTTTCTCCTTCCTTTGCAAAGGTAGGTACTGTTGTTGTGGAATATTATAGAAAAGGCAGATTTTTTCATGTGCTGATTAGTTTTGCTGAACTGTATGTTTAAAAATATATATTTGTTATAAGGGGGAAAGGAGGAATCCATTGGTGATATAAAACCACAAGATTTAAATAAACTGTTTTTTTTGCTAAAATTGGGATTTCGTTCTCTAATACCTTTTTTTTTTCTTGGCTAGGCAATGGGGTTAAGTGACTTGCCCAGGATCACACAGCTAGTACGTGTCAAGTGTCTGAAGCCGGATTTGAACTCAGGTCCTCCTGAATCCAGGGCCAGTGCTTTTTCCACTGTGCCACTTAGCTGCCCCTGTTATACCTTTTTTTGCTCTGTCTTGAATTTTGCTAGCTTGTTTCTCCAGAAAACTAAGCTTCCTTGTTTGACTGCCTTCTATTAATGAATTGGCTTGGCTGTTTAATCATGAAGCATATTATGTCCTGCATATAGTTGTAGGAGTGAAGCTAAAAGGTCACTGACTCTACCCTCTCCTTTCAGTATTGCTAAGTAAAACTCCAGGGAAATTTAATGGCCCTGAAACTACCTGTGAGGGGAAAGATGGAATTTTAAATTAATTTAGTCATCACAACCCAAATAGCAAGCTGATCTAAGGGATCTGGATCCTGAAGGTTTACTTAGTAACACTGGGTTTTGGGAGGAGAGGAACTCAATCTTTGTCCTACTTCCTTGTAGCTATACCTGAATCACTGTACTCTTTACTTATTTCACATAACTAAACCTCTCTGCTTAATATGCCTGGAAACTTTTTTATTTGGAGGTATGAGACTTCTGAATTTGTCATTTTATCTGTCTAACTCAGTTTCTCACCTAGAAAATGGAAATAATAATAGCACCTATCTTGCAGGGTTGCTGTGAAGATCAAATAAAGTATACTACTTCTAAGGGCTTAGCACAGTGCCTGGTACTACCTAAATGCTTATTCCATTCCATTCCAATTGGATATTCATCAGATTGCAAAACTCAATCTGGAATCTCTGTCCCTCATCTCCAAATCACAGAAAATCATCTCCATTCAAATACCTAAAAAGATTTCATAATATTCCAGGATTTGGAATTATTAGAAAACTTAGAAAGAGTTTAGTTCAACACTTTTGTTTTAGAGATAAAGAAATTGAGTTCCAGATAATTTAGTTGGCTGAAAGTCATGCGATAACAATAAGTAGATTCCAAATTTGAACCTAACTTTTCTGAAGCTGAATTCAATGTTCTTTCCACTTAAAAGAGGTAGCATAACATGAAAAAAAGGCCAGAATTTGTATTTAGAAGAGACCTGAATTTAAATATGGGCTTCAACACTGATGAGGTGTACAATTTTGGGAAAGTCATTGAAACCATCCAAACCTTGGTATCTTCATCTGTAAAATGAACATAGTAATACTTACATTACCTGCCTGACAGGTGTTTTTTTTTTTTGAGAAAAGTTCTTTGTAAGCTTTAACTAATGAAGTATTACTTATAAACCATATAATCTTTTGAGTTATAAACATTGTGATCAACATTTTAGGCCACTAAAATCTGCCTTCGGTCTACCTTTCCAGGATGATTTTATATTTCTCTTATTCATCATTATCAACATCATGCCACTTATATTGCATTTTCAGATTTAATCTCATTTTACCTTTATGATAAACCTGGGAAGAAGGTGCTATTATTCTCATTTTGCAGGTGAGTCAGACAGATGCTAGCTAAATGACTTGGTAGAGATCACCTAGCTAGTAAATGTCTGAGGTCAGAGGGCACCCAGATGGTGCAGTGTATAGATTTATGGCCTGGACTCAGGAAAACTTATCTTTCTGAGTTCAAATCTTGCCTCAGACATTTACTAGCTATGTAGCCCTGGGTAAGTCACTTTACCCTGTTTGCATCAGTTTTCTCATCTGTAAAATGAACTAGAGAAGGAAATGACAAACAACTCCATCATCTTTGCCAAGAAAATCCAAAATGGGGTCATGAAGAGTCAAACGGGACTGAAAAAAACAACTAAACTGCACCAATTCTTGAATCCAGTACCAGCACCTACTGTATCACCTAGCTGCATATTCAATGTTCTCTATATTTTGTTAGTACTTGAATCCATGTTATTTCTACTACTTCTGGTTGAAAGTTTGAGTCATAAGCTAACATAATGATTGAGACTTTTTTATTTATCTATTCATCTATTTATTTATGTTTATTTGTTAGTTTATTTATTTATTTGTTTTTAGTTTTCAACATTCACTTCCACAAGATTTTGAGTTCCAAATTTTCTCCCCCCATCTTGTCCCTTCCCCCCATCCTAAGATAGTGTGCCTTCTGAATACTCCTTCCCCTGATCTGCCCTTCCTTCTATCTCCCCCCCTTCTCTTATCCCCTTCCTCTTCTATTTTCATGTAGGGCAGGATAGATTTCTATACCCCATTGCCTGTATATCTTATTTCGCAGTTGCATGTGAAAACAATTTTTAACAATTGTTTTTAAAACTTTGGGTTCCAAATTTTCTCCCTTCCTCCCTCCCCACCCAACTTTCAATGAGAAGGCAAGCAACTTGATGCAGGTTATGCATGTGTAGTTATGCATAACATTTCCATAGTAGTCATGTTGTAGAAAACTAACTATATTTCCCTTCATCATAACTTGCTCCTCGCCCCCATTTATTCTATTATCTCTTTTGACCCTGTCCCTCCTCAGAGTGTTTGCTTCTGATTACTCCCTCCCCCAATCTGCCCCCCCCTTTATCATCCTCAATCATATTTAAGTATTTTTTTGGGTCTCTTTTAGCAAGCTGTTTACTTGTTTTTCATGATTTTCTTGTATCACTTTCATTTCTCTTCCCAGTTTTTCTTCTACTTCTCTTACTTGTTTCTCAAAATTCTTTTTGAGCTCTTCCATGGACTGGGACCAATTCATATTTTTCTTGGAGGCTTTGTATGTAGGAGCTTTGACTTTGTTGTCTTCTTCTGCTTGTATGTTTTGATCTTCTTTGTCACCAAAGAAAGATTCTGTGGTCTGACTCTTTTTGCACTGCTTGCTCATGATCCCAGCCAATTGCTTAAGTTATGAACTCTTTGCTAAGGTAGGGGTCTACTTCCAGTGTGGAGAATGTATTCTCCCAAGCTTCAGGGGTTTTCTGCAGTTGTTTTCAGAGATACTTCTAGGGACCTGTAAATTTTCAGTTCTTCCAAGGTGGTACGATTGAGGGTGAGGTGTTTATTCTTTTGCTGGCCTGTGCTCTGGTCTATGAGTGACCACAAGCATGCTTTTCTACCTTGGAACTGTAAGGAGGATATCCTCTCTACCACCACTACAAGCTCCACCATGCCAGCATTCTTCCTCGTCCCAGGACCTCCACCCAGAACTGTGACCCAGATCCAAGCATGAGCAAAGCAAGAGAATCCTGCCTCAGAGCCAGCAAATAGATCCCCGCCGACCTCCAGAAGCATCTGCCAGCACAGAGCTATGCCAGACCAGGGTTGGAGCCAAGCTTCTCTCTCACCATGGTCACAGACTTTTCCTATTGACCTTCTAAATTGTCTTTGGCGTTTGTAGGTTGAGAATTCTGGAAACTGCCACAGCGTGCCTCTGAGACCTGCTCCTGGTTTATGGGGGCCTGGTCTTTGCCTGCATGCCCACGCTGAACTGTGTTCCTCTCCCAGCCCAGCACAATAGACCTTTCCAATCAACCCTCCAGGTTGTCTTGGGCTGGAAATTTGTTTCACTCTGTCTTTTTGTGGGTTCTGCTGCTCTAGAATTTGTTTAGAGCCATTTTTACAGGTATTTCAAGGGGTTTGGGGAAGAACTCAAGCAAGTCACTACTTTCACTCCACCATCTTGGTTCCTCCAATTGAGACTTTCAAAGGTAAATCTAAAGCACTCTTTTGTTCCTTGAGATTCAGCTCAGACACAAACACAAGAAAGGTTATGTTCTCATGACACAACTCAACTTTTCAATTGTCACACAAGAACTCTTACCTTCCTTCCCCATGATTCATCTCATTTCACCCATCCTTTTTCTTTATTATGCCTCACAAACAACCCATGCCACATTATAAAGGAAATAATCCATCACATGTATAGACTAACCATTAAAGTTATTATAGTACATTTTGCTCTCATCCTGTCTCCTTATTCTGAAGAAGTCAACTTATTGTTATCTCTGAGTGGTAGTTATAATTCTTAATTATTGTCTCTGTCCTCCTCCACTTTAACAGAGTTCACACATAGCTAGCAATGAACTCTTAGAATGTTGCTATATTCCCTACTAAGAATCAGTTGGGGAAGAAGGAGACTAGTTCTCAATGTTTCTCTCTGGTCACTAGGTCTGTCTTTACCTCCTTGTACCTGTGCAAATTCTTTCCCAAACCTTTGCTTGACATTTTAACCTCTTGATTGCTTTAATGCATTCTACTCAAACTGGAGTTCTCTCCTTCACAGCTGTCATTCCTCTTTCCTCTTCCAATTTGCATGCCTCTGCCTACCATCTCTCTTCAGAATGGACTCCCTCCACCACCACTTCATCTCTATCTGTTAAAGTCTAAGTAAAGTTTTCCCTCTTCTACTTTTACAATAAGACATAGAGTAGCAGGTGCCAAGAAAGGGGTTACATACAGTCTGGATGTTGATGATGATGAATAAAACAATATGGAATCAATTGACATGCCCTTTCCAGAGACATGAGGGCAAGATATATAGAGCTTGGGGTCATGGTAATTAAGCCTATGTTAGATGATGAGTTAACCAAATGAAGAAGACAGAGAAGGAACAGGAAAGAACCTTATAGATGAGAATGACATGGATGAAGATAAAGGAAGGAATAGTCATACAATAAGAAGAGATCTAGAGAAAAGTATCACAAAAACAAAGAGAGGAGAGAGTATCCAGGAGGACAGGGTAGTCAACATTATCAAATTATACAGAAAGTTCAATAAGGATCAGGACTGAGAAGAAGCCATTAGATTTGACAACAACAAGATCAATGGTAATTTTGAAGAGTGGAATTTCACTCAAGTGATAAAGTTAGAAGCTAAATTACACAGAGTTTAAAGAGAATGAAAGAGAGAGGAGAGAGGAGAGGAAGGAGAAGCACAACTTTTCAAAGAGTTTGGCTGAGAAAAGGAGAGACATAGGACAATAGATTGCAGGGATATTGAGATCTTGCTCAGATTTTTCAAGAATGTGCAATTTGGGTATGTTTGGAAGCATCAGGGATCAGAGAAGGAGCCATGAGATATGGAGCCCTCAAGGACGTTATAGTCTGGGAGGGGAAACAATAGATGCATATGTATGTATGTACAGGATATATGCGAAATAAATACTGTTGACAACAGTAGAAAGAGGAGATGCATTGTAGAATAGTGGAAAGATCATTGACTCTTAAGTAAGGGCCTGTGTTCAAATTTTGCTTCTGTCACTTACTATGTGAATGGCCTTTTGAAAACTGTTTAAGGTCTTTGGGCCTCAGTTGGATGATGCCTAAATTTCTGTCAGTTTCTAAAATCATGATCCCATGGATGCATTGAAGTAAACAATTGAAGAGAGTTTTTGAAAATATGGAACTACTAATACATGATATTTCTGGTGACTAGAGGAAAGTTCATTTTTCTAGCCTGGGAGGGCTAAATATGAGTAAATAATGATTAAATTCCTTTCTTTACTAGACAAGGAGACAAATTGATATGAACTAATAGAAATATGTTTACTTGGTAGCTCATTTTCAGATTAATTAATGTATTTAGCTAATCAATCCAGTGGGAAGATTTTTCCTCTAAGTTAAATGGCTTATAGATAGCACCTCACATGTTTTTTTGTACTCAAAATATTAATGCTATGAATATTGCCAAGAATTATTAAGTTTAGTGAATAATGAAAATATATTCCCCCACGTGATCAATTCAACACCTTTCACACTTTCTAAATGCATTTAGCAAATAGATCTAATTAAACAAATACAAATTTATAATCTGACAAGCAGTTAGCATAAATATTGCCTGCTGGTTTAAAGAACAGTTAGAATCAAAGAAATTATTATTAAAAATGACATGGAGATATAAAATATTTATCCCATTTCCATGGCTTCCATGTCAAAGATTCTAAATATTGTAAATAAAAAAATAATTTTTTTTTCTGTCAAGTTGATAGATTTAATGGGAATATGCAAATCAAGCTAGTATAATGACTCTTTTGTTATCATTTAAAAAAAGTTTTAATTCAAAATTTACTTTAAACACCTTTTCTGAGTCATCATTCCTCTCAAATTTTCTGGGAGATTTGGCATAATTTTGTGTCACCTTTCTTTTTCTCTCTCCTACCTTGTGACCACTCACAGGGGTGAGGAATCTACAGTCTCAAGGACACATATGGCCTTCTAGATCTTCAACTGCAGCCCTTTGACTGAATCCAAACTTCACAGAACAAATTCCCTTAACAAAAGGATTTGTTTTATAAAACTTGGATTCAGTCAAAAGGCCATACCCAAAAAGCCACATGTGGCCTTGAGGCCACTGGTTCCCTACCCCTGTGATTTATACTGTCCTAGTTCTTTTTCTACCTAAAAGGGGTCCTTCTTGTTCTTTCTCCTTTACTATTTCCACATACTTATTTAATACTCATATCTCACAAGATTCTGTTCTTCATTCCATATGATTGGTGAATGTTTTCATCTGGAAGCCCCACTGTCCTAACTCATTCTGCCTAACTTATAACTCATTATTATCTCCCCCCAACCAGTTCCTCCTACTTATATCTCTGTTTCCATTTATTGGATTACCCTTCTTCCATTTATTCAGTTCAAAATATTGGAGTCATTTTTGAATTTTTTTTCCAATCCAATTGCCTCAAAATTTTATTAGTTGCCTGTAGATCCCACTTCCACATTGTCCCATGTAAGCCTCTTCCTCCCAATTTCCCCTACAACCAACCTAGTTCATGCATTTGAATTTTTTTTCCTGGACTATTACAATAAAGTCTTATTTTTTTCACCTGACCTCTAGTCCCTCCCTTCTCTACTGCATCATGTACACAGTCACCAGATTAACTTTCCATCATCAAATCATGTAATTTCTGCTAAATATATGCTTTCCACATTTGTCTACATAAAAGACAAAACTTCTCAGTCTGACATTAATGGCCCTTTATACTATGGCCTCAATATTTATTTATTACTTCCCTATTACTATCATGAATTATAATCCATGCTGTAGTCAAATTGAAATACTCACTGTTTCCCCAACATTGTCTAGGATATCAGGCTTTCACATAAATACTAATGTCTGCTGTTGTGTCATTTCAATTTAACAAACATTTATTGAGTGCTTACTAAGTGCTTATAGCGATTTGCTAAGTTTTAAGGATACAAAACCAAAAACAAAAGAGTACATACCATTATGGAGTTCATATTGTGCTGAGAGGAATATTTACACAGATAATTGAACATATATATATATACATATATTATATATAATATGTATATGTATATATATGTACATTCTCACCAATAACTGGGGGAATGAAAAAATACCTGATTATATGATAATAATATTTTATACTTGTATAGGCATTAGAATTTACAAATTGCTTTGGAATTCATTATTACTTTCAATCTCCATAACCATGAAAGTAGCTCAATACTGATTTGGTTATTCCTTTCATTAGTTATGTGACTGTGGTCAACTGATAACCTCTTTGTGCCTCACTTTACCTGTAAAACAAGGACAATACTTGCACTGTGCACCTTGCAGAGTTGATATTAGGTAAATACTTGTCTTCCTATCAGAATTCTACCATTTTTGAAAGAAATAGTTAGAGTGTGACCTCCTTCAGGGGCAGCGAAGTGGCACAGTGGATAGACTTTCGGGCCTGGAATCAGGAAGACTCATTTTCCTGAGTTCAAATTTGGCCTCAGACACTTACAGTGTGACCCTGGGCAAGCCACTTAACCTTATTTTTCTCAGTTTTCTCATCTGCAAAATGAAATAGAGAAGGAAACAGCAAATCACTCCAATATCTTTGCCAAGAAAATCCCAAAGCGGTTACAAAGAGTTGGACACAACTGAAAAACAACTGAAACAACAATGACCTCCATCATTAAGAGATCCACTATTCCAAAAAATGAATGTGCTCTCAATTGCTTTTTTCACTTTTCACCTCCAGAGTATGTAATATCTCTCTTAAGATACAGTTTTCTATTGAAATGAAATGTTTTATCACCATACCTAATTTTTATGGACTACATACTCACTATGCATATCAACAATATGATGTGGAAGCAAAAGATTGTTTAAAGATCTTAGGCTTCATTAACAAATCATAGTTTCAGAGAGTGACGGAGGTACTACTGCTATTGTGTTCTGCCCTGATCAGAGCATATTTAGTTGTTCTGTGTGGTTCTGGTAGCCAAATTTTAGTAGGAATGTTGATAACTGAGGTCAAAATTTAAGAAATATGACTTTGCAGTTGTCTAAGGAGATGTCATGTGCAAGGATTATATTTGGCTCTAGAAGGAAGATTTAGGATCTAGGAATAGAAGTCATAAATAGAAAGATTTTGGCTCAACATAAGAAAGGAACTTCCTGAAAAATGGAGTTATCCTCAAATGGGCGGTGCCAACAAGGGGTGAATTTCCTAGCAAAAGCTGGATGAACACTTGTGAATACTTAAGAGAGAAGGCAGAGATAGGATTCATGTCTGGAGGCCACTCCATCTTACAGCAGTTCTGCTTGTTTTCTATGGAACATCATGCCTTCTTAAAGGTGACTGAACAACTGATCAACTGAAATATCATTATTAGGCAAATTGACTCAGTTTTTGATACCTAACATCTCAACTCAACTCATTTGTCTCTATCCTCTGATTGGAGAGATGGAGGGTGAAGCAAAGAACTCCTAATGCCTTCATTTATAGAAGGCTTGGAATTTTACTGGATACTTTCCATTTTCCATCAGTGGCTCAGTTGCGTTTCAACTCCACAGAACATTATACTCCCATGTTGGATACCACTTGGTATTCCCCACTCCATTTTCAGCTTTTTTTTGTGTGTGACTATAAGCTCCTTGAGGTCAAGAACTATATTTTTCCTTGTGTCCCCAGTACTCAGCACAGTATCTGGCATATAACCAGTAGTTAATAAACTGTCAACCTTAAAGTTTGGTTAAAAGGGACAAACAAATTAAGTGATAGGTTATATATACCTTTTATACCATTAGAGCAATCCCTACTTAGGAAGTCTGTGTCACTGAAAATTATAGTCTCCATATGTGTTTAACCACAGCATGAGAAAGTAATTTTCTTAATTGAATAGATTGTAAATACAATAAGTGCCAAAGTGTCAGTTCAAATTACAGACCCAGGATATCTGTTTCCCCTATCACCAACAAGACATAACATAGCATATGTCCATAAAATGCCAAGAGAAGAAAAGTCCCACTATTCAATACAGTGTCTAGGACCAGGTGCCCTGTCCTTAGTAATCATAAACAGAAGAATGCTCTTGGTCAGCCTCATTCAGCCCTGTAGTTGCTGACACAGAAAGGGGCATTCTGGATTCACTCAGAGAGCAAAGAAAAGCATGTCTGTTATGCCAGAGCATACAAAACATTATGGTAGGTTAAACTTAAATTGTCTCTCCTGATTGGCCAATGCAGGTTTTAGGCATTTTCAGGTCTTGGGGGTTAAAAATGGTTTGGGGAGGGAGTTTACAAAATATTTCTTGAATTGATTACTGAAATTTATTGAACAAAGATGGGCTTAGGTGAGCTTTAATGACCCAAGTCTAGGATTCTAAGATTCTATGTTTCTAAAAGCATTTGAGGCTCAGTGAAGTATACCCACAAAGTATCCTAGCACATAATAGGTGTTGAATAATTTGTTTTGAGATATCAAACTGAATATAACCTGGCTTCTATGAATTATATCTGTAACTTGCATATAAGTAACAACATACTGTTTGAACAGTTGTATTTTATGCCTTAAGCCTCACAAATTTAAAATAACTTGGGTAAAAATCTGAATTATTAAATATGTCAAAGGGCTTGTATTTTTATTCATTCAGAAACATATTGCATGTACATTTGACTAACAGTAACACTAAATATGCTGTTAACACTGTTCTGGTAAGCAGACTGGAATCGTATGTAATTAATTCATTGTGATATGTAGGTTCAGTTCAAACACTTGGCAAGTTTGTTCATTCAAAAGTAGGCTGCCCCCCTGCTATAATGGCATTTAACTTATCAATTTTTTAGCACCTTCTTTTTTTTTTTTTAAACACTATCAAGATCTTCAGTTGACCATTGTCCAAATTACTGGATTTTCTGCAATAGTATTCTCTAAAATATCGATGTTTTATGGTAGTTCTTTTTATCATGACCAATGGATATATTTCAAAGTAAAAACTACGTAGCTGAAATATTATCCTTATGGTCATCAGAGGTCATCTAGTTCAGCCCCCTTCATTTTACAAATGAAGAAACCAAGATCACCTAAGGAGAGTAAGTGACTTTCCCAAGAACACACAAATAGTGAGTATGAGAGGAAGGATTTGGATCCAGGGCTTCTTATTCCAGACCCATTGTTATTTCCATTGTATCATGCTGCCAACCTTGTAGTACTTTTTCTAAGTAGTTCTTCTAATGACCTCTTAATACTATATCATATTATCAAATGCCAAAATAAGACTGTTACAAAGACCCTGAAACATTAAATTGTAATACCAAAGTACTTAATTAAACCTATGACCTCATTAACATGTGCAATTTCTTTCTTAGCAAGGGGGCTGATGGGAAGTATAGTTATTTTCCAGGTTCAGGGAAGGATCGAAGTATCATGGGAGGTGGGAGCTATATAGCACAGGAGGATTCTAGCAATTTTGCTCTCAGTGGAGAGGAGAAAGGGTCAAAGTGGAACATACCAGAAGTAAGCAGATGGTAATGAATGTTTGTAATATCCTGAACTAAATATAATAATGAGCAGTTGCAGCCTTGTCTGGTTCACTAACCCACTTGTGAAGTGATCTGCTTAATAGAATTTGCTGTTTACTTACATGTATCTGTTTTCTATGCAGTATGACATGTTTCAGTAGTCCCCTCTCTGCTCTTTTTCCCCTGTCTCTTCACTGCCTGACCAATTGGTATCACTACCCTCGAGTCCCCCCACTCTCTTTACATATTGTTTATTTCCTGCTTGTACTTTCATAAATGTTTTTGTCTCCAGAGAAGATAAGCTGATTTCCATCATATCCTACTTGTTTGCTAAAAAGGAGTGGACCACACAGGAAAAGTAAATTCAAAAGGCAAAATGGATTAAATATCTTCTTGGTGCAGAACATTGTTTGAAGTTCTAAGAGATGCAAAGATTAGATGAAACATGATATCTACCCTTATTAATGTGACAATCCAGTAGTGGAATAAGAAACAAACCAGAAAACTAACAAAAATATAAATAACACAAAATAATATATTTTGAGTGTGAAAAGGTGTCTCAGCAAAGTTATCTGTCCAAGAGGAAAAGGTAATTAATGACTACTCAGTATCAAGAAAAGTGTCATGAAAAAGATGACATTTTAGTTAAGTTTTAAAAGGGGTAAGAATTCAGTAGTCAAAAGTGTGTGTGTTCGGGGTAGGGGATGGGGGATCCAGACATAGGAAACAAATGTATGAGATTATATATTATTGTATATTTGTATATTCCAGAAACATGAAGGAGAACTAGAGAATTTAGATTTAGAAAAGATCACTTTAGTGATATGTCGTGTAGTCTAACTGCCTTTCTCTTTATTTCTTTGTTTCTTTGTTTCTTTATTTCTTTGTTTCTTTGTTTCTTTGTTTCTTTGTTTCTTTGTTTCTTTGTTTCTTTCTTCCTTCCTTCCTTCCTTCCTTCCTTCTTTTCTCTTTTCCCTTCCCTTTCTTTCCCTTCTCTTCCCCTCCCTTAAAAAGGCCAAGATCTCCAAATGCATCTACAATCATCTCCAGTTGTCTTGATCTATATCTTGCCACTGGACCCAGATGGCTCTGAAAGAAAAAGCAAGGCTGGTGGCTTTGCACAGCCCTCCCTCACTTAAATCTAATTCACTTGCATGTCATGGCATCACTTCTCTGATGTCATGGTCCTCTTTGAGAATGGACAAACAACAACAACAACTACTACTACTACTACTACTACTACCACCACCTAATTTAACAGAGGACAAAACTTTCAATACAAAGAATTTAAAATACTTCTCTAAATTAACAGAAGTGGCAGAGTCAATGTTGTCCAGTTTGGTTATAGAGTACTTAGAAGAGAGGACTGGAAGGTTGGTCAAGATTGTTTTGAGCTTTGATTGCCAAGCTGAATATTATTAATTGTACTCCATGGTCAGTCAGGAAAAATTCAAAAATTTTGAATAGAGCAAGAATATGTTCAGGTCAGTACTTGAGGGAGATTGCTGTAGCAGAATGTAAAGTATAGATTAAGGATGGGGGGGGTGGAGAGAGAAGAAATAGGAATACATTTTGATTCAACTGCCAAAGGAATATTCCTGTTATTCCTGGGTTTGACCATGTTGCTCACCTGCTCAAAAATCTCCAATCATCCCCTGTTGTCTCTAGCATAAAGTGTAAATTCCTTAGCCTGCCATTAAAAAGTCTACACAATCAGGAGCCTAGCTATTTTTTCCATGTTTATTTCATGTTACTCCCTATTATATACTCTACAATTCCACTAAATTGAACACTTAGATATTGTTTTGACTCAGTATTATGTCTTCCAACTCTATACCTTTGCAGAGGTTGTTGATCCATGCACAGAAGGCTCTGCATTGTCACATCCACTTTTGAGCATTCTTCAAAGTTCAGTTCAAGTGTTACCTTCTATTTGAATTATTTGTGATTTCTATCTCCTCATTGACAGTATTATCTCCATTCTCAAATTACCTTATTATTAACTTTATTTATAGACATGCCATAAGCACCCTAGTAGAATAGAATCTACTGCAGAGACTGGCTTTCACTTTGCATTTCTACAACTTAGTACAGTGACTTACACAGAGTAGAATGTAACCTCACTGAGGGAAGGGACTATTTCATGCTTATATTTTAACACTAAACACCTAGTACAGTGTTTATATAATCATGATCTAAAGATTTGAAGGACTTCAAAGTTCATCTGGTTGAAAGCCTTCATTTGACAGATAGGGAAACTGAGACTCAGAGCTTAAGTGACTTGCCAAAGGTCACACAGAACTGAGATTCAAACAGAACTCCTGTGATTGCTAATTCAGTGATATCTCTTTCCATTGTATCACATTGCCTCCATCACATATGTTAAAAGTCATTAAATAAATGCTTGTTGATTAATTGGTTGATAAGAAGTACTTAATAAATGTTTATTTAATTGCTTAAGATGACCTATTAGGAGACAATTGAAAGACTCCACCAGGTGGTAACAGATGTTATAGTGGGAGAAAGAAAGAGTAAAGGATGGATGTAAAAGATATTTTGGAGGTAAAATTGACAAGATTGGGTAGCTGATTTGAAATAAACAATGAGAGGTAGAAGTCAAAAATAATGCCAGTGTTTTGAATATAAAAACATAGTTAATGTGATAAAATGAATAAATATAATGAAGAGCTAGTTTGGGGAAAAATAATAAGCTTAGTTTTTAACATAAGGTATAGGTAGATTCAATTCAATTCAATAAACATTTATTGCCTACTATGTATCAAGCACCATACCAAGCCCTGGGGACACAAAGGAGAAAAAGGAAGATAATTCTTTCCCCAAGGAGCTTAGAAATTGATAAGGAAGACAACACACAAAAGGAAGCTGAAAATGATGGGGGAGGGAAGGCAGGGAAGGGAGCATGTGTGCTCAGTGTAGGGGGATATTATTCCATGTAATAAAAATCAAGCAGAGTTGCTGATGTAAAATGGAGAATTACTTGGAAATGGAGGGACTTCAGTCTGCATCGGTTCATATAAACATTCCCAGGTTTCTCCAAAAGAGTTACCTTCATTGTTTCTTAGGGCACAATAATATTTCACTACATTAATATAACATAGTTTGTTCACTTGTTTCCCAATTGGTCAGCAGTCCTTTAATGACCACAACAAAAGAGCTGTTATGAGTATGAAAGGTCCTTTCCCTCTTTTTTTTTTCAATCTCTTTGAAGTATAGGCCTAGTAACTGTATTACTAGGTAAAAAAGCTTGCACAAAGAAATATGGTAGACTCTATCAGATACAGAAATAAAACTCAGAAGAAATTTGAGGGTTGTTTAGATAAAAAGCTGAAGACAGCTGAAGTGATGGGAGTAATGGGAATTTGCTAAAGGAGAGGGTAAAGAGAGAAGAGTGTAAAGGGTCAGCCTTAAGGAGAGATGAAGAGAAGAGAGCAAAGGACATATAGTAAGAACACAGAGAGACATGAGGGAAAGCATTCGAATATAGTGCCTTGTAACCACTAGAATAGAGGACATCCAAAAGCAGTTGGTCAACTTTGCTACATGATCAAGGAATCTAAGTAAGATGTTGACTGGGAGGGAAAAAAAAAGATTAGATTTGGTTATTGGGGTGTTATTGGTAATTAATGAAAGAGCAGTTCCGATAATGTGGTAAAGACAAAAGTCAGATCAGAGAAACTGAGGAAAGAGTGAGTGGTAAGGAAGTAGAGGCACCAAATGTAGACAGTTTTGTTTTGTTTGCATTTCTATCTCAAGATATGAGATGAAGAATTATCCCCTTGCCAGTAGAATAATAGAATTAAGCAATCTGCCATATTGCTTGAATGGCACAAGAAAGTCTAACAGAGCAGCAAAGAAAAATTGGTGACCTAGGGGCAAATAGACATTGGAATATATGGAAGCTGAATGAATGTTAAGAGAAAGTTAATTCACTTTCAAAAGGTGCCTAACTTAGTTCCAGGATATAATTTACACACAGAGAGAATCTAGATAATATGTACTAAAATGAATTATGGTAATATCTGATTATTTGGAATGATTCCATATGCTTCCTGGGAAACAAAAATGTCTAATTATCAATCATGAAATAGCAAATGCATGTTAAAAAGGAAGACTACTGAGAAGGGATACAATTAAAGCCACAACAAGAAGGCTGCCTATATATAGCAAAGTTCATTTATATGTATGCTGTAAATTATGATAAATCCAAATAATCTCATCTCCACCAGAGAGAACACAAAAATACAAATAGAAAATCAAAATGCTCTTAGGAAAGAGAAAGTTTTCAAGCTGACACAGAATTTCAAGTTCCTTTAGATAAATGGAGCAAACTTCTGAAAATATAGAACATGTTTTTTAAAAAGTGACTCTAATTTAGTTGGACACATGGGAAGGCACTGGTCCAACCACAAATTGTAGGGATATGTACTTGAGTGGTATAATCACTAGAATATTACTTCAGCATCTTTAAGACCTGAACCAGTAAACATTTCCTTTACAAATAAATATATAATTATATACTTATTCGTATAATAACAAACATCACACCAATACTATTATAGATCCATTTTATTGTTTAGTTGTTTCAGTTGTGTCTGACTCTTCATGACCTCATTTGGGGTTGTCTTGGCAGAGATACTGGAATGATTTGCCATTTCTTTCCTCAGGTTATTTTGTAGATAAAGGAACCAAGGCAAATAGGATTAAGTGACTTTCCCAGGATCAAAGGTCTAGTAAGTATCTAAGGCCAGATTTGAACTCAGGAAGATGAACCTTCCTGCCTTCAAGCCCAGCATTCTATCCACTGCTATCCTAGCTGCCCCTACAGATTCATACAATCATAAATTTATTTTATAACATTTGCATCCTCAAATATCTTAACCAAAGGCAAAGACAACAGAAACATTTTTTAAAATTATTTTTCTTTTCTAAAATTTAAAAATCATTATTTAGTAGAAATAGTGACTATTGTAGGTGGCAATGTAAAGAAACATCTTTCTTCATATATTGTCTCTCACCATGCTTTCTAGCTATGTAACCAGAGCCTTAACTTAATGGTTAAACTCTCAACTTCAATTTCCTTATCTTAAAATCGAGATGATAGCTATATTACTTTCCTCAAAAAATTGTTATAATTTTCAAATGAAATAATATATGTAAAGAGTTATTCAAATTATAAAGCACCACAAATGTCATTTGCTATTAAATACAATAGTATTTTTATCAGATCTATGATTTCTTAGGAACAAATAATGTTATCCCAGTGAAGAACTTCCCTTACCAATATGCATTGATACTTTAGCAGCAATTTATAATCTTAGAGAGTTGTCTCTGCCAATTAAAGGTTTAGTGATTTACTTATTTACATATCCAGTGTGTATTGGTCAGAACTTGAACTCAAACCTTCCTGATTCCTGAAGATATTCCTCTATTCATTATGCCATGTTGTTTCTCTCTACAGAATAATCATATATTTAATCTTATAACAGACTGATTATGGATAGCAATTAGAAGATTCAGCACGTGCAATATAATCCACAAATAGAAGGATCTAGAGGATATCTTAATCTATTGGAGAACTCTCTCCTATTAGCATTTTATTAGACTTCCTCCTTGGGAGATAAACATCTTTGTCAAGGAAAAGGCAAGAGAAAGTTGCTAGAACATTGGGTGGATATTCTATGGCAGATTTATAGGGGAGAAAACGGACAAGACTCATATAGGATGAGAAAGTATGGAAAGAGAATATTTGCTTAATTGAAGGAAGTTATATTGTGAAAGTCGTAATAAGATTTGTTAACTGGATATGGGCGGTGAGTGTGAGTAAAAAGTCAAGTGTGACACCAAGGTTGTAAACCTGGGTGACTAGAAGTATGGTGGTACACTTGACAGTAATAATAAAATTGAAAGAGGGTTTGTGGGGAAAGATAATGAGTTCTATGTTAAATATGTTGACTTTAAGATACCTAATGGATGCTAAGAGATTCCCAAAAGGCTTTTGGTGACATGGGACTGGAGCCCGGGATAGAGAAGAGGGGTACATATACAAATATGGGAATCATGTGCATAGTAATGATAACTGAGCCCATAGAACCTGATGGGATCACTAAGCACACTAATATAAAGGGGAAAGAGAGGAGGACTCAGCCTAGAGCCTTCAGGGGCACTCTCATTTAATGAGCATATCATGAATGGTGATCCAGCAAAGAAAACTAAGCAGTCAGATAAGTGAGGGGGGAAAACAAGAGAGAGCAATATCATGAAAACTTAGGAGATAATATTCAGGAGGAGAAAATGATCAACAGTGCCAAATGTTGTGAAGAAGCCCAGAAAGCTGAGGAATGAGAAAAGGGCATTAGAATTGGCAATTAAGAGATCATGGAAAGTTTGGAGAGTTTTGGCTGAATGATGAGGTCAGACATCAGATTTCAGAAGGTTAATAGGTGAGTAAGAAAAGAAATGGAGGCAACTACTGTAGATAGTTTTCTCAAGTTTGTTAGCCAAGAAAGTGAAGAGAGATGTAGGACAGTATTTAGCAGAAATAATCCAAGAAAATTTTTGTTTGTTTGCTTGTTTTTACAATGAGGGTGCCTGGAAGTGTCTGTAAGGAGCAAGGAAGGAACCAGTAGATACAGAGAGATTAAAAACTAGAAAGTAAAACAAAATGTTAGTTGGGGGGGAACATCAGAAGAAGGGGGAAGTTGGTGAGACAAAGAATACACATAGAGGGATTTTCTTTCACAAGAAGGAGTACTTCACCAATGGCTGAAGTAAAGGGAGAAATACTTTGAGATAATTTCAAGGGGTTGTGAGATGAGGTGAGGGAGAGAGGAGCAAAGGTAAGTTTAAGTAAATAGCTTTGATTTTTTTTTCGCTAAAGTATGAGGCAACATGAGAGTAAAATATTATAGGAGACGTAAGGTGGTCAACCCAGAAGTGGTGAACCTAAGTGATTGGAAAAAAGTTTTATGCTCAAGAGAGTTAGAGAACTTCTAAAGAAGTGTGGGATTAGGGGAAAGATTCTGAATTCCACTTTGCATATATTAAGTTTGAGATGTCTTAAGATATATCCAGTTGTAAATGTACAACAGATGGTTAATGATGTGTTTGTTATCAGAGAGTGGAGGAAGGGGATAGAGAGAAACCAGAAAGAGGCCAGGGCACCTCTCAAAAATAGGGGGTAGTATAAAGATTATGGTCTTGCAATAGAAACTGAGGATTGGTTGGATAGGTAGAAAGAGAACCATAAAAGAGCAGTGTCACTAAAATCCAGGGAGGGGAAAATATCAAAAATGGGAGAATTGAGGAAGGGGAAGGGTGGTTAGTAATGTCAAACATTACAATAAAGTTCAAAGAATAGTTAATAAAAAATATTGGTTTAAACAGATCATTGGTGAACTTTTTACAGTACCTTTAATTGAGTAAGGGAGACAGAAGTCAGATTAAAAGGTGTCAAGAAGTGAATGGGAGGTAAAAAAGTGGAAGAAACCACTCTTTTTCCCCAACAACTTTAGCTGTGAAAAAGAGGAGAGATACGGGAAGATATATTGAGGGGATGGTAGGATCAAGTGAACTCTTTTAAGGCTGGGGAAGATCTGGGTACATTTGGAAATAGAAAAAGGATCACGTAGAAGAAAGAGAGGCTGAAAATTAGGAAGAAGGAGAAGGAGATCAGAAGAGCATCCTAATGGGGCATCATCAAGGGCAGAATTTCCCACACTTAACAACTTTGTTTTTATATGGAAGTAACTAGACTTTTCCCTTTTTGTATACAGATTCTTTTGTATGGTGTCTGCACATGCATTTTACTCCACACTGTAAAAACCTGTTTTATACTAATAACTGTTCAGCAGATGCAAGCTTGAAGCACACAGGGGAACATACTGAATATTGATAACATTGTTTCTTTGCCATAATACTGAGGAAAGACAAAGCTCTACTATTTAGCAACAATTTAATTCTGAATGTTCAATAATATCCATCCTAGACTGATTTGTTTCTGAGTCAGGGGAACAAAATCCATCTCTTGACAACTGTTTTGGATGTCTGTGAAAGAATCTAAATCTTTATACCTGTGAACATGATGCCCTTTGTGAGCATTGCCGATATATTTGATTGATAGCTTTCCTATGACATAATACGCAGGACAGGTGTAAAGAGAGGGACTAAACTTTGATTTCACTGGTATAAAGAACATTTGAAAATGAGGAAACTTTCTGTATCAATACAGACTGGCACCTTCCTGCAACTCATAATCTTAGAGATTTTCCCAAAGCAAGGAGAATTGACTTATTCTGGGTCACATAGCCAGTGTATGTCAGATATGAGACTCTAATTCAGGTGACTGTGCCAATCTCTCCATCCATTATGCCATACTGCTGGATGTAATCTGTAGAATAAATTTCTCTTATATTTTGGATGAAACTATTAGTTGTTTCAAATTCTCTTTAAAAGCCTGGTTCACAGACCACAAACTTCTTTTCTTGGATATCATCACCTCCTAAGCAATCACGCCTCTTTAGGGCACAACACAGGGATTGAGCTTTTCTGTTTAGTGAGAAATTGAATACTTTATATCTAGCTGACCCCAAATCATGCTTTATCTCCTATCTAGCCACCTATCTACACAACAGGACCTTCTCATACAGGTATCTTCCCATATATCTGCCCCTGTACACAACTTCCTACCTCTTGCTTTTGCTCAGGGGAACAATAATCAAATCACTAGTATATCCTTTTTAATAATAACTGTTAAAGTGGTTCACTACAAGACTAAAGACAAGATAAAGGGTGAGACAAGAACAGAATGAGAAGACATGAAGATGTTGTTATTGAGCCATTATCTCCCACTCTCTGAACTATTGATTTTATATACTGAAAATCTATTTTAAATCACCCCTCACATTTCTCCAGACTACATTATTCTTTTGTGTCTTAATACTATTAGTATTTCCCACCTAGGCATGTAGCTTAATAATAAGAACTTAGAGCTTCAAAAATATTATGTTGTATACCTTAGCAAGGATTAATATAGAGAAAAATCACAGAATTATTATTAGTGGTGTACATAGCCAGTGTGTATTGGTCAGAATTTGAACTCAAACCTTCCTGACTCCTGAAGATTCACTTTCTATATTGTCTCTTAATAATAAATTGTTTCTTAATAATAATTAATGTACTTATTCAGTGACATACCAATCAAACTACCAAAAATTATTTTATGGAGCTAGAAATAACAAAATTTATCTGGAAAAATAGAAGGTCCAGAATATCAAGGGAATTAATGAAAAAAATGCAAAGGAAGGTGGCGTAGGCATACCAGATCTTAAGTTAAACTCTAAAATGGCAATAATCAAAACTATGTGGTACTGGCTAAATGGGTACATGACTTAGACATAAAGGATGATACCATAAGTAAAATAGGAGAGCAAGGAATAGTTTACCTGTCAAATCTATTAAGAAGGGAAGAATTTAAGACTAAACAAGAGATAGAGAGCATTATGAAATGCAAAATGAATGATTTTGATTACATTAAATTGGAAAGTTTTTGCACAAACAAAGCCATGTAACCAAGATGAGAAGGAAAGCAAAAATCTGGGAAACAATTTTTACTACCAGTGTTGCTGTTAAAGGCCTCATTTCTAAAATATGGAGAGAACTGAGTCAAATTTATTAGAATACAGGTCATTTACCCAATTGATAAATGGTCAAAGGATATGTGAAGGCAATTTTCAGAGGAAGAAATGAAAGCTATCTATAGTCATATGAAAAAATGCTCTAAATCACTATTGATCAGAGAAATGCAAATTAAAATAACTCTGAGGTACTATTTCATACCTAGCAGATTGGCTAATATAATAAAAAAGGAAAATGATGGGTGTTGGAGAAGATGTGGGAAAATTGGAATACTAATGCATTGTTGGTGGAATTGTGAACTGACCCAATTATTCTGGAGAGCAATTTGGAACTATGCCCAAAGAGCTATAAAATTATGCATACCCCTTGATCCAGCAATATCACTACTTGGTCTGTATCCCAAAAAGATCATAAAAAAGGGAAAACAACACACAGGTACAAAAATATTTATAGCAGCTCTTTTTGTGATTGCAATTAGAAATTGAGGGGATAACTAGCAATTGAGGAAGGGCTGAAGAAGTTGTGGTATATGAATGTAATGGAATACCATTGTGCTATAAGAAATGATGACTAAGAAGAGTTCAGAAAAATCTAGAAAGACAGGAACTGAAGCTGAGTGAAGTGAGCAGAACCAGGAGAACATTGTACACAGTAACAGCAACATTTTGTGATGATCAACTGATAGATTTGGCTCTACTCCATAATACAAAGATCTAAGAAAATTCCAAAAGACTCAGGATGCGAAATACTACCCATATCCAGAGAAAGACTTATGGAGTCTGAATGCTGATTGAAGCATACTATTTTCTCTCTCTTTTTTTCCTTTCTCTTGGTTTTTCCCTTTTGTTCTGATTCTTCTTTCACAATATGATTAGTATGGAAATGTTTAATATGCTTGTACATGTACAACCTATATCAAATTGCTTGCCGTCTTGGAGAGGGGAGAGAGAGATGAGGGAGGGAAAGAGAAAAAATTTAGAACTCAAAATCATATAAAAGTGAATGTTGAAAACTTTCTTTACATATAACTGGAAAAAATACTATTAAAAATGAAGTATACCCTAAATTCCTTTGGAAAAAAAGAAAATAAATGGCTACATTACAAAAGAATGAGACAGTTATTTGGATGGATAAATTAATTTAAAAGATTAGATGAACTAGAACAGTATTTTCAGGAAGACTATTTTATGTAGATTATCAAATATTATATATACATATGTATATTTAATCCTACCAAATCCTATAATTAACTACAGAAATTGTTGGATTTTACTTATACTTATTTCCTTGAATTTCTTTCTTTAAAATAAAACTGTTTTATGCATTAATTGCTGTCCTCCAAGATCCCCATACTTAGTTGATGGCATAAAACATAAAACATTTTCTTTTTTTTTCTTTTTTTTAAAAAATTAATTTATTTTTAGTTTTCAAAATTCACCTCCACAAGATTTTGAGTTCCCAATTTTCCCCCATCTCATCCGTCCCCCCCACCCCAAGACAGTGTGCATTTTGAATACCCCTTCTCTTTCCTCTAATCTGCCCTCCCTTCTATCTCCCCAACTTCTCTTATCCAATTCCCTTTCTATTTTTGTATAGGGCAGGATAGATTTCTATACCGCATTGCCTATATATCTTATTTCCCAGTTGCATGTGAAAACAATTTTTAACATTTGTTTTTAAAACTTTTGGTTCCAAATTCTCTCCCTTCCTCCCTGACCACCCGCTTTCACTGAGAAGGGAAGCAACTCAATGCAGGTTATATATGTGTAGTCACGCAAAACACTTCCACAGTAGTCATGCAGTGAAAAACTAATTATATTTCCCTTCAACCTATTCTGCCCCACCATTTATTCTATTCTATCTTTTGACCTTGTCCCTTCTCAGAAGTTTTTGTTTATTACTCCCTCCTCAATCTGCCCTCCCTTCTAACATCCTCCCTCTCTCTTATCCTCTTCCCCTTATTTTCCTGTAGGGTAAGATAGATTTCCATACCCAATTGAGTGCATATGTTATTCCCTCCTTAAACCCAATCCAATGAGAATAAGACTCACTCATTCCCTCTCACTTTCCCCCATTTCCCCTCCATTGTAAAAGCTTTTTCTTGTCTGTTTCATGTGAGATATTTTACCCTATTCTACCTCTCCCTTTCTTCTTCTCCCAGTATAATCCTCTCTCTCCCCTTATTTTTATTCTCCAGATATCACCCCTTCATCTTCAACTCACCCAGTGCCCTCTAGCCCTCTATCTATCTATCTATCTATCTATCTATCTATCTATCTATCTATCTATCTATCTATCTAT
>NW_020950062.1:14662097-14752306 GCF_900497805.2 Vombatus ursinus | reverse complement strand
TATCTATCTATCTATCTATCTATCTATCTATCTATCTATCTATCTATTCATATAAGTATTTTCCCTCCAGCTACCCTAATACTGACAAAAGGTCTCATAGGTTACAAATATCATCTTTCCATGTAGGAATGTAAACAGTTCAACCTGAATAAGTCCCTTATGATTTCTCTTTCCTGTTTACCTCTTGAGTCTTGTATTTGAAAGTCAAAGTTTCTATTCAGCTCTGGTCTTTTCATTAAGAATGCTTGAAAGTCGTCTATTTCACTGAATATCCATTTTTTCCCCTGAAGGATTATACTCAGTTTTGCTGGGTAGGTGATTCTTGGCTGTAATCCTATCTCCTTTGAACTCCAGAATATCATAGTCCAAGCCCTCAGATTCCTTAATGTAGAAGCTGCTAAATCCTGTGTTATCCTGATTGTGTTTCCACAATACTTGAAATATTTCTTTCTGGCTGCTTGCAATATTTTCTCCTTGATCTGGGAACTCTGGAATTTGACTATAAAATTCCTTGTAGTTTTCCTTTGGGGGTCTCTTTCAGGAGGTGATCGGTGGATTCTTTCCATTTCTATTTTGCCCTCTGGTTCTAAAATATCTGGGCAGTTTTCCTTGATAACTTCTTGAAAGATGATGTCTAGCTTCTTTTTTTTGATCTTGGCTTTCAGATAGTCTGATAATTTTTAAATTATCTCTCCTGGACCTATTTTCCAGGTCAGTTGTTTTTCCAATGAGATATTTCACATTGTTTTCTATTTTTTCATTTTTTTGAAATTGTTTTACCGTGTCCTGATTTCTCATGAAGTCACTAGCTTCCAATTGCTCCATTCTAATATTTAAGGAAGTATTTTCTTCAGTAATCTTTTGGACTTCCTTTTCCATTTGGCCAATTTTGATTTTTAAGTCATTCTTCTCCTCGTTGGCTTTTTGGACCTCTTTTGCCATTTGGGTTAGGCTATTTTTTAAGGTATTATTTTCTTCAATATTTTTTTGGATCTCCTTTAGCAAGCTGTTGACTTGTTTTTCATGATTATCTTGCATCATTCTCATTTTCCTTCCCAGTTTTTCCTTTACTTCTCTTACTTGCTTTTCAAAATCCTTTTTGGAGCTCTTCCATGGCCTAGGACCAATTCATATTTTTCTTGGACACTTTGGATGTAGGAGCTTTGACTTTGTTGTCTTCTTCTGGTTGTATGTTTTTATCTTCTTTGTCACCAAAAAAAGATTCTATGGTCTGACTTTTTTTGTGAGGTTTGCTCATGATCCCAGTCAATTACTTAAGTCATAAACTCTTTGTTAAGGTAGGGGTTTGCTTCCAATGTGGGGGATTTACTATCTCAAGCTTCAGGGGTTTTGTGCAACTGTTTTCAGAGATACTTCAAGGGACCAGTAAATTTTCAGTTTTTCCAAGGTGGCATGATAGAGTGAGAGGTGTTTACTCCTCTCCTGGCCTGTGCTCTGGTCTATGAGTGACCACAAGCACTCTTTTTTACCTTGGAACTGTGAGGAGGATTTCCTCTCTACCACCACTACAAGCTCCACCATGGCAGCACCCCTCCGCCCCTGCACCGCCACCCAGAACTGTGACCTAGATCCAAGCACAGGCAAAGCAAGAGAATCCTGCACCAGCAAAGAGATCCCTGCAATCCTCCTCTGATCAGCCACTGGATTCCCCCTCAGTCTGGAAGTTCTGGAAGCAGCCATGGCCCTGGGACAGCACGCAGGGCCCGGGGCTGGGACCGAGCTTCTTTTTCACCGCAGTCACTGACTTTTCCTACTGACCTTTCAAGTTGTCTTTGGCATTTGTGGGTTGAGAAATCTGGAAACTGCCACAGTTGTCTGTGATTCAGTCCTCTGAGGGCTGCTCCAGGTTCACTGAGGCCTGCTTTGCCTGTGCACCCACACCGAACCATCCAGGTTGTCTTGAGCTGAAAATTTGTTTCACTCTGTCTTTTTGTGGGTTCTGCTGCTCTAAAATTTGTTTAGAGCTATTTTTACATGTATTTGGAGGGGTTTTGGGGAGAGTTCAAGCAAGTCACTGCTTTTACTCTGCCGTCTTGGCTCCACCTCTGATCTAAAATATAATTTTCTAGCCAAGGCAATTTTTTGGTATTTTATTTACTCCCACTTGATTTAGAAGATCAATGCCACCTAAAGAGGATCTCTTCAACTTTCCTCTTTCATTTCTCCAACTTTTTCAATGTAATCACAAACTCTCTCTTTCTTCCCTCTTATCTCAAAGGAAGAGCTATCTATCTTCCTTATTAAATCTTAGTCCTCTTTAAGATTATCTTGAATCATACTCCTTTGTGTCATTTTTAAGATCCCATTCTCTTTGACCTCATTCATTTTTTTCAAGACATCTCCAACTTCTCTTCCACTGACCATAGAAACACAAAAGGTCAAAGTTCAAAGGAATCTTAGAGGTCATAAATTCTGATCTGTGTTGAAAAGTGCCTCCTCCATAATATCCATGAAGAGTTTTTACCTATTCTCTAGATTTAAAGATCTTCAATAACTGGAAAAATACTCCTTCTTGGGAACAGGTCATTCTACTTTTAGATGGCTCAGATTGTTAGGAAATTTTGTTTTACTTGTAGCCTAAATCTGCTCAGTGCAATTTCAACCACTGCATCTGGAATTTTCCTCTTTGTGAACATCTACTTCTTTCTTCACATTGTAACCTGTCCAATGATTAAAGTTACCATTTCATTCTTACATCTTCTCATGGATAAACTTTAGAGTTTCTAAGCTATTCCTCAAATGACATGATCTCTATCCCCCTCATAGTTCTCATTGTTGTTGTTGTTCAGCCTTGTCCAACTCTTTGTGACCCCATTTTTGGTTTTCTTGGCAAAAGTACTGGAGTGTTTGTCATTTCCTTCTCCAGCTCATTTTACTGATGAGGAAACTGAAACATGGTGAAGTAACTTGCCCAGGATCACATGGCTAGTAAGTGTCTGAGGCCGGATATGAACTCAGAGCTTCTTGACTCCAGGCCTGACTCTCTATCCACTAACCACCTAGATACCCAATACTAGAACACTGGTTTGAATAAAATAAGATAAAAATATAACACTGGTATAAATACAATAAAAATGTACTTCCGGTGAATAAGGAAAATCATGCCCATGGTAATGTGTGAGAAAAAGGAGGGAGAAGGATAGAGAGAGAGAGAGAGAGACAGAGAGAGAGAGAGAGAGAGAGAGAGAGAGAGAGAGAGAGAGAGATTAAAAACCCAAACCAAACCTGGAACTCTTTTTAATTTAGAAATAAACAAAAATAAAACATATTTAGAGGCCGTATTGAAAAATCTCAAGGTAAGACTAGTCAAAGATCTACTACTCTCCAGTGAGGATAAAAAAGATAGATAGATATATACATATATATTATGTATATATGTATATACATATAAAAAGATATATGTGTATATATACACATGCACACATATATACACATACATATATACATACATACATACGTGTATATATACATACACACATACATATATATGTATGTATATATTTGTGTGTATTAGTTAAATTTCACAAATCATATTCCTCTTGTAACAATTATTATTTGTCCACTTTTCAAACATGAGGAAATGTAAGATGAGAGAACTCATATAACTACTCCCATGTCATATAAATTCTAATTACTGGGTGCAGTATTTGAAGCTAGGTCTTATAACTTTAAGTTCAGAATTCAAAGTTTGACTTACGTGATTCAGCAACAAAGACTCAGTGAAAAAAGGATGTGAGAAAAGTTATACCAAACTAAACATGAGTTCAAAGAAGAAAAAAGTTGATAGCCATGAAACATCACAATGACCATTATCAGCATTTGGCAACAATTTTAATTTGAATTTTCCTGGGGAATATAAGAAGGGCATAAAGATCATTAATATTTTCTATGTATATCTTGAACAAAAGAATGGGTCTGATATATACATATATATGCATACATATACATACACACACATGCACACACACAAATACATATACATATATATATACACAAAGCTTCTTTGTTGTCTGTAATTAATTTCATTTTTTCATTTAAAATATTTTTCTCCCTTATTATCTCATTTCCTATCCAATCTACCCTGTTTCATATGCCTCCTACTTCCAACAATCTTTAAACATTAACAGAATCAGTCTTTGCCTGAAGAAAATAGGGACACACTATTTGATTTGAATGCTATAGTATTCCATATTTTGATGGACCTGTGATTTTATCATTATGGATACTCCTTTCAACAATTTATATTGTAACAACAGTGCTTTATAATAATGTGTGGCTCTTTTTTGTACTTTTCAAGAGAAACTTCAAAAGGCCCTGCAATATTCTGCATACCTTCTGCTAGATCTTTTGACATTGCCTATATTGTTACCATTCAGGGTCTAAACCACTTTGATTAATTGCTTTCTGTCTTCCTAAAATTTCCCTCCAAGTCCAACTAGTGTGACAATTTTTTTATTTCAACATTTTATGAAAGAGTCACTAACAATAAGTAATTAAAAGTTTCATTTTCTCATATTGAAAAACGTACAAATGCTGTCAGAATAATAATTTTTCATGTAATATTGGAGGATTTAAAAATGAACATAATGCCAACTAATTTCATACTTTATTTTTAAAACCCACAGACATAGAAATTAATTCCATAAGTAGGTCTTACTTTTACAGGTGTATAACAAACTTTTTGAGGGCAGGGACCATTCATGTCTTAGAAACATGCTTTTTGTTACCTGCTGTGATCCAGATATCATAACCAGGGTTTAAGTGGCAATAGGATAGGCTGGATAGGACTGGAACATCAGCTAAGCCTAGGGATGTCAATTGGAGGGAAAAAAATACACATCTTTAATTCTAGGCACAGCCAGAGTATTATGAGAATTCTGTTTCTAATTGTGTTTTTTTTTTAATATGTTGAAGACTATTTGACAGATTTAAAATTGTTTCTGTCAACACTTTTGGTTAGTCATATTGTTATGTTTCTTGAGTTTCCTGGGGGTGTTAGCAGCTGGAGGGTATGGTACAGCTCTTGGAGACCTAAGAGGGAGACCTACCTTTCCCAGTTTAGGGCTAGGATCTCAATACCATTTTTTGAGTTTTTGCTCATTAACTCAGGGAAACATCACAAGCCATTTCATAATTACATTTCTAAGGTCAGAATTACTATAAACTTGGGCCACTTTAAAAAAATCTGCACAGGCATAATACTGAAAAAGTGTTACATTTATTACTGTGTATTTTTGTATTATATCTTTATCTCTTTTATCTTCTCATTTTTAGTCAGTTATTAAGTTTGCTTAACTATTCCTTTGTATTGTAGCTTATATTTATTTGTCTCATCCTTCCTATTTCTTTTTTCATTATTTAATATTTTCCCCAATTACATGTAAAAACAATTTTAACACTTTTTTTCAAATTTTGAGCTCTAAGTTCTCTCCCTCCTTTCCCTCTTCCCCCACATTGAGGAGGCAAGCAATTTGACATAGGTTATATATGTGTAGTCATGCAAAACATATTTCCAAATAAGTCATTCTGTGAAAAAAAAAACACAGACAAAAAATCCAAGAAAAATAAGAAAGCAAATAAAAAGTATCTTTGATCTGCATTCAGGCTCTACCAGTTCTTTCTCTGGTGATGGACAACATCTTTCACCCATAAATCCTACAGACTTTTCTTGGATCATTGTATTGCTGAAAATAGCTAAGTTATTCATACTAGATCATCATATAATATTGCTGTTACTTGTGTACAGTGTTCTCCTGGTTCTGCTCATTTCACTTAGCATCAGTTCATGTAAGTATTTCCATGTTTTTCTGAGAGCATACTGTTCATCATTTCTTAAAGCACAATAGTATTCCATCACAATCACATACAATAGCTTGTTTAGCCTTTCCCTAAAAATATACATGCCCTCAATTTCCAATTCTTTGCCACCACTAAAAGAGCTACTACAAATATTTTTGTACACATAGGTCCTTCTTCCTTTTTTTTAATTTCATTGGGATACAAGCCTAATAATAATTATTGCTTAGTCAAAGGTTATGCATTATTTTATAACCCTTTGGAATTACTTCCAAATTGCTCTCCAAAATGGTTGAATCCATTTACAATTCACCAATAGTATATTAGTGTTTTAATTCTCCCAGATCTTTCACAAGATTTGTCATTTTCCTTTTCTGTCATAGTAACCAATCTGATAGGTGTGAGTTAGTAACTCTGAGATAAGATTTTAATTTGCTTTTCTCTCATCAATAGTGATTTAAAGCATTTTTTTCTTATAACAACAGACGGCTTTGATTATTTTGCCTGAAAACCGCCTGTTCATATCTTTTGACCATTTCTCAATTGAGTATTGTTTCTTATTTCTATAAATTTGATTCAGTTTTCTGTATGTTTGAAAAATGAAGTTTTTATCAGAGAAACTGACTGCAATTTTTTTCCTAGAAATGATTACCAACTATGTATTTCATTCCTCCCTGTTTATCCTACTCTCTCTCTCACCTCCTACTCTGTCCATTCTCAAAAGTGTTTTGCTCCTGACTTTTACCTCCCCCAAATTGCCCTCCGTTCTATCACCTACCCCCTTTCTTTTATCTTCTTCCCTCCTATTTTCCTGTATGATAAGATAGATTTCTACACCCACCTGTATATTATTCCCTCTTTGAGACAATTCTGGTAAGAATAAGTTTCATGTGCTCCCCTCCCTACTTCTCCCATTTTCCTCTCCAAGATTTATCATTTTCCTTTTCTGTCATAGTGACCAATCTGACAGGTGTGAGTTAGTAGCTCAGAGATATTTTAATTTACATTTCTCTCATCAATAGTAATTTAAAGCATTTTTTTCTTTTAACAACAGATAGCTTTGATTATTTTGCCTGAAAACTGCCTGTTCATATCCTTTGACCATTTATCAATTGAGTGTTGTTTCTTATTTCTATAAATTTGATTCAGTTTTCTATATGTTTGAAAAATGAAGTTTTTATCAGAGAAACTGACTGCAATTTTTTTCCTAGAAATGATTACCAACTATGTATTTCACTCTTCCCTGTTTATCTTGCTCTCTCTCACCTTTTACTCTGTCCATTCTCAAAAGTGTTTTGCTTCTGACTTTTACCTCCCCCAAATTGCCCTCCTTTCTATCATCCACCCTCTTTCTCTTATCTTCTTCCCTCCTATGTTCCTGTATGATAAAATAGATTTCTACACCTACTTGTATATTATTCCCTCTTTGAGATGATTCTGGTGAGAATAAGTTTCATATGCTCCCCTCCCCACTTCTCCCATTTTTCTTTCCATTGTAAAATGTCTTTCATGACTCTTTTGAGTCACGTAATTTATCCCATTCTACCTCTCCCTTTCTCCTTCTCCCAGTGTATTCTTCTTTCTCATCCCCTAATTTTATTTTTTTAGATAATTATACCATTACATTCAACTCACACATCTGCTTTCTATCTATCTATATACTCCTTCTAACTACCCTAATAATGAGAAAGATTTTAGGAGTTATAAATATAATTTACCTATGTAAGAATATAAACAGTTTAACCTGGTTGAATCCCTTATGGTTTCTATTTCCTGTTTACCTTTTGAAGCTTCTTTTGCATCTTGCATTTGAAAGTCAAATTTCCTAGTCAGTTCTGGTCGTTTCATCAGAAATGTTTAAAGGTCCTCTATTTCATTGAATATCAATTTTTCCCTGAAGGATTATACTCAGTTTTGCTGGGTAGGTGATTCTTATTTGTAATCCTAGCTTTTTTGACCTCTGGAATATCATATTCCAAGCCCTCCTATCCTTTATGTAGAAGCTGCTAAATCTTGTGATATCCTGACTTTGGCTTTGTGATATTTGAATTGTTTCTTTTTGGCTGCTCACAATATTTTTCTCCTTGATCTAGGAAGTCTAGAATTTGACTATAATATTCCTGTGTGTTTTCATTTTGGATCTCTTTTAGAAGGTGAACAGTGGATTCTTTCTATTTCTATTTTACCCTCTGGTTCTAGAATATCAGGGCAGTTTCTTTTTTTTTTCAGCCAAAGACAAGGTTTATTAGAACATCTCCCATATTGAGCAGACTCTTAAGGAGTCTGAACCTTAGTAAGCTAATTGGCTAGATTTTAAGAATCTGAGAAATGACTAGATTTTAAGAATCTGAGCCAATAATTTCTTGAAAGATGATGTCTAAGTTCTTTTTTTTTTTTTTATCATGTCTTTCAGGTAATCCAGTATTTCTTAAATTATGTCTCCTGGATCTATTTTCCAGATCAGTTGTTTTTCTAATGAGATATTTCATATTTTCTTCTATTTTTTTTCATTCTTTTGATTTTGTTTGATTGTTTCTTGATGTCTCATAAAACTATTGGCTTCCACTTGACCAGTTCTAACTTTTAAGGAATTATTTTCTTCAATGAGCTTTCATACCTCCTTTTCCATTTGAGCAATTTTACTTTTTAAGGAGTTCTCTTCAGTGAATTTTTGTATGTATTTTTCCATTTGGCCAATCCTGCTTTTCCAAGCATTCTTCTCTTCATTGGATTTGTGTGCCTTTTTTACCATTTGACCTATTCTCTTCTTTAAGGTATTATTTTATTCAGTATTTTTTGTGACTCCTTTACCAAGCTATTGACTCTTTCATTATGATTTTCTTGCATCACTCTCATTTTTCTTCCCAATTTTTCCTCTACTCTCTCACTTGATTTTTAAAATCCATTTTAAGCTCTTCCGTGGTCTGAGATCAACTCATATTTCTCTTGGAGGCTTTGGATGCAGGAATTTTGACTTTGTTGTCTTCATCTGAGGTGTATTTTGATCTTCCCTATCACTAGAGTAATTTTCCATTGTCAGCATTTTTTTCTGCTGTTTCCTCATTTTCCAGACTATTTCTCGACTTTTCACTCTCTACTAAAGTGGGGCTTTGCTTCCCAAGTGGAGGGGGCACTGTCCCAAGCTTTGAATTTTTTTGTGCAGTTGTTTTCAGAGGTAGGTTTCAGAGGTAAGTCCTGGGGACTTGTAAGTTCTTGGCCCTTCCAAAGAGGTAGGATCTAGGAAGAGATGTGTTTACTACTCTCTTGTACTAGTTTATTAACAATCACAAGCACTCTTCTCAACCCTGGAACTGTGACTGGGGTCCCTACTCCCCTGAGGTTGCAAGCTCTGTTGTGTTAGTGCTCCTCCTTGCACTGGAACTAAGACCCAGGACTGTGACCCATATCCAAGTATAAGCAATGCAACAGAGTCTAGCCCCTGATTCCAGCAAAGGGACCCTATAAATCTCCTTCTGACCCTTTGTCTGATCCCCTTACCATCTATGGGCTAAGGGGTCTGGAAACCACCACTGCTGCCACTGATTCAGTCACCCCAAGTTCTGGTCCTGGTTTGCTGGGGCCTGATCTCTGGATCTTCTGCGCTGGACTGCTCTCTTCTTTCAACCCGATGCAATGGAACTTCCCTACAGACCTTCTAAGTTGTCTTAGACTTGAAAATTGTTTCATTTCATCTTTTTGTGGGTTTTGATGCTCTAGAATTAGAGTCATTATTTAAAGGTATTTGGAGACATTTGGGGGAGAGGGGGAAGAGCTCAGATGAGTCCCTACTTTTACTCTACCACCTTGTTTCCACCCATCCTTCCCATTTCTATTGGTACTACTTTCATTCAGATCTTTATGACTTCTCATCTGGACTCTAACAAAGACTCTAACAAGACCTAATCAATCATTTAGTTTGTATTCTCTCTCTCTCATCCAATCCATTTTATAACCTGCTACAACATTGACCTTTTATATGAATAACTCTGACCAATCCAATTCCTTGCTCTAAAACTTTTAATGGTTCCTTATTGCTTAAAGAGTACAGTCCAAAATCCCTAGCCTGATATTCCAGATCCTCCTCAAGCTCTCTCCACCCCAACTTTACAGCCTCATCTCATAATACTGCCCTTCATATAATCCATAATCCTATCAAACTATAATACGTGTATACTAGGTGACTGTTCAATGGAGCCAGTCCTAATGAGCCTGTGGAAAATGATCAGATAATACAATCCCTACATGGACTTTGGGGCATGATATATTGTAGATGTATTGGTGATATACTATAACTACTTTTGGTCCACTAGCCACTTGATTAAGACGAGTCTTAATTTGGCTGCATAGAAGGAATTAAGATACATGCAAAAGCACTTGTCAATCCAGGCCCATTGCTTTTTAATGCCTCCAATTAAAATTTTCCTTTCTCCAGGCCAAGCAGTCCTTGTCTTCACCTGAAGCTCCTGTGGCAAGATCTCAAACACTTCACCATGCATGTTGCCATCCTCTAGACACTCTCCAAATTCTTCATGACTATTCTAAAATGAAGTGCTGAAAACTGAACACAATAATCCACATGAAGCTGGAGAAGAAGTAGGGGAAGGAAAAAAATAAGCATTTGTATAGTGCTTACTGTATGCCAAGGAAGGTCTGTACTAAGTGATTTACAGATATTTCATTTTACTTGGTACAGAATGGAGTGATACTACCATCTAGTCATGGATACTATACATCCTTCAATACAGCCTAAGACTGAATTAACTTGATTATGATTATGATTATCATCTTATTCTGTGACACTGGTGGTGATTAAACTAGTCAGAAAGACTTCCAGTTATTTGATCTTCAATTCTAAATGCCTTGAACTCATTACCTTTCTTTCCTCACCAGAAAATGATCACAACTAGAATACTTAAATGTTATTGCTGCCCTCTGCTGACCACTGTAGGTTTTGCAGTGGGGCTTGCTTCAGGAATTAAAGTCATTTGCTCAGGATCTGGTAAAATATGACCAGTGAGTTTTTCTATGGAAATCTAGTAGTATTGCCTCTGATGGCAATTCTGCCAGCTCCTCCAGGGTTTACACCAAGGACTATCTGGTAACCCCATCATTTTCTTTTTTTTTTCTATTTTTGGGGCTAATGTTTCAATTCAAAGTATTATTAACTACAAATAAATATTTCCAAGATCCACTTTTTATATGAGGCTTTTCCTGATCCCTCTGAAACTGCTAGTTGCCTTCCCTCATCAAATTATCTTATATTTATCTTATATGTGTTTGTATATGCCCATTTATGCTATAAAATCAACTGGAGAAGTAAATGGCAAACCACTCTAGTATCTTTGCCAAGAAAACCCCAAATCAGATCACAAGGAGCTGGACACAACTGAAAATGACTGAACAACAAAAAGTTTCTCCTGCATAAAATTTTCCATTTCATTTCCCATAGAATGTAAGCTGCCTAAGAGTGAGAATTGTTTCTTTCTCATCATTGTATCCCTAGGTTCTAGTACAGTGCCTGGAACACAAGTAGGTGCTATATAAATGACAGTTGTTATATTCTCTGCACAAAAGCTCTTTCAACACTATAGTGTTGAAAAAACCAGCACCATCTCTGCATCTCAATAAAGCATCAAAGTAGAAATTGAGTACACAGTGAGCGGACATTGCAGTAACATAAATCCAAAGATCAGACATTAGGATAATGATATGACATGATGCACATAACCATTTTAATAACTTATTCAATGAACACTTATTAAGCACCTACTATGCTAAGTAGTAAGTGCTGGAGATACAAAGAAAGGAAAAAAGATAGTTCTTGCTCTCATGAAGCTCATAAACTAAGGGGGTGGGAGGAGTGACTTTATACAAACAACTATTACAAACAAGGTATATAGGATGTTTCGAAAAGTTTTAATAAGTTTTAATAGTTTAATACTGAACTAAGACTTTTTTGGCTTTTCTGTATGTAGGGATATAATGGAGACAATGAATAGAAAGAAGGCACTAGTATTAAGAGGGAGTGGAAAAAGTTTATTATAGAAGGTGGGATTTTAGCAGGGACTTGAAAGAAGAGAGGAGGCAAAGCTGAGAAGGCAGAACAATCAGAAGGAACAATCAGAAAAATGTCTAGTGTAGGGGGATAAAGTGTCTTGTTCATGCATCAGCAAGGAGGTCTATATCACTGGATCACAGAGTATGCAGAGGTTGAGTATGATTTAACAAGGCTAGAAAGATAGGAGGGGGTAGATTGTAAAGATCTTTGAATGCCAAGTCAAGGATTTAATATTTGATCCTGGCTATAATATGGATAGGCAGTTAGGTGGTTCAGTGGATAGAACTCTGGGCCTGGAGTCAGGAAGACTCTTCTTTGTGAGTTCAAAATCAGCTGCAGACATTTACTAGCTTTGTGACCCCGGACAAGTCACTTAATCCTGTTTGTTTCAGTTTCCTTATCTGTAAAATGAGCTGGAGAAGGAAATGGCAAACTACTCCAGTATCTTTGCCAAGAAAACCCAAAATAGGGTCATGAAGACTTGGACACTACAGAAAAACAACTTAGACTAATAATATAGACCTATTAGAGTTTATTAAATAAGAAGATGACATGGTCAAAACTTCACTAAGAAAGATCTATTTGACAGCTAAGTAGAGGATAGATTGGAGTAGAGAAAGATTTGACCCAGGGAAAACAACAGAAGGCTACTGTAATGGTTTATATGTGAGGTGATGAAAGCCTGAAATAAGGTACTGTGAGTGTCAAAGGAGAAAAGAGGAGATATTGTATAGGACAGAAATTATAAAGATAAAATCGACAGGACTTAGAAACCTACTGGATATGGAAGGTGAGGGAGAATGAGAAGCAAACAAACTTGGGTAACTGAGACAGTGGTCACCTTCACAGCAATAGGGAAGCTGGGAAGAGGAAAGAGTTTGTGTGGAAAGATGAATGAGTTCAAATTAAGACATGTTAAGTATGAGCTGTTCAAAGGGCAGTTAAATATGTGATATTAGAGATCAAGAGAGAGGTTAGGACTGGATAAGTACAATTGAGAATAATCGGCATAAATATGCTAATTAAATTCATGGGAGCTAATAAGATCATCAAGTCCAATAGTATTGATAAGAAATAGAAAAGGGTCCGAGAGACACCCCAAGAAGAATGAGGAGAGAACAGATTGGTTGGAGGAGAATCAGCAGAGATTAATGGCACAAAATCCTAGAGAGAGGAGAGTATTAAGGAGAAGAGGATAATTGACAGTGTCAAAGACAGGTCAAGAAGGATGAAGATTGAGAAAAGGTCACTATATTTGGCAAATAAGAGATCACTGATAACTTTAGAAAGAACAGTTTTAGGTGAATAATGAGGTTAGAAGCCAGACTGTAGAGAGGTAAGAAAAAATTGAGAGGAAAGGAAATAGACATATCACAAAAGGCATTTGATTACATGAGATGAGATGGAAAGAAGAAGACAGAACTCTCAAAAAAAATACCTTCAGTTTTTTCTGTGAAATATAAGACAAGGTTCTTAGCCGAGAGGATGGGTATGGGAAAGATATAGGAAGTTTGAGGAAGGATGAAAAGGTTTAGAAAAGTCACTGTGGTGATTGGGATAGAGTCAGTTAGGGAGATATAAAAGGATTACCTTGTCCTAGCTTAAAATTTCATATGGAAACATGCTTAGGAACATTAGTTGAGGCGGGACAAGACTTTATTTTTTTCATACCATTTCATATTCAAAATTTTGCATATTTTTGCATATTTGCATATTTGCATATTTATTTTGGATGAATTCAATTTGTAAAATATTAAGAAATAATGTCTTGTTTTAGTAAGAGGAACTAAGAATGAATTTTGGGTGATGAACAAGACTTTTAATTAACTACATAAAGGACTTACATCTTAGCACCGCTAATTAATTTACTTAACTGAAATAGGGAATAATTAGAGTAACTGCAAAATCATTTCTGTAGGTAAAGCTAAGATATTGTCAGGATTTCAATTAGCCACCTTTTTAAAAGACTGCAACTTTGGAATAGTAAAATTTGACTAAGGGCTATTTCTCAATATGAGGCTTTTGGGGAACATGATTATTTGAAAACAGATTTTGGTTGGTTTGCATTCTATTTACCACTGAGAAATAATGTACAATATTATTTGAAGAAAATATTAGGAGATTTTTGAACAAAAGTGTGCTTTTAATAAATTGAAAGTAGAACAAGACAATTTTATTTGAAAGAGCACTGTCAGGTTTTAGATTACTGAATTACCTAAAAAAACGGTTGTCTTAAAAATACAGATTCTCTTCGCAGCTACAGCACTTCATTTTACTTTGATCATTTATAGTCAGTGTAAGAAGCAATTCATATTATCTATAACAAAATAATTTCAAAGATTTTTTAGCTAAGAAAATAACTTTTAAAAGTCCTATAATTTTATACCTTAAATTTTAAAGAAAATGGTGGTGAACTAGTGTGTTTTCAATTTTTTTCTGAGTGCATGCAAGTGTCTTTACAGGCTGTGTTTCATTTAAATATCACATCAACCCTATGAGAAAGGTAGATATTATTATTGTCTCTAATACATAGATAGGAAAACTGAGGTTTGGAAGTAGGTTACACCATGGCTAGAACACTGGACTTGAAGTTGGGAAGACTCAAATCCTGCCTCAGTCACTTACTGCATATATCTTGGCATCTCAGTTAACCTCTCTGTGCCACAGTTTTCCTCATTTGAGAGATTAGGGCATTGGATTTGATGCTAAGGTGCCTTCTAGCTCTAAGCATAGGAACTTATAAACCTATGAGTAATAACTTTCCCAGAATCACATAGTTGACAGAGTACCACAAGATATGGGGAGGAGTGTTGACAGTAGGAGTTTTCAACCCTCTCCCTCTATGGGGAATAACATCTTTCAATAGAAGTACATGATCAAAAGAGACAAATGTATGCCAGGGCTTCTTGAACACTAACAGTCCGTGAAAGGAAACCAGTTGTAGAGTGATCAATTTGGTGATAGGAGTCAAGAGTCTACTACCTGGAGCTTGAATATTGTTCAGGAAATAAAAGACCCTGGAAGACTTCCATTGGCTCTAGGATATGAGTTCCATTTCTTTTCCTCAAAAGGAGCTCAGCAGTACCTTCAGTCAAGATTTCTACTGAAATCCAAACCTAGAGATAGTGTTTACTATGGCCAGGCATTGGAAAGATACATATACTCCATGAAGAAGACTTCCAAGGGCCAGTGGATCAACTTGCCTAGCAGAGATTTCTTGTCCCAAGAAGAAAAATATGAGAACATCACAATTGGACACTGGGGGGTCCCAAAAAGCCATAGGTGTCAGTAGACTTGGCCACATATGTTCTTTACATGTATGCCTCTCCACTTGTCAACTCCATGGACATTCAATTTCCTAATGATGCTTAGGGACTATTTATGGAAAAGTCTATCTGAGGTTTATGGAAAGATTCTTATCTTGCTAATTTTTTTTTTTTTACTATGCCATTTCAATAAATGCTTTTACTATCTCTGCTGATTCTCCTCCAACCAATCTGTTCTCTCCTCATTCTTCTTGGGGTGTCTCTCGGACCCTTTTCTATTTCCTATCAATACTATTGGACTTGATGATCTTATTAGCTCCCATGAATTTAATTAGCATATTTATGCCGATTATTCTCAATTGTACTTATCCAGTCCTAACCTCTCTCTTGATCTCTAATATCACATATTTAACTGCCTTTTGAACAGCTCATACTTAACATGTCTTAATTTGAACTCATTCATCTTTCCACACAAACTCTTTCCTCTTCCCAACTTCCCTATTACTGTGAAGGTGACCACTGTCTCAGTTACCCAAGTTTGTTTGCTTCTCATTCTTCCTCACCTTCCATATACTTTTACTGAATCCTCTGACTGACTACAAAAAGGTAAAAACATCAATGGCAGCTCATGAATGGTGTATTAGAAGGGTAGATGGACATAGCCCCTTAAACCTAGAGTAGTCATCACCCAGGGGACACAACCTGTGTGAACTGGAGATACACTAATCATGTGATCTTAGGCAAGTCAATTAACCATTTAGAGCTTAATTTCCCTCATCTATAAATTGAGGAGCTGGACAAGATTATCTTAAGGTCACTTTTAACTATGACCTTTTCAAATAATATCTTCTTGTTCTTATGAAGTCATATTTGAGCAGAATCTATTTTTAAATGCTTAATCATTTGTCGAGGGACAATTGATTTATTTTTATCATAAGATTGCAGAAGATTAAACCTTTGGTTCTCTAGGGTGTGACTGTGGGAAGAAAAATAGAAATTACAGAGTACTAACCTAACTAGATTGGGGTATTTGAGAGCATAATGCCACATCCGGAATTTCCAAATGGAAATTTGGGTTGCATTTGGAATTATTGAGGTAACATGATCATTTACATTTTTCTATACTCCCAAATGTTGGGGGGGTGGAAGAAATGTCTTCAATGCACTTTTATTTTGCATTGAATAATTACCTTTAGCTAGTTCACAGATGACTTCCTACTTTACATAACTGCAGTTCTTTCAAAGGACATAATTTGCACTGCTATGAGCCCATTGACATGTGTGAATTCATTCCCAAGTTAATCCCTATTTAAAGAAAACAACATCACATTTGTCTATACCTTTGTTATCAGTTTATTGTTTTTCAATAGATCTATCTCATTTTGTAATGCCGTGGTGAACTTTGAAATACTCCTTCAGAAGATGAGCATGCCTTAATTATATTTTCTCTTAAAATCAGTGACCTTTGGGCCAGAAATAGAGGCACTTCATATGTTCATCTTACTGAAATGTTTCAAACTATCTACCTGCTTTAATTCAAATATCCTCATGAGGCATCATTATACACTTTGATGCCACTTTAATAATCTCCTATCTACTAATCCTAGAAATTAACTTGTCACCATCTAATGCTATATAGCTGCAACAACACCTTGGTTTGGGAACCCAAAACACAACTTAGACTTCAGAATAGAATATTTTCACAGCTTTTACTCCTTGAAAATACCATGCAACTAGGGGTTTTGCTTATTTTTTTGATTCATTGATAATCTGATAGATTCATTGATGTTTTGACAGAACAAATATTTCCTAACAAACACCCAGTCTACTTTCACTTAATGAAAAAAAATTAATTTGTCTCTTCTTAATAGGAAAGAAGAATGGGTCTTTTAACTTTAACAGGATGGCACTAATATAGACCAGAGTATTTGTCCAAAATATTGCTGCCTCTAAATACTTACCTGCTGAACACTGCTTGAGTTGTATGCATACTTTTGGCCCATACAATTCTTTTCTTGTTTTCTGAATTCTTAATAGACTAATTTTTTCAGCCTCTTTCTAACACTTGGTCACATATTGTGTTTCTAGCTTTTTATGATTACAGGAAACATCTTTTAGCAACTTTGCTAGGTTTGATGGGCATGAGGTAAAGACTCATAATTGTTTTTATCTTGTTTATAACCTTCTTTTTAAGGATTCTAACTTTTTTCCCCTGATGGTTATCATTTCTATTTCTTCTTTTAAAAACCAGGGAATGTTATGCACTGGTTATGTTTCATTTTGAAATGGATCCTAATCTAACTTATTCCTTCAAATTCCCAATGGATTTTGGATGTCAGATTTTTAACAAGAACAATAATATTTACATAGCACTCTAAAGTTGGCAAAATGCTTTGCAAATACTACCTCATTTTATTCTCACAACAGATCTAGGATATAGGGGCTATTCTTTTCACTACCTTATAAATTAAGAAACTGAGGCAGGATTAAATGATTTGTCCAGAGTCACACAGCTCTTACAAATCACTGGCTAGACTTGAAGCCAGGTCTTTCTGACTTCAGGTCCCAGTGCTCTATCCACTCTGAAATCTGTATCTTTTCTGCTGATTCAGGCTATATTAAAATTAAATATAAATAATTAAGATGGTCTATTTTATCTTTTCAGATTTCTTCTACATCTACTCTTACATTTTCCCCTAGCAATAATTATGAAAAATAAAACTTTTAATTATCCTCTCATTTTTATGGGTTTTTTTTCCAAATACTTAGATTGCTTACCCACTTGGAATTTATAATTAGTTATAAGATGCTGATCTAAGACTATTTTTATAAGACTTATTTAGAGTTTTTCAACAATTTTTATTGAATAAAAAGCCCTTCTACAATAAATTATATTCTTAGTTTTATCAAATATGGGCATATTGCTCTCATTCTGTGTAATTATACAGAGTATCCCTTTCTCTTCTTGTCTCTTCCTCTTAGATTTCCTTAATAAAATACAGGAAATTTGATTATTTTTATATTTTATTTTCTATACTACTACTTTATTAATGATATAAATTTCTTCTTTTTTCAGTTTTCTGGGGTTCTCAATTATAATCTTAATTGCAAATAGAGATAAGGTTGTCTTCTCATTGCCTATTAATTATCCCCTCAATTTCTTTATATCTCATTTCTTTAGGTAGTAATTCCAGCACTCTGTCAATAGCAGAGACAGAGGGTATTCTTGGATCACTCCTGTTCATACTGAGAAAGCTTGCAGTATTATTCCATCCCTAATAATTCTATTTCACAGATTTTAATAGATGCTTTTGACTATATTAAGTACATTTTTCAAAAGTTATTGGTTATGTTCCATATGAAGTGAGGTCAAATCAAAACTATGATTTGCTTAAATTGATGATATTTCTAGTCTACACAATTTTTTTATAATTTTTCAAGTGTTTAAACTTTTTTATATATCTGATAAAAATTCAAACTAGCTAAGTATAGTATATATTTTACATATATTGCTTTGGCTTATATTCCAATATTTTAAAATATTCTCATCAATATTCTTTAGTAATATTGGCCTATATTTCTTTTTTATATTTTTCTTTTCTTCATACAGTTATTAGAAGAATAGTTGTTGAATATATATATATATATTTTTTCCAAAGGTAAATTCCCCTGTTTTTTTATTTTGGTATTTTTTTTCTTTTCTTGATAAAGTTAACAGTGGCTTAATGATATAATGTCTTTTCAATGAACAATTATCTATGTCATTTGTCAGCTCAATAGAATTTTTGTTTTCTGTATTTCTTCTTTGATTTTCAAAATTTTTACTTCTGTACTTGTTTTCAGATTATTCCTTTGCTATCTTTTATTAGTTACATGCTCATTTCAATGGTCTTTTCTTTCTTTTTAAAAGTGTAATACTCAATAAACTTTCTTTAACATTTGTTCATAGCCTTCATATTGTTTATAATAGTTTATTTCATTATCATCTGTAAATGATACATTAAGCATTTCTAACCTTTTTCACTTATTTACAAATCATATTCTGGTATGTGATAATACATAGTTATTGTTTTTCTCAAGCTTATTTACCTTTCTAAGATTTTTATGAGGTTAATTATTGCCCCTTTTCTTGGACATTGCCTTTTCTGAACTATTACTATACCATTATATTTTCCATCCTATATCCTAGCTACTAATCTCTTGGGTATCTAGCTTGTTGGATGCATGTAGCCTTTCCTCCTTCCCCATCCCCTTCCCTTGTACCTCAGCTGGAGAATATAAAGAATTCTATCTTTGGACTTTGTTCCCTAATTCCAGAATCTAGGGTACAGCCTTATTTCTGCTGAGACTATTCATTAATATTGTAACTCAGTTTCTGTCATTGAGTCCTGTCTCATCATCTTTTGCCTATATCTCTGTGTTTGTTATGTGGCCAATGCTCAAATTTCTTCCAGACTGATTATTTTTCCTTACTCCACAACCCACACCAGGCATTTTCAATTCCCAGACAACTTCCCCTGCCCCCAGGCCTATGCCCATATTCCCAATATTTGTTCCCAATCTTTCTAACACCAATTATCTTCATACCTAGACCTCTGCTACATGCATGCTCCTGGATCCCCTTGATGCCACATTCTATTCATCTGTGCGGCTCTCCAACTATTGTCCACTTCCAGAACTGTCAGATCCCAGAGTGATCAAAGGAAATAATACTTGCAAAGTGTTAATATTTATGTAAAGTGCTTAGTGTTTACATATACACGCACATATATATATGTGTGTATATATGTGTGTATGTATACATGTATATGCATATATATATATATGTATGTATGGATACACCCAAACTTTGATTTCTAACCAGACTTATTAATCCATTATTTTATTTGTTTTCCCTAAGTTCTGTTAAATACTGATGGTGCCGTGGAGTCATTCTCTCTCTCCTACCCTGATCATTTTGTTTCATTACCCTGTTACTTCCACCCTCCTACCTCAATAACTCTTTTTCTACCAATTTTGCCAGGATTCCCTGGCCTTTGACTTTGCTCTCTTTTTCTCTGGTTTCCTTTTCCCTGAAGCAATGACCTATCCTTGACCTAGGCTTCTATTGCCTTGTCCTGCCACTAATGAAATCTTTAGACTTCTGGCCATCCTACTCAAGTAGGACTTAATTATTTATTAATACTTATTGTTTTAGTGAACGGAGAATCACATCAGTATGAGAACCCTTTACACAAGTGCTGATTGGAATCCATCTACAAACTCTCACCTTTTATTGTCAATAACCAAATGACCTATCCCCTTTTGTAGTTATATATGCCACAGATAAGCTTCTTGCACACAAGCTATCATTAGAAATAGACCAGTGTCTGCTAACAACTGTACACTAAGGAACCCACTTTGAAATATAACCTAATTGGTCTGTCCCTCCTAACCATGTTGCTTGAAACTTCTCTCATTATTACTTTCACTCTGAGAATCAGTCTGGTCTCAGGGTCAAAGATATAGCTGGTCAGGCCTATCTACCTAATAACAAAATCCTGCTTTTGAAATCATAAAACAATAACAATATTTATATATCACTTTGGTATTTTAGTTGTTATCTCATTAGATTCTCACGACATCCCTCTGAGGTAAGTGTTTTTATTATTCCCATTTTGCAGATGAAGCAGGCAGAGGTGAGGTAACTTATTCAAGGCCACAAAGCTATGTAAATATCTGAAGCTGTATTTGAACTTAGGTCTTGCTGATTACAAGTCTAACACTCTATTTTCTGTACCACCTAGTTGTCATATTAGTGAGCTTCTTTTTCTAATTTTAAGATTATATAGGAAAATTATGTACTTCATTTTTATTATTATAGCCATATTAAAGGCATTTTATCCAGTGGGCCATCAGAAACATGGAAATAAATCTGACTCTTAGTAATAAAGTAAGTTCAATTAGCCATAGAAATATGTAAGCTTTGCAAGAATTAAAAAAAATCCTTTCATATGGATTACTTAATTTAAGGGTTGTTGAATATTGTTTTCCTCAGTGTATCCATTTTGTTTTATTGGCCATATCGTGGGCATGTTTTTTCACTGCCAAATGCTAACATTAGGATGTTATAGGCATTTGGAATGGGCAATTTACTTCCTTAGACACTTTTAATTAGGTTATTACAGTTCAGTATATACCCAAACTACATAAATACAGCATTTCTGCAAAAACAATTTCAAAATAAATATTACTGGAATGATTTCAGATCAACATCTTCCCATATAAAAGATACCAATGGCACACTTCCTTTCACTATAGGCATAAGCAGTTAAGTAGAGAGTTGAATCATTATTTTGGTCCATAGCCATTCTAACTCAGTGAGTTCAAAACTTGTTTCTCACAATTTTTCTTCAATTATTTGGATAATTTCCTGCATAGTCCCTTTAACTTCATATTGACTGCAAGGTCACCAACAATATTTAATAGATAGTACTTTTATCTTTAAAGTTCGCAATAATCTGCCCTCTAAGCATTTCACAGTGTTCAATCCTGGAGCCACTTCTGTTCTCCATCTATACTATTTCACTTGGTGTTTTCATCAGCTTCCAAGGATTTAAGTACTATCTCTATGCTGGTGACTCAAATATACCTATCAACACCCTAATGTCTCTGCTAACCTCCAATCTTCCATCTCCAATGGACTTTTCGACATCTCAAACTGAATATCCAGTAAACATCTAAAATTCAATATATCTAAAACTAAACTCATTATCTTCCCTAAAACTTTCCTCTATCCCACCTTCCCTTTTATTGTATATGGCAACACCATCTTCCCAGACCCTCAGGCCCCAAAGCTAGAAATTGTTCTTGATTCTTTACACTCTCTCACCAGCCTATGTCCCATCTATTGTCAAAGCCTTTCAATTTCACCTTTGCAAAACCTCCCATATATACCCCTTCTTTCCTCTGACACAATCACTACTATATTGTTGGCCCTCATCACCTCATGCCTGGATTATTGCAATAGTCTAATCATGTCACCTCCCTACCCCAACTCAAAAAATCCTAGTCACTTCCTGTTACTTTCAGGATCACATACGAAATGCTGTTTGGCATTCAAAGCCCTTCTTAACCTAGCACCCTCCTATCTTTCCAGTCTTCTTACATATTACCTCCCATCACATAGCCTTCGGTCTGGTGACTTTGGACTTCTTGTTGTTCCAAAGATACTCTAACTCTTGGCTCCAGCCATTTTCTCTGTCTGTCCTCCATGGCTGGAATGTTCTCTTTCCTCCTCTTGACTAATGACCTTCCTGGATTCCTTTAAGTACCAACTAAAATCTCATCTTTTACAAGAAGCCTTCTCTAATCCTTCTTAACTCTTCCCTCTGTTAATTATTTGCTATTCATCCTGTACATAGCTCTCTTTGTATATATTTGTTTGTACGTTATCTTTCTCCATTAAACTGTAAGCTCCTTGAGGTCAGGGACTGAATTGACTCTTTTTACATGTCCGCAGCACTTAGCACAGAGTCTGATACATAGCAGGCATTTAATAAATGTTTATTGACTAACTGGCAAAGCCCTTTACAAATAATATATCATTTTATCCATACAACTACCCTACGAAGCAGGTGCCATTGTTATCTTCATTTACATATGAGGAAACTAAGGCAGAAAGAGCTTGTGATCTTCCCAGATTCAGATAGCTAATAAGTATCTGAGGCCAGTTTTGAATTCATGTCTTCCTGCCACCAGGTCTAGCAGTCTATACACTATGTCTAATAATTAACCTATAAGAAATTTAAATCATATTTTCAGTATTTCTAACTGAAAATAAATTAAAATGGGTAATTAATGGTTTAGAAATAAGTAAGAAAATAACTATTAAATGATTCAATTTCTGAGCAAATTATTGGAATGAAGTTAGAAAAGCAATTCTGAAACATCCAATTGAATAGAAGAAATGAAGGGATATGAGACATTTTGTGTTTATAAATTTTAGTATTTGTAAGGAAAAATAGATTACTGAGTTATATAAACATATTTTAAATGTCTGATGGGTATAATTTATGTTTGTTTTCATCACATCATAAATTCCTAGATTTTAATATAATTGGTAGGTTTTATGTTATTTCTCTGGTAGACAAATTTATGTGGATTTAAGAAAAAGTTTAGGTTCTAAACCTCTTTAATTTTTTCCGGTATATGCTCTTGACTTTCATAGCAAGAATATTGAAACTTTCAAATATTTTTCTTTGGTCAAATTATTTAATTCATGTGAAAGCACTTTACAGCAATAAAACATCATATAAATAAAAGTTATATTATTGCTACCATTAGTCCCAGCTTTCACCATTGTTATGGTATAGAAGAAGGCAAGATAAAAGAGAATATGGGACTCTCTATAGACCTGTGGTCATTATCTTTCCTTTTTGGGGGATAACATAGACAGTTCACTTTCCACTTTCTACAATTTTCTTTATTGATCCATCCAGGTGTCAGTGTTCCCCTGATTTAATTTTATATTTATTTAGCTTTTATACATATTGTTTTCCTGGTGAGGACTCTTTCTTTCTTTTTTTTTCTTTGTATCTTGGGTGCCTAGTACAGTGTCTAGACCACAGTAGGTGCTTAGCAAGTACTTCCTAATGCATTGGATTGAATCTTTCAATGTGGAACATCTGTGTGGTTCCAAAAGATAAGGATCTTAGGCCCTAGGGAATGATGCCCCTAAGGTTTAAAGGAGGCCAAATGTAATTCTGAGGGACTAAGTAAATCTGGTTCTGAGCTACCCAGAACCCCTCTCTGTTATACAGCAAGCTGGAAAAACTACTACTACCAGGGACTCCCTTTTCCCTGTGCCTTTCTCTTTCCACATTTGCTGAGTCTAGTCCTGCCAGAACTCACCCAGGATCTCTGATTGTTCATATAGTTTGGATAAGATGGGAGTCATTAGGTACTCCTTTCCTGTCTCCAGTGAAAAAGAACACCAGACCAGACTTTACCATCTGTCTTACCATTGTATCCTAAGGTCCTTCAGGCTTTATCCTCTGAGCTGTTTCCATACTCTCCAGATTTCTAGTACCATCTTCTGACCCACTGATACAACTTAAGGACTCCTGGTCTTGTCAGCACCCTAACACTGCCTCCTTAGGACTTCCAGGCCTTTTCATCACCCCATATCTGAACTCTTGTTGTTGTGGTGGTCATATTTATGGTTGTGGTTGCTTTGTCTCCCCCAGCTCCTTGAGAACTTCTTGGGAGCAGATTGTCTCACTATTGTGTTTATATTCCCAGCATCTAGCACAGTGTCTGGAATATAGTAAGCATTTGATATTTTTTTTTCATTCACTCAGTCAATATGTTAGGTGTGAGCTGCAACATAAAACCAATGAGGAACCTTAAAGGTCAGGAGTAAGAGATGACATCAAGGACTCATATGACAGGAATAAAAAAAGGAGTGGGTCAAAGTGGTGAGGGTTTATGACTGCTATACTTATACCTAACTGATGTCAGAAGAAACCAAGAAAGCCACCCATTATGTATGCAGACACCTTGTATTGATCTCATGGGAGACAAAGACAGAAGTCAACCAGAGTGGTGACTTGGGTAGTTATATGCATCAGTGAAAAAGAAGCCTATCAAGTTGATGAAATCACATATCCAAATGAGTAATGTTAATAACTAAATTATCCATTGGCTCTTAAAGTTTAAAAATCATTTTGTATTTATCATCTCACCTGCTCCTCATAATAACTTTGTGAGGTAGGTACCACAGAAACAATTATTCACATTTTACAGATGAGGAAGTTGATGCTTAGAGAGTTAAATGACTTGTCAATGATCGTGCAGCTACTAAATATCAGAGTCGGTATTCGAATCCATCCTGTGTCTAAGTTCAGCACACCTTCCATTATGCAACTGTGGTGACCAGGAAGCTGGCCCCTGAAATTTCTAAGCATTACACCCACCCCAGTTGCCTCAAAACCATTTCCACACTGCAGATCCTTACATAACTGTTGGCAAGTCACTTAAGCTCTACCTGCCTCGGTTTCCTCATCTGTAAAATGAGAATAGCAAAAGTACCAGATAACTTCATTAGTGTGCTGGACATGGCTCCTATATGGCAATTGTTAAATTTTCAGTGTGAGAATCTAAACCTCAGAAATCTGCTAACACTACCCTACAAATCAGCTTGATTGATTGTCCTATTCATCGTCTAGACTTAAGAAAGTGATGTAGAAAATGATAATATATAAATTAAAGAGAATCAGGATCCAGTTGTTAAACATTTACCAGCACATCCCTGTCTACCTTTCAGGGTTATTGTAGAAGCAGCTAGGTGGCTCAGTGGATAGAGTACTGGGCCTGAAGTTTAGAAGACCTCAATTCAAATCAGGCCCCAGATATTTACTTGTTAGATGATCCTGGGCAAATTCCTGATCTTTTGTTTGTTTCAGTTCCTTCAATTGTAAAATTGGGGTAATAACAGTTAGCACTTTACATGGTTGTTGTGAGTCTCAAAGGAAATCATATTGGGGGAGGAGGAAAGAAGCACTTATCACAGTGCCTGACACCTAGTAGGTGATACATAAATGATTACATTCCTTTTAAGGATAAAATGAGATAATATTTATAAAGTGCTTTGCAAATCCCAAAGCAACATATAAATGCTAGTTGCTGTTATTATCATTATTATTTTCAATATCTTTCTTTCAGTCATCTCAGTTCCTTCAGTCATTTTTTTTTCTCTGTCTGTGAGGGGAGAAGAGAGTTGTGTTCCTGGAGAGGGGCTGTGGAGGTCTGAAACTGAAATGCAAATATATGAAAAAGTACAGAAGAAAAATAGATTAAAAAGGCTAGTTACTGATAAAAAGCTCAATACTTTTTATATTGAATCACAGGCATACAATAATAAAAATAACTTGTATATGTACCTTTTGGAGAGAAATGAGGGAGTAGGTATTATGAAGTATAATGTTTGTAAAAGTGCTTGGCATAGTGACTGAAACATAAAAGATACTCTATAAATGTTTATTTCTACTCTATTATTTTCCCACTCTAAATAATACATCTTAATATCATCTTAAATTTGCAAGCTAACACTGTACTTGAGGGACATTTCTTCTAGGAAAAAACACAGCTGAAAGCGGACAGCAGAAATATATTCTTCCCTTAAAATTCACAACTCAGGCTTTGTCTATACAACAGAAAAATCTCAAACTGTCCCTCAGATTTTTTGCTAAACACATCATATTCTCTCCTGACAGAGTATATATAACACTGCCAAGACAGCTCAAAGAGAAAAGAAACTAGAATTTCCACAGAGACCTTTCATAAAGTTGCCTTTAGCAGAGTTGCACACCAGAAGAGTGTCAGAGAAAAACATGGAGGTGCTCTGAAGCAAAAGAAAATACAAGGGCGTGATCTGAAGTCTTCCCTGGGACCATATCAAATTAATTCCCTTCAGTTTGTGGACTGATTTGGAGATCAAATAGATGCAGTAAGATGTGGGCCTTGTTGTATTATCACTTCCTCCAATTTTATCCAATAGCAGTGGATCTTCAGGTAGAGGTAATAGACAAGCATGTCATTGTTTAAAGTGCAATGTAGTGGTGACCTATATATATATATATATATATATAGAGAGAGAGAGAGAGAGAGAGAGAGAGAGAGAGAGAGAGAGAGAGAGAGAAAGAGAGAGAGGATGAGTAAGAACAGGAAAGAGAATGTAGGCCTAGAGGTTAGCTGAGATTGAAGAAAGAAGGAACCTTATACAACTCGCATAAAACTTATACAACTCAGGCCCAGAAAGAGTTCTCATCCCTTAAATACTGATCAGGATAGATAAGCTTTAGCTGTTCTTCCAGAATTAGGAGGTGGAGTACATAGATAGAAACAGCCAGAATAAGTAGTCTATAAGTGCAGGATTTCTACCGGATCCTGTGCTTATGACTAGCTGAATGACTCAAGGATGATGTATTCAGAAATGCCTAGAGACAACTTATTTTACATTGCTAAATTTATAAAGACTCCAATGTTCTTTGACTACTACAGTATGACACTACACACTCCTTACCTGCCTTAGGTAGCAGACTGAAAAGAGTCAATTTCCTAGAGATACAAATGTACTTTCATTTCTCCCAAACTAGAGCAATACTCAAAGGTGAGCTAGGCTGGAAGGACACCTCTCCTTATACCTTTTTTGCTTGATTTTGTGTGTCATTAGTAAGTGGTTTACATGTTATTAATAAATTCTGGAGTCAAACTAGAAATGGGTGTGAACATTTCTCCATTCCTTAAGACTCAGAACCAAACTAATGCAATTGGGACAGGAACCCAGACAACTACACTTAGTGGGTAGAGACTAATAATAAATAATATTTTGTAAGGATCAGCACAAATTGTGTTCCTAAGAAAGCTTTTTCTGAACCATTCCCCATAGAGTTGATGGAAAATGGACAGGAACAGTTCAAATTCTTCCAGGAATGATCATTTCCTATAGTTGGGTCTTAGCAAGAGTGAGCTAATTAAACCAGCTCACTAAATAATGGTAAGGGAAAGGAAAATTGGTCAAATAATTTGCATTGTCTTTAAACAAATTACTAAGTACAATGGAATTAGGGTATAGTTTAGACAGAATTGGGCTAATATTCACAAAGTCTGTTCTAATCCCATTGGCATTACTTGCTGCATAATCTGACCAAATCACTTAAACCTTTGGGCTTCAGTTTCCTTATCTGTAATTCAGAGATTATAATATATGCTCTGTAATTCAGAGATTATAATATACAAGATTTATTTTGCAAAAAACAAAGTTTAAAGAAAAATATAAATGTAAAGGAAAATATACCTTCTACCAGACAGTTCTCACAGTAACTGGAACTTCAGCCAAGGCTTGAAGGCTGAGTAGCATTTAGATCTAGGTGGAGGGTAGAAGAAAAGGAATTTCAGGCAAGGATTAAGAGTCAGCGGAATTGAAGTATGAAGGAGGAATAAGAAACATATTTAGAGTATGTTATATAAACCATTATAAAGTCATATGTAGAGACAAGCTTGCATAGTCAATAAACTATTAAGCACCTACTATGTGCTACTCACTGTACTAAGCTCTGGAGATTAAAAAAACACAAAAAAGGCAAAAAAAACATTTCTTGCTGTAAAGGAGTTCACAAGGCAAGATGTACTCCACATGACTTAGAGTCAGAGAATATGACCATTTTATACTTTACTTGCTGTGTGACTTTGGGCGAGTCACTTAAACTCTCTAGGCCTTAGTTCTCTCATCTGTAAAATATGAAGATTTAAAGAGTTTACCATCAAGACCCTTTCTAAATCTAAATCCATAAATCTATGAACACAATAACCTTGGAACTATATATTTGCTTTGATAATGGTCTCTGTCTATGGTCATTAATCATCAGGCTCCATGCTATACTGGAATCTAGTGCTCTTGGTTTGGACTCTACCTTATAATTTGCTCAAAGCTATGTTCAGGACTGCTTTTATCCACAGCATGTGAAGATTAAGAAGCTCTACATCAGAGGTGTCGAACAATTGTCCCCATGTGGCCCACAACACTTTCAAGTATGGCCGAACCAGATTAAAATGCAATTAGAAAAATATTTTACAAAATAAATAAAAAATAAAATAAAGAATAGATAATATAAATACCATTTACGGTTTTGAAAGTCGGTATACCCTAGTAGGGATCCTTACATAAGGTTTAATGGCTTCATTTCTATGAGTTTAACACCATAGTTCTTGGTCAATGGGGAAGATTGACTTCTTAACTCTAGGGTCAGGCTATTAGAAGGGCAGCTAGGTGGCACAGTGGATAGAGTGACAAGCTGAGAGTCAGAAAAACTCATTTTCCTGAGTCTTTCCACAATGGCCTTAGTGCTGTGTGATCTTTTTCCATTTGTATAGTGACTATGGCAAGGTGGGAGAAAAAGGGATAGAGGCTGATAAGAATCAATGAATGGCATGGCACTAGACTTCCTCTTCTTATACATGGGGTCCCCAAAGTAGCTTCCCCAGATTCAAAGTATTTAATTGGAGTTTCTATCAAATCAGAGCTCATGAGCCCCCATCAATGTGTTTATTTTTCCTCTACTTAGAGTTCACAATTAATTCAAGGATAAGACATTTAATGAAATGACATAACATTCATAAGTGAACAACACTCTCCACCCATAAAACTATGGCAACCTCCAAATTTACTCACTATCAGTGGGGATAGTAAGCATACATAGGGATAATAGATGAAGGGCAGATAGATAGAAGGCATTTGAGGCCAGAGCACAGATATGGGAAAGAAATCCACACCTCTATTGTTGCAGGACCACTGATGTCTCCTGTAACTGTCATCATGCTGCTTTCAACAGTTCTCATCCCCACTAATTGTGGTTTAACTTTTGAGTACGATGTTACTGGTTCCACTGACATGGCTACTGCTGGATATTTAGTACCTTAATCTTATTAAAAATTAAAAGAGAAAACAGAAAGACATTGTAGTCAGATAGAAGGATGACTCATAAGTTCTGCTTAAGAGGCAAATAATGAAGTTAGAAAAGTTAGTTTAATCATGTACAGTTATAATTGGTGGAACTCCACTTGATGCTTCTTGCTCTGGTAGCATTCTGACATAATTGTCAACATGAGTATAAGTGACTGAGTCATAATAACCTATAAAAAAAATCCTGTCACTTTTATATAGCTCTACTCATCATCACTGTAAATTCTCAGTCAAAAATGCTGTTCTTTGGACTACACTTATAAGAATTAAGTTAGTTGGTATAGTGGATAAAGCACCTGCCCTCAAGTCAGGAGGACCTGAATTCAAATCAGGCCTCAGACACTTACCAGTTGTGTGATCCTGGCCAAGTCTCTTATGCCCACTTGCCTCCCAAAGTGAAAAACAAAACAGAACTAAGCTCCTTAAAGGCAAGGAGCATCTCATTTTTCAATTTATGTACTCAGCAGAATGCTTAGCACAAAGTCAACACTTAATAAGTATTTTTCATTCAGCCATTAGGAGGTACATAACAACCATCACATAACCTTTTAAAACATAATATCATTTGTAAAATAACTTATGGAAAAGGATGATGAAATATTCTGGGAAGTACTGTCTCATATAAGAATGAAAAGCAGGGGAGATAAAAACAAATTTAAACAAAACCTCACAGGAGACCAAACTAAGCAAAGACATTTCAAAGACATTTAGGGATGAAACTGTAACAACAACCATCAGAGGAAAGATGGAAAATAACCACAAAAGTTTTTACTACATATCTTTTAACTAAGTCAAAATGAATAAACAATTATTAAATGTTTACTATTTTTGAGACATTATGTCAAGTGCTGGGAGTACCTAGAAAGGCAAAAAGACAGTCCCTGTTCTAAAGGAGCTTGCTGGGATTTTAATATCATAGTCATAAATTTGCTTAGAGATGAAATAAAAATGACACTGAAGAAAATTGAAATATGGTAAGTAGTCAAACTAGACCAGTTAAAAAGAGGAAGTTGTATTGGACATAACAGATTTGAAAAGGCAAATTTTAATGTATCATGATGAGGGAAAGATAACAAAGTCATGTCAATGAGCTACACCTTCAGGCCTTATTACCCCTAAAATACAATTAAGGGAATGCCAATAACTACTCATATACATGATTTACCATTTTGTGAAAATAATACAGACAGATATTGAAGGAATTTTTGATGATGGTATCTAAAAAGATTAGATAGGCTTTTGCAAGTGCTAATCCCTAGCAGAGCACAACTTTATCTTAGCACAAGTGACTGAAAGATGTAAAAGATACAAAATACCAATCAGTTTATTGATTGTGGATTAAAAAACAAGAAAACAAAAAAATCTCTTTAAATAGAAGACAATGCCACATTAAAGGCTTTCTTCCAAAAAAAAAAGTATTCCTTGTGCATATGTCACAATTAAATGACAGATAACAGAGATGATATTTCTTTATGTCTCTCGGTTGGTTAACATCCTGTGAAACCTGCAACAGAGATACTAAGGTTAAATCAACAAGCATTTTAAAGTACCTACTATGTACCTGGCACAATATTCAATAAAAATATTCATCAGTCAGAACACAAATTTAGTCAAAAGTCCATGTTGAAGAGAGAAGCTCTACAGAGTATCCTCCAGATCCTCTGCATCCTAGATGACATTTTGCCTATGGCATTAAGTCCTGGAACACTGTAGAGTTCATTGGATTAGACTCATAATCACTCTAAATATTTTGGCCTAATGACCCAAAAGAGAAAAGAAAAAAAAAGCAAAGCAGATGATGAATTTCCATTTCTAGACTCTGGTATGCAGTTAGATGTGCAAACTATAGAGCTCTTCCATGTGTATACATAAGTATGTGTGATTGTGCACATACATAGATTAGATTAAGCCTAACATTATAGCCAGTACAGTTCTTTTTAAATCTTAACTTCATCATTCCAGTTCAGCTATACCATCCAACTTTGTGTCACTGGCACATTTTTTAGTATGTCATCTATACTTTTACACAAGCAATAGATTAAAAAAAACTGAAAAAAAAAACCTCTAAGCTGCATAAGACCAAGCATAGATCCCTGAAACTACTCCCTTGGTGATCTCCTAGGCTGACACAGAATCATTAAAAACTTCTCTTTGAATTAAAATATTTAAACAGTTTTGAATCCATATTTTTAGGTATTCTGTAAACAACATGTATCCTCTGTTACAGTTCTTTGCTAGTACAAAGAGTGATATAAATATTATATGATATCCAACCTTTGTTTCTATCTGGGTATATCCCCCAAGAGTGAGATTGTTAAGTTACAGTATATGAACAGTTTAGTCAGTTTTCTTGCATAATTCTAAACACATATTGAAAATTTTTGGACTGCTTCAGAGTTCCATCAATAATGCACCAGAGTACTCTTAAAGATCCTCAACATTATTATCAGTTTAAAAAATATTTTTCCCAATGTGCACAGATAAAGGTGAAGCTGTAGTATTACTTTAATTTGTATTTATCCTACTATTTATGGCCATTTACATTTTAGAAATCTTCTTTTGAAAATTGTTCATATTGTCCAAACACTGTATCTATTAAGCACCTTCTATGTGCCAGGTACTGTGCTAAGTGCAGGGGATACAGAAAGACGCAAGGCAACCACTGCTCTCAAGAATCTAATTGAAGAGTCAACATCCATACAAATATACAAAGAAAAGATAAATACATATGGAATATATATATATATATACATATCTTAGATGTCAGACCTATCAGTAATGTTTGACAAATATATTTTCCCCTTCTATTGTTTTTTTCTAATTTTGCCTTGTCTAAAAGATTGTAAATTTTATGTAGTCGATAAGTATTCAATAAGGGCCTACTACATCTCAGGCACTTTGTTAAGTACTGGAGAGAAAAGAAATATAAAAAGCAGCCCTTGCTGTCAAGAAATTCAAAGTCCAAGGGTGAAAACAGCATGTAAGCAACTATGAACAAACAAGATATGTACAGGATACATTAGAAATAAATCAATACAGGAAAAACACTAGAATTAAGGGAAATTAGGAAAGAAGTTCAGATTTTAGTTGGAATTTGAAGAAAGCCAGAGAATCCAGGAGGTGGAGATGATAAGGAAGAGAATTCCAGGCTTGGGGAATAGCCAGTGAAATTGAACAGAATTAAGAAATGAATTGTCTTTCGAGAGGAACAGCAAAGAGGCCAGTGTTTCCGGATTCCAAAGTACACCTCACAGAGGGAGAATGTGAATAAGGTGGAAGAAGACTGGAAATGTAGGAAGAGATCAGGTTATGAAGGGCTTTGAATGCCAAACAGAGGATTGTGTTATTTGTTCTTGGAAGTGATAAGGGAGATAGGGAGTTGGGGGCACAGGAATGACATGATCACATTTGTGCTTTAGGAAGATCATTTGACAGTTAAATGGAGAATAGACTGAAGTGGAGAGAGACTTGAGGCAGAGAGACCTGTAATTACAATTTTTAAAAATACATTGATAAAACTCTAAAAACACATTGAAGCAATTAAGATAGGTTTAGTATCAATGAAATGATAGTCATACTCTATTTAGCCAAGGCCAGAACACGTTTGAAATACTGTGTTCAGTTTGATTACTGTTCCCAGAGCAAGAGTGTATGTACGCATTGGAAGGAAGAAAAGAAGGGAGGAAGAGAGGAAGAAGTAAGGAAGAGAGGGAGGAAGAGGGGAGAGAGGAAGGAAGGGAGGGAGGAAAAAGGAAACCAGCAATTATTAAGTGCCTACTGTGTGCCAGACTCTGTGCTAAGCATTTTTCAAGTATTTTTCCCCATTATTCCTGTAGTATCTGGGAATTCAGGCAAAGTTATAAGTGTGCAGCAAAAACAAAAGTACATGTTCTCTTCTATTATATGAGTTACAGTAAGGGGAATAGGTTAATAATGAAGATTTGCAAGATTTCATCAATTTCCGTTAGAGTACATTAGCTAAAGGATAATAGGTTGGTATCCTTCAAACCCTAAGCAAGGCTCTTATTCTCCCCTATATTTCAGTTTTTTTTCAGAATTCTAGGCTACTTCTGGGCCATACCACAACAATTGAAATGAATGAGAGGAAAAGGTTTTTTTGTTTGTTTGTTTGCTTATGCAATGCCAAACTAAGTCTGATTTCCCTTCTCCATTCAAATAAATTGACCCATTGGTTACATTGACCAAATCAAGAAATAATTTTGAGAACATATAGACACAGCATATGTCAAATGTCTATGTGTGAAAGCATAGAGCAGAAAACTAAGTTCCACATAAACAAATAATGCATCCTATAATTTCTTCCTAATTTATTATTATTAAACATAGTCTAATTATATGGTCTTTAAATCAAACATACACCTTACTTTTTCTACTCTCTTAATTACACTCTAATATTTCCCTATCAATCAATATATCAGTGAAATATGAGTAGAGGAAAGGGAAGGAGATTAAACTTAAATTGCTTCACTTTTAGTGATCTTAGTGAAAGCTGTAAAAGGTTAGCTAAATTGATCAATCAATTAGCATCAATAAGCAACTATATTCCAGGCACTTTGCCAGGTGCAGAGTGTATAAATACAAAGAATGAAACACTCTACTTTCAGAATGAATTGAAATTAATTGATAAATTAAAATTCTGTCATTCTACTATCCTATAAATATGAATAATTAAATGGATCTGGAATTTTTCACTTTTGAGATAATACTTTTCTCTCAAGGGATTATTGAAGATATTTATTTAACCAATAAATTAAAACCCAAGTTATATTTATAGTATCATGAGTATACTAGGCAAACTTATTTGAAACAAAACTAAATGTTTAATATTTTAAATTACACATAATATAATGAGAATGGACTTGGGGTGTAAAGCTTTTAATAAATTTATAACGTTCATCTTTGAAAAAAATTAACTAAATGACAAAATGTCAACACAAATTTTGAAAAAAAGACAAATAATCTCTATTAGATAATCTGATTATTAATTATTCATTTTTATGAAAATGGAAAGCATTAAAGAATATTATGGTTAAAGGTGACTTTGTAAAAATGTATGCTCTACATGCAATCATTCTTAAAATCTAAAACAGGTTTGTATTCATTCACCTTGTTGAATAATATACAAGACACAAATGATAGCACATCCCAAATATACTTCCTTTTTTATTAGACATAAAAGATAGCTGAGCAATAAGAAATAAATGAAGAAGAACCTCATTCTCAGAAAAGATTAAAATGCCAAAAATATAGTAAATAAAATGAATGTTTTGTAGTTCTACATTTTTTTATGCTGAACTGAAATTTGTATCTAAAATCAGCACTGCGATAAGGATAAAAATACAACACTGTTGATTGATAGATTTATGGTCAGATTGACAAGATTCTGTCAAATAAGTTATGTACATTTTTTACTAGTCATAAATAACCTCAAATTTAAGATTAAAGCCTAAATATTAATGAAGAAACCTATTAAAGGAAATGCATATAATTCTTGGCTAATATTTGAATATAAATACTGCTTATTTAATTAGGCCTAGTAATAGTATCTAATTTAAATAATGACTTAACAAAGTTTTGAAGCTAGTTAAAAATACAAGAAAACTTAGTTCATGCCCTAATAAAGAACCCAATAACTGAATAATGAAAAACATAAGCAAAAATACACTCTACCTGTCAGAAAATTTTTAGTTAATTAATTTGTTTTCTTTTTTTTCTTTGCCTTTTTTACATACAACATACATGTTATACATCATCCCTGTATCTGAAAAAATTGTATTTGGTTTCTATGCACAGTTGGCAATATTTTGTTTTTTTTATTTTTGAAATTAAGTATTTTAAGATATGAAAGACTTCTGAAAAGATAAAGAAGAAAGAGGTCACAAGGAAGTCTGTCTTCTCAATATTTCAAAATGTAAATTTGAAGGGAATATGGTACAGTGCAACTGTTAGTTCCTGGTTTGGAATTCAAGCATTTAGTTTCAAATTCTAACCATATGGCCTAAAGCAAATCATTTAACCTATCAGAACCTCAGTTTCTTCACATTTAAAATGACATATAGGACCATATGCTCTTTAAATTCCCTTCCAACTCTTAGTCTATGATTATATCATCATCAATGTGAGTAATTCCCTGATTGGTGTAGACCATAATCCAAAGACTCTTTCTCATTTCAAAAAGATCTATTCTATATTCCCAAATAAATCTTACATAGTGAATTTATCTAAATCATTAGAGGCTTTCTAGTAGATTGGGGTTCTTAATATTACGTGTGCATGTGGTTGTGATGGATATCTTTGGCCATCTGGTTATGCCTATGGACCCCTTCTAAGAATAACTTTTTTAAATGCATAAAATAAACACATAGTATTACAAAGAAAACCAATCATATTATAATAGTTATCATAATGGATATTTTACATGTCCAGAAACCAGGCTAAGAACCTGTTCTATATAATTTAACATTCCAGGTATACCAATGCAGTACTTGTTCCATCTGTTTCATCTTTTACTCATTACCTGACTGGCCCACCTCCTTTTTCAGGCTTACATTTGTCATATATTTTATATCACTTTTTGTACAGGTCTTCATTGATTGTATTCAGCTGCCCCTTTTAACCACTATTTGCTGTTCATTATTTCAGTTATGTCTGATTTTTTGTGACCCAATTTGAGGCTTTCTTTAAGAGTGGTTTACCATTTCCTTTTCCAATTCATTTTACAGATGAGGAAACTGAGGCAAACAGGGTTAAGTGATTTGCTCAGGGTCACATAGGTAGTAAGTGCCTGAGATCTGCTTTGAACTCAGGAAAATGTGTCTTGCTTCTAGGCCCAGCACTCTATCCACTGCACATTGCCATAACCATCACACATATCTTTATAACCTTTGATTCATCTGAAATTTTTATTTCACATTATCTCACAAGGAGACTACATAAAGCAAAAGAAAAATAGTTTTAATATAAAAATGGGTTTTTAATTCAAGGAGCAGCTTTGAATGCTGAAAGCTCTAATAAAATACATACTTATCTCTCCTTTTTATTCAGTTTTGGGCCTAGCTCATCAACTAGCTTTATTACTTGTCTAAGATATTGGTACCGATGGACTATAGATCCAAATGCATGTAATCATTCAGACTAGATACATGATTCTTCTCTTTGATTTTTTCCATGTTTTAAATTTTTAGGTCAATCTCTTTTGTGCATCTGTTTACCTCATGGAATAGGTTTTCTGCTGATCATATTTAATTCTAGAATACTACAGTGTGTATGGGGGAGGGGGTGGGGCAGAGTCAAGATAGCAGAGTGAGAGGTCACAATTTTGTATTAATTCCCTCACAACCTCCTCCACAATGACATAGAAATAATTCCAAAATGAATTCTGATAGGGAAAGCCAAGGAAAAACCACAGTGAGTCATTTTTTTTTTTCCAGCCCAGGGAATTTTAGAAAGATAGAGAGATTTCTGGACACTAGAGTAGAGTCTAGCCAGGTGTGCAACAAAATAGCAGTGACTCAGCAACAGGCTGAAGTACCATGGGTTGTGATGTCAGCTAAAAAGAAAAAAAAATATTTTTTGTTTTGTTTTTAGAGTTTTTTCTTTAAATAGTATTTTATTTTTTTCCCATAATTGCATATCAAGAAAATTTTTAGCATTCATTTTTACAAGATTTTGAGTTCCAAATTTTTCTTCCTCCCTTCTTCTCCTCCCCTCTTCTGAAAGTGGTAGGCAGTTTGATATAGTTTATACATATACTATCTTGTAAAACATTTCCATATTCATCACAGTTGTGGAAGAAGAAACAGATCAAAAGAAAAAAAACACAAGAAAGAATAAAGTTAAGTGAAAAAATTATGCTTTGATCTGCATTCAGAGTCCATCAGTTCTTTATCTGGATATGGATAGCATTTTCCTTTGTGAGTCCTTTGTACTTGTCTTAGATCATTGTGTTGCTGAGAAGAGCTGAATCATTCTTAGCTGATCATCACACGATGTTGCTGATACTGTATACAATGTTTTCCTGTTTCTGCTCATTTCACTTAGCATCAGTTTGTACAAGTCTTTCCAGGTTTTTCTGAAATGTTCCTATTCATCATTTCTTATTGCACAATAGTATTCCATTACATTCACGTGCCATAGCTTGTTCAGCCATTCCTCAGTTGATGGGCATCCCCTGAATTTCCAATATTTTTTCACCACTAATTTATTTTTACATGTGTAAATCCTTTTCCCTTTTTTATGATCTTTTTGGGATACAGATCTAGAAGTGGTATTGCTGGATCAAAGGGTATGCACAGTTTGGTTGCCCTTTGGCCATAGTTCCAAATTGCTCTCCAGAATAGTTGAATCAGTTCTCAACTCCACCAACTTAACATTAGTGTCTCTATTTCCCCACATCTTCTCCAAAATTTATCATTTTCCTTTTTTTTGTCATATTAGCCAATCTTATAGGTATAAGGTGGTACCTCAGAGTTTTCTTAATTTGCATTTCTCTAATCAATATTGATTTAGAGCATTTTTTCATATTACTATAGATAGCTATAATTTCTTCATCTGAAAACTACCTGTTCATATCCTTTGACTATTTATCAATTGGGGGATGACTTGTATTGTTATAAATTTGACTCAGTTCTCTATATATTTCAGAAATTAGGCCGTTGTCAGAGATCCTGGCTGTAAAAATTGTTTCTGCTTCCCTTCTAATCATGTATCCTTTCCACCTCACCAGTGTTTTGCTTCGGCCTACTACATGCCCTAATCTGTCCTCCCTTCTGTCAGTCCCCATGCACCCCCCACCCCTTTACTTAGTATCCTCCTCTACTATTTCCCTGTTGGTAAGATAGATTTCTATATTCAACTGATTGTGTGTATTATTCCCTCTTTGAGGCAATACTGATGAGAGTAAGGTTTCAGCAATGCCCATCACCCCCATCCCATCTTCCACTCCACTGTAATAGGTCTTTCTTGCCTCTTCATATGAGATAATTTACCCAATTCTATCTCTCCCTTCCTTCTGCACCCATTGCACTCCTCTTTCTCATCACTTAATTTTTTTTTATGTCATTCCCTCAAATTCACCTTATACCCATACTCTCTGTCTATGTATATTCCTTCTATCTGCATTGTCAGTGATAAAATTTTTAAGAGTTACAAGTGTCATCTTCCCATATAGGGATATAAAGTTTAGCTCTATTGAATTATTTGTGTTCTTTCCCTTTTTGCCTGTTTATGCTTCTCTAGTCTCTTGATATGGGAAGTCAAATTTTTACTTTAGTTCAACTCTTTTCCTTATTAAGTTTTGAAATCCTCCCATTTTGTTGAATGACCATTTTTCCCTGTGATGTATTATGCATAATTTTGCCAGGTAAGTGATTCTTGGTTGTAGTCCTAGCTCCTTTGCCCTCTGGAATATCATGTTCCACAATCTCCAATCCATTAATGTTGCAGTGGCTAAATTCAGTATGAACCTGATTGTGACCCCCCAATACCTGAATTGTTTCTTTCTGGTCACTTGTAGTATTTTTTTCCTTGACCTTATCATTCTCCATTTTGGTCATAATATTCCTTGGGCTTTTTATTTTTCAGGACAAGATCTCTTTCCTAAGGTGATCAGTAGATTCTTTTTTGCCTCTTTTTTTTTATTAATTTGTTTATTTTTAGTTTTCAACATTCACTTCCGCAAGATTTTGAGTTCCAAATTTTCTCCCCTTCTCTCCCCTCCCACCACCTCAAGATGACATGCATTCTGAATACCCCTTCCCTAATCTGCCCTTTCTTCTAACACCCTCCCTTCTCTTATCCCCTTCCCCTTCAATTTTCCTGTAGGGCAGGATGGATTTCTATACCCCATTGCGTGTATATCTTATTTCCCATTTGCATGTGAAAACAATTTTTAACATTTGTTTTTAAAACTTTGGGTTCCACATTTTCTCCCTTCCTCCCTCCCCACTCACCCTCATTGAAAAGGCAAGCAAATTGATACAGGTTATACAGGTGTAGTAATGCAAAACCCATAATAGCCATGTTGTGAAAGACTATATTTCATTCCATTCTATCCCATTCCCCATTTATTCTATTCTCTCTTTTGACCCTGTCCCTCCTCAAAAGTGTTAGCATCTGATTACCCTCCATTCTATCAAATCCCCTTGTCTTATCCCCTTTCCCCCTATTTTCCCATACCCAACTGAATGTGTATGTTATTCCCTCCTTAAGCCAAATCAGATGAGAATAAGATTCACTCATTCCCTCTCATCTTTCCCCACTTCCCCTCCAGTGTAAAAACTTTTTTTTTCCATGTTATGTGAGATAATTTATCCCATTCTACTTCTCCCTTTCTCATTCTCCTGGCATAATCCTCTCTCACCCCTTAATTTTATTCTCCAGATATCAACCCTTCATCTTCAACTCACCCTGTGCCCTCTATCTATCTACCCTAATACTGACAAAGGTCTCATAAGTTACAAATATCATCTTTCCATGTAGGAATGTAAACAGTTCAACTTTAATAAGTCTCTTACAATTTCTGTTTCCTGTTTCCCTTTTTATGCTTCTCTTGAGTCTTATATTCGAAAGTTCAATTTTCTATTCAGCTCTGGTCTTTTCATCAAGAATACTTGAAAGTCTTCTATTTCACTGGATGTCCACTTTTTTCTCTGAAGGACTATACTCAGTTTTACTGGGTAGGTGATTCTTGACTATAATCTCATCTCCTTTACCCTCCAGAATATCATATTTCAAGCCCTCAGATCCTTTAATGTAGAAGTTACTAAATCTTGTGTTATTCTGATTGTTTTTCCACAACAATTTAATTGTTTCTTTCTGGCTGCTTGCAATATTTTCTCCTTGACCTGGGAACTCTGAAATTTGGCTATAATATTCCTAGGAGTTTTCCCTTGGGGATCTCTTTCAGGAGGTGATTGGTATATTCTTTCAATTTCTATTTTACCCTCTGGTTCTAGAATATCAGGATAGTTTTCCTTGATAGTTTCTTGAAAGATGATATCTGGGCTCCTTTTTTGATTATGACTTTCAGGTAGTCCAATAATTTTTAAATTCTCTCTCCTGGATCTATTTTCCAGATAAGTTGTTTTTCCAATGAGATATTTCACATTGTCTTCTTTTTTTTTTCATTTTTCTGGTTTTGTTTTACAATTTCTTGATTTCTCATGAAGTCATTAGTTTCCATTTGTTCCATTCTAGACTTCATTTTCCATTTGGCCAGTTTTTCTTTTTAAGGCATTCTTCTCCTCATTTGCTTTTTGGACCTCTTTTGCCATTTGGGTTAGCCCGTTTTTTTAAGGTGTAATTTTCTTCAGTATTTTTTTTGGGTCTCCTTTAGCAAGCTGTTGACTTGTTTTTCATGATTTTCTTGCATCATTCTCATTTCTCTTCCCAGTTTTTCCTCTATTTCTCTTGTTTCTCAAAGTCCTTTTTGAGCTCTTCCATGGCCTGGGACTCATCCATATATTTCTTGGAGACTTTGGATGTAGGAGTTTTTACTTTGTTGTCTTCTTCTGTTTTGATCTTCTTTGTCACCAAAGTGAAATTCTGTGGTCTGACATTTTTGTGCTGTTTGCTCATGATCTCAGCCAATTACTTGACTTTTAAACTTAACTCTTTGTTAAGGTAGGGGTCTGCTTCCAATGTAGAGGATGTACTTTCCCAAGCTTCAGGGGTTTTGTGCAGCTGTTTTCAGAGATATTTCTAGGGACCTGTAAATTTTCAGTTCTTCCAAGGTGCTATGATCAAAGGTGAGGTATTTACTTATTTCCTGGCCTGTGCTATGGTCTATGAGTGACAACAAGCACTCTTTTCTGCCTTGAACTGTGAGGAGGATTCCCTCTTCAGCACCATAAGCTCCACCATACCAGTACTTCTCCTCACCCAAGGACTGCCAACCAGAACTGTAACCCAAATCCAAGCACAGACAAAGCAAGAGAAAGCTGCCTCAGCACCAGCAAAGAGATCCCTGCAATCCTCCTCTGATAAGCCACTTGATCCCCCCATTGTCTTTGGACTGAGAGCTCTGGAAGCAGCCATTGCCCTGGGGCTGTGCCCAGACTGGGGCCTAACCATTCTCTTCGCTTACCTGGGTCAGACAGACCTTTCCTACTGACCTTCTAAGTTGTCTTTGGCATTTGTGGGTTGAGAAGTTTGGAAACTACTACAACTGTAGTGATTCAGTCCCCTGAGGCTTGTTCCAGTTTTGCTGGGTGTGGCCCACACTGAACTGGGCTCCTCTCCCAGGCTGATGCAACAGATCCTTCTCATCAACCATCCAGGGTTGTCTTGGGCTGGAAATTTATTTCACTCTGTCTTTTTGTGGATTCTGCTGCTCTAGAATTTGTTTAGCGTCATTTTTTACAGGTATTTGGAGGGATTTGGGTTAGAGCTCAATCAAGTCACTGCTTTTACTCCCCCCCTTTATCCCTTTATTTTTATAATAAGATGGTTCATAAGCTGACATTATCTTTTTGGTAGTCTTTCAGCTTATGCTTATGATGAACAGTGCAAAATGAGATTACTATATCCCATCAATTGAAATTTATTTTTGCCTTTTAGCAAATAATGAAACAAGCTCTTCAAACTCCCACATGTATCTTTGAAAGGATGACCAGCAAACTGTTCTTCCAATTAATGAAAACATCATTATGTTTTCTAGTTTTGTTTATAGAGAATATGCTAGTAGTGATATAGTTTAGAATCTTTTAGCAGTATATAAACTTGTGAGACATTTAAAAAGAATACTACATATGAAATACTAACAGTTAAATTAATGTTCAAGATGGTCTAAAGGTTATATAATTTTTAACACCCCATGTACTTTTTTTTGGCTACTCTACCACCATCACTGAAAAAAAATTAGAGAGCTTATGCATAACTGAAGGCGATTTTGTATTTTTCTTTTATTCACACGTCCGTATGGGCAAAAAATTAATCACCTAGTGAACAATGTACTGATAATGTCTCTCCATGTTTAGTATGACTAGTTCTCAGAAAATAAATACAAGCTATTCTAGGGATTTTACTCAAACTTTTTTTTAACTTGGTTGAACTGGCATTCTTCCAGAACAGTCTTTCAGATCCCACAGTCATTTCCTGTCATGATGTGATTAGCTGGGAGTTCTGTCAATATCATCTTAATATTCCAGTCAAGGAACAGCAATAAAAACCACCAAGAAGCAAAAGTCATAGAAGTACGGTGTAAGGGCAGAGCCAAGATGTCAGAGTAGAGAAAGAAACCCAGATGAACTTTCCCAACATTCTTCTCCAAACAATTCTAAAATGTGTCAATTCTAATTCTGGACTGGCTTAGCCAAGAGAAGGTCAAGGTGGGACATTTTTCCAGACCAAGAAAACTTAGGATAATAGGACAGGTCTATGACTTATTCACACAAAAATATTTATAGCAATTCTTTTTGTAGTGGCAAAGAACTGGAAATTGGGGGAAGTTTCATCAATTGGGAAATGACAACAAGTTATGGCATATGATTGTGATAGATTACTATTGTGCTATCAGAAATGATTAGGGGGTGATTTTAGAAGAACGTAGGAAGACCTATATAAATGATGCAGAATGAAGTGAGCAGAAACAGATCATTGTACATAGCAATAGCAAAATTGTAGTCATGATCAACTGTAAAAGACTTAGCTACTGTGATCAATACAATGATCCAAATGATCCAAGACAATTCTTAAGCACTCATGATGAAAAATGCTATTAAGAGACAGAGAGGGAGAGAGAGAGAGAGAGAGAGAGAGAGAGAGAGAGAGAGAGAGAATTGATGAACTCTGAGTGCAAATTGAAATTTTTTTCATTTTATTTTTCTTGCTTTTTTGTGACATGGCGGTTTTAGAAATATGTTTTGCATAACTTCACAGGTTTAATTGATATCATATTACTTGCCTTTCTTAGTAGATAGGGAAGGACTGGAAGAAGGAAGAGAATTTGGATCTTAACATTTTTTAAAAAGAATGTTAAAAATAAATAAACAGTAGATTTAAAATTAAGAAGAAGCTCATTGTAGTGGTCCAGAAACTACTGATTTTACAAGTCTGCCTTTATCAAATAGGTTATATCTCTGATCTTCATCTGTGAGAGATCTCCTCCCTTTTCTGGAAACTCCTTTGCCTAGATGAAACATCCCATTTGAGAAATTTTTGTGTCCTATATAGCCTCTCTAATGGTGCCTCTCTGACTATGATGTTAGAGGTAGGAAATAAATCTGCTGCCTCTCTACACAAAAACTTTGTACCTTCTTTTGCTTTATTTAAAAAGCCATACTGTGCTTCTCACATGTGTCTGCACAAAATTGGTAATAGTGGCAAGATCCCAAGATAATTAGCTACTGGGTCCAAAGGGCAACTCTTAAATGAATGCTGAACTTCTTTCTCCTTTTACCATATTACCAATGCCTATGCATTCCTTGCTAGCTTAGTCACAGATGGATTCTGCCCCTCAAGAGATTCAGGTATATCATTCTCTCTTGGTTTATGGATTTTGTCCTTTTCTATGTCCTTTTCCTTTCTATAATCTCAAATGTTTTATTTTGGGGAAAATGGAAAAAAGTTTGTAATAACTGTGAAATGAATGATAGGGATGAATAGAGGATGAAAAGAAAGAACATTGTGCAGTGTTTTGGGCTAATTTTGGGTTAAATAGTATACATGGGTAGCATATCAATTGAGAACTATTTAATAAATTATCCCAATATGACTTTGAAGTAGGAACAGAAGAAACTTAGTGGTAACCCAAGGATGGTGCTTAGCATGATGGAAATAGCAAAAAGTCTAGAGCTTTCAAAGTGAGAAGATTTTGCATTTTTGAAATGACTTTTGAGAAAGATTAAAAACTATGAAGGAACAGCAATGGATCTCATGTCAAAGGATACAATCTTCAAAAGAGGAAATATAAATTAATAAGTACTGCAAAACATTCTACCCAACAAACAAACAAACACACAAACACATAAATAAAGCAAATTTGAAGTATCATCTCATCCCTCATACTGGGAAAATAATTAAAAGCCATGAAACTCAATGATGACAGGTTTTGAGGAAACAGATACACCCATTCATTGTTTGTAGAATTACAAATTCATCTTTTTAAAGGCATTCTCACAGTACTAATTTATAAAACTAATCATAAATATAAGTATACCACTTGATTCTAATAATTTCATCCTTAGTAATATTTCCTGGCTACATAAAACAAATAAAGAGAGGGGGGAGGAATTAATTATATTTAATAAACATAGAACTTGTTGAGTAACTCTCCTTTAAGAGCCATCTAAAGAAAATAGAAGTAAGAGTAGATAATTGAAGATGGACACAAAAGAGTGACACATCTCTGTGAGGTCAGGAAGACAAAACTCTAAAATAATCTGAGATTAGATAAAAAGTGAAGATGTTAGTTAAGTTGTGAACCAGAGAAGAATCAAGGATGGGCTTGGACTAATGTTGAGCATGGATTGAATAATAGTAATTGATGACAATGAAAAGATAGAACTTTTTACTTCTATTTTACTTTTATTTTCTCTTCCAATGAGAATCATCTTTGAACTGGGAAGAATATAACAAAAAATGTTCAACAAGTAATTGAGAAACAAGATAAGTTAGGCAATGGCAAAAGGAAATCTAACCACTTTCAATGACTTTAATCACTTGACCCAAATGAACTCCATCCCAAGGTATTGAAAGAATTGATGGATGATATTTCTGTCAGTAATCTTTGAAACATTGTGGGAAATAAGATAGGTTCTACAAGACTAGAGGTGGTTAAATATCATTCCAATTTTAAGGAAGATAAAACAGTTATATTCTTCAAACTATCAGCTGACATGCCTGATCATAGATCCTGTTCAAATTTTTGAATGTATTGTTAGAGGGATGATCTGTTAACTCTTTGATGAAGAATCAGAGATTGTTACAATTAAGTAATAGTTCACTGTGAAACAATGTGGTATAGTGGAGAAAGAGAAGATTTAAGAATCATGGAGAGTTGGGTTGAAGTTTTACCTCTGATACATAAAGACTGCAACTGATTTTTCTTATAAATTGATACCAAATCTATCCTACTGGTCTCTCCTACTGCTGAAGATTTCTCCTAGCTAAAGACAAGAATATCAAATTGCTAACATATAGAAGGAGAATGTAAATGTTACTATTTGTTTTAATAGGAGTTCATAGTACATTTTAATAATTGCTTCATTTTAATAAAGATACAAAGGGAATTCTAGAACACAAAACAATGTCACACCGTCAAAGACTGGAAATGTATATATCATGATTCCATTCGTATCAGCTCTGAATTCATTAGTAGTACTTAGATTCAAGATTTAGAAGCATTCACAGTTCTCTAAGCGAGGTATGGGAACCATTAGGAGCCCTGGGAGTTTTTCATGGATTCAAAATTATTTTTCATAATAGTCCCCAAATGCTTTAATTTTAATGCAATTAATATCATTAGTGATAAACCACATAAACAGAAGCTCTGAAGAAGAAGGATGTCACAGATAATTTTTAAAAGTGTAAAAGAGATTGTGAGACCAACAAACATTGAGAACCAATTGACTTAGAACATCTCACAGTATTGTGCAGTTTGCCACATACTTGTTTAATGTTTATGAATGTAAACTGTCTTTTGAGAAACAGCAATCCCAGGATGTAAAGCAAGGCATATCTGAGGAAAACTTCTGGAAGTGTGCATAGATGTACAAGACTAGGAGTAGTCAAAGGATAATTCTGGGAAGACCAAAGAGAAAGAAACAGAGATAGAGATATAGAGAGGAGAAAGAGTGAAGAAAGGAGAGTAAGGGATGGAGAAGGAGTGGGAAAGGAAGAGGAGATGTGTGTGTGTGTGTGTGTGTGTGTGTGTGTGTGTGAGAGAGAGAGAGAGAGAGAGAGAGAGAGGAAAAGGAGGAGCAGGAGCAGGAGCCAGAGCAGGAGAAAGAGAAGAAGGAGGAATGAGTTGTCCACTTTGAGGAAAAGAATCATGTAGTAGGACTGTTTCCTCCCCAAAGCCTGCATTAAGAGGTACTGTGAAAATTGATGAATCCAAAAAAAGTTACATTTTCTACAGTATGGGTACAGTATCACACACTGTATCCAGACATCCCCTCACAAATGTTATGTCTTTTCTTTCCACCTCCCCAACCCCACACTGATGGTAAGATACTGATGTACTTCTCCTCTCCATTAATCAATCAGAAGTAACTTCTGCTCCCTGAAGTTATATGAATCTATAGTTGCCATACTTTCATCATGCTGATCAGTTCCTACTCTTTCTTCCAGGTGAATATTCTGTTTACGGGTCCTTCCTCGGATCCTTGGAGCTGGAGTTGGAGCTAGAACCACAGCACTCAGTGGGTTGGGGAACTTCAGTCTCTCTGGACTGCCATGGGCTTCTCAGTGGGTAGGGAGATAGGTTCTGAGAACCGGCCCTGGTGGCTAAGAGAGAAAGCAAGGCCCAGGAAGATGTAGAGAGCAATGGAGCAGCTCAACACCTGACTGACTAGCTGCTCTGCATCCTCATTGGTGGAACTGCCTAAAGGTTATAAAACTGCAGTCAACTTAAAACCTCCAAATACATTTTTAACCTTTTTTACTTCCTCCTTGAGCGTCCTGAACTGATATCAAGTTCATGCATATCATAAAATCACAGAATTTTAAAGATGGTTGTGAGTGGTTCTACAAACATTTGCTTTCAAGGCAATCAGATTCAGACATAATACACAGGCCAATGAATGGAAATGATGTCTTGCTGGTTCAGAGAAATTCTATTTTAGGAGCAGCTGTGAAGTTGTGTCTAAAACAAATTGTGCAGAGCTAACTGAACAGCAGCAGCAGCAAAACAGGGGATTGCTGTGGGTTTCCATGGAGAAGAAGGCATGGGTCAGGTGTTGTACTCCAGTGGTTTGATAATTTATCTAATGAGATAGTTAACCCTGATTATACTCTGTTCACCCAGTCAACTGATGCAACAACTTTTCAGCCTAATAGCAACTCTTACGTCAATCTTGATCACTTGAACTACTTCCAGTTTGCTGGACAGATCTTGGGTCTAGCTTTGAACCATAGTAGCTTGTTGTTCATTTGTGTCAGATTCTTCATGACCCCATTTGGGATTTTCTGAGCAAAGATACTGGAGTGTTTTGTCATTTCCTTCTCTCACTCATTTTGCAGATGAATTACTGAGGCAAACAGGGTTAAGTGACTTGCCTAGGGTCACACAATTAGTAAGTGTCTGAGGCTGGATTTGAAATCAGGATGAGTCTGTCTGATTCTTAGCCCAGTTCTCCATGTATTGTATCACCTAGTTGCCCACAGCACCTAGTCAACATTTACTTTTTGAGATCATTCTATAAGCAGATTCTTAATGTGTTTGAAGTAAAAGAAGAAGTACTTTTGAAATCTGGGGGTGCGAATATTCTTGTGAAACAAAACAATAGGAAATACGTCCAGTTTGTTACTGAACTCCCAATGACAAGAGCCATTCAGCCTCAGATCAGTGGTTTCTTAGAAGGCTTCCACATGTCCATTCTACCTTCCCTTATACAACTATTTTTTTGATGAGGCAATCAGGGTTAAGTGACTTGCCCAGGGTCACACAGCTAGTGTCAAGTGTCTGAGGCCAGATTTGAACTCAGGTCCTCCTGACTGCAAGGCCAGAGCTCTATCTACTGCACCACCTAGCTGCCCCCCTTATACAACTTTTTGATGGATATGAACAGGAATTTCTGCTTTTTGGTATGCTACAAATTCATATGAGTGATTGGATAAAAATATGCAGAATACAAAAGTTGTTCTGAAAGAGATAATTAAGTTGTTCGCTGGTTCTAAGAATTTGTGGAAAGCATAACTCAAGAGGAAAAAGTGCTTCCGTTGCAGTTTGTTACTGTCCTTTCCAGGGTCCCACATGTTTTTGCTAATATCATGGGTGGAAATGGATCGGAAAATTTTTACAACTGCTGTGCCCTACACTCCAGATCTGCTACCAACATCAAGTACATGCATCAACATGCCTGAATATCCAAGTAAAGAAATCTTTAAGGACAGGCTGCTTGTGGTGTAACATTGTGAGAGCTATGGTTATATGATGGCATGATGAAGTCTAAAAAACTCTTCTTACTACTGATGCACTATTTATGGTGGCAGAAGTCATTTAAGAAATTATCAACAGGGGCAGCTAGGTGGCCCAGTGGATAGAGCACCGGCCCTGAAGTCAGGAAGACCTGAGTTCAGATCAGACCAAACACTTGACACATACACACGTACTAGCTGTGTGACCTTGGGCAAGTCACTTAACCCCAATTGCCTCACCAAAAAAAATAAATAAATGAACAAAAAAAAATTATCAACAGAGAAGCAGTCTAAATTCAGCCCAGAGGCAGGGCTGTGTTTAAAATTCCTAAAGGATTCTTTATTGTATGTTTGTCAAAGTTTATGTTAACATTTAAAAAAAATTAAATTGCAACAGATTTCACTTATTTATATACACACACATATATTTACATGTATAATTATGTACATGTATATAGTTTTGTATTTGAAATAGCTCCTTTGCTCATTCATGTTGCCTTAATCTGTACCAAATGTGTTAAATCAAAATCCTATTTTACATTCCACTCTTGCTATTTAACTGTTAGGCTTTAAAGAGTAGTTTTTGTTTTCTTCTATTTTTGTTTTCAACTTCAATCATATATAGACTCTCTCAGGCTTGTACATTTTATTGTGTGCAAAGTGTCATTATTTTTTGAGAAAAAAAATGAGATGGGTTGAATTTGATTGTGTATAAAGCCACAAATATGTATTTTCTCATATTGTATCTATATTACAATGATGTTTTTAAGCTTTTAATATTTAAATATACAAAATAAAGATCAATGACATAGATAAATAAATGATGAAATGGCATCTAATTTTATATTAAAGTTTACACTGCATTGGACAAAAATGCTTTTATGTTAAACAAGTCAAATAGTCTTTAGTTTTTACACATTTCTTAATGTGATAGATTAGATCAAGATTTAGCAACGCTCAGCAGCGCAATACGTGCCTGAATCTTGCATTTTCTTCATATAAGATATTATTTTGGAAAATCCATTCCTGCAATTTACTTTTCAGAGCAAGTTGGTATTTGTAGTGTAGAGTAATGGAAAAAATTCACTGGAAATTTGGATTAAGGGTTCTCCTCTCAGCTTTGTCATTAAATAGCTATATGACCTTAAACAAAGAGATTCTGTTAGACTCTCTCTTCTAACAACAAAAATGTATGATTTTGAAAGAATGTCAAATACATTGATCAATGTGTAATTTGGGGTTAATAAAAGATTTTCTTTTTTAAAGGTTGCCATAGTATGACTATCTATAGAAATAATTTGTGAAAAGAATATGATAAGGCATGGGTCTACTAGTAAGAATGGGTTCTGAACAATTCTGGCAATATGAAATTTTCCCAGTTCCCCTAGTTTTATGTGATCAGTCATCCAAATCACAAGATAAGAGTTGCATAGGATAAACAAGTATGGTTGGGTTGCAATCTGCATTACTGGAAGGTATACCTCCATAGGTGAGTCACAAATGTATTAAAATATTAGAACCTGGTCTCAATTAGTAAGAAAAAGAAATTTCCTGAATTGTTTACATGTACTTGAATTTTCACTTTTAGAACCTATAATTATGTAAGATATAGTCATTGATTTCAACCCAATCAATACATGCAGTGAAAATTTAAGCAATGCAACCCCTTCAAGAGAATCATTCTTTGCACTAATCTAGATGTACCTTTATCATTAAAAACTCAAAGGTATCATTTAGTTTAGAGTAAATGAAGTTAATTATCATCAGAAAGTAGAACCTGGGGTCCTAGAACTTACAAGAAATCATTGAAGCATGATATAGGTAAATGAAAAAGGTTCTCTAATCTATGATAAATGGAAATTTTGCTCAAGTCATCTTGTGGATAGTAATGTCTACAAATCTGCATTTGCTATTATTTCTGAAAGCTTAACACAAAGCCTCTCATTGTGATCTATTACAATGCAGGTTTTTAAAGTAAATAAAAGTCCTTGTTTCTGATAAATGGGACAGAAACAGTTAACAGACAAACATGGGGAATATGATGTGAACTATTTAAGACACAGGAGATATAGTTGTAAGGAATCTTAGAGATCATGTAGTAGTTCAATTACCCTCTTTTACCTATTAGGAAATTGAGTCATAGAGCTATTAGGTAGCTTGCCCAGTACATATAGTAAGTCCCAGAATTGGGATCCTATCTTCTCATTCCCAATTAGTGTTCTTTATACTATACCGCATGTAAACAAAAATTCATTATCTAATGGATATCTGATATCTGGAACCATCATCATCTAGGCTAAAGATAAATCAGAAGGAAGCTAATCCCTTAGCATATAACTGCCAGTTGACTCAGGCTAAAAAGCTCAGCATTACTAGAGATTAGCACAAAATGGATAAAGAGGATTGGTTTATTGGGCAGAAATTTCAACTGATTTTGTTATTTGCCTTGGCCACAATTTTAACATGTTTGCTATTAGTCTGAATTTTATTTTGAAGAAGAAAAAGGTTTTCCTTTTAAGGTTTTTGCTAGAGTAATATGAAATCTTCTAGTCTTGCTTAGTAACCTTGATGTACCCATCTTAAAGGAATGCATACTTCTATATTGCTTTTATCATTAGTGATACTGTGCTACTACATGACTGATTTTTTCCTCTGATAAACTTTAAGTACATGAAGATGAAAGAAAATGATAAACATTTTAAATGTCATTGTTAGAAACTCAACCTCACAGGTAGTGCAATCACTAGCATTGACTCCTAGGTGAATAAAAAGGATATTATGCAAATTATTTGTTGGTTTCAGATTTATATTAAGTTCCTTTTTTCATGCTTGACAGTTCAGCCCAGAGTATGCTCTTCAATTTAAAAGATAGATAGAAGCATGGTTGCTGGAGTTTTTATAGGCTCCCATGTGCATTTTAATTTATACACTTCAATGAATAAACCTTTTTGCTTTCATGTATTATTCTTTATCTCAGGATGTCCTTGTTCTACTTATGCTCACTTTTTCTTTAAGTATTTTTACTAGAACAGTATGGTGTCTGTCCTCTACATGTGACCAGCTCAGGGAAATTGTGTTGAAATGGGCATAACTTTAGAGTGCATAACTTGACTACTTTGAGAAGAAGAGAACTGCAGTGGCTATCATGCTCTACTTGGTATCATAAAGACCTGGATTCAAATTCTAACCCTTCCATTAAAAAGTAGTTGTGTGATCGTAGGCAAGACTCATTTTTCCTCATCTGTTAAATAATGGCAATAATCCCTATCATCTCACATAAAAGAGTTGTCATAGGAGAAAGTGAGATATCATATTTGAAAAGTTATATAAAATTAGTTATTATTATTACTTCTTAATACTTCGTTAGATTTCATGTTTTGTCATTTGATGCTGAGAAAGATCTACAGATGACATGACAGAGCTGTTCCAGAATACTAGAATTAACATAGGGTCCATATATGATTGGTATTTAACAACAGTCTTAAACAATTGTTAAGTTTTCATTGTGAACATTTAAACCTTGAGATTAGCAAACACTAAAAATTTGGACTTGATTTGTTATTTAGTTGATTGTGTCTATTTAAAAAAGTAATATGAATAGTTAATAATGAAGATTAAACTTGAAAGTGTGTAGTGGGTACATTTTTCCCCAGAAAGCTGGCTGTTAAATATTTGCCAGCACATCCTTGACAGAAACACTATGTAATAGATATTTAGGGGACATTCTGATTATAATGATATCAAAGTTACAACTAGTCCCATGAGAAATAGAAAGCTACACAGTGGCTAGAAGTATTTGGTAATATGTTATTGAGGCTAATGTGGCATATGAGATACTGCTGAGGATATTGATGACATATTTAGAGATGGAAGATCAGTCGCTTAACAAAAATTTATTAAGGGTTTAGTTATGTGCCAGGTACTGTATGTAAAGCACTGGAGACACAAAGAAAAGCACACAATCCCTGCCCTTAAATAGATCACATTCTAACGCAGGAAACATCATAGAAATAACTAGGTGCATACAAGATTTATTCAGAGTAGACTCAAGGGTGATTGAAAGCGGAAGTATTAGCATGGGGGTAGGAGGTGGGAGTGGTCAGACAGATGTGAGGAGATCAGGAACGGCCTCTTACAGAAGGTAAGTTTGAGCTGAAGCTTAAAAGAAGCCAGGAGTCAGGAATTGGGAAGATTAAACATTTTAGGCTTGGGAAAGACAGTGCAAATATTTGGAGACCAGAGATGGAGAATCTTATTCAAAGAACTTCAAGTGGGTCAATGTAACTGGACCATACTGTGCTTAGAGAGGAGAGAAATGTAATACCACTGGAAAGGGAAGAAGGGCTGGGATTTGAAGCTCTTTAAAACTCAAAGTGTTTATGTTTGATCCTGTAGATAATAGGAAGTCATGGAACTCAATAAATGAGTATGAAGTATAAGAGTAGAGTAAGGTCAGAGTCAGAATCAATAAATATTTATTATGTACCAGATGGGGCAGCTACAAGGCACAGAGCCCACTTGGGGTTTTCTTAGCAAAGATGCTGGAGCTATTTGCCATTTCTTTCTCCAGTACATTTTTTACAGATGAGGAACGGAGACAAACAGGGTTAAGTGACTTACCCAGCTAGTAAGTGTCTGAGGCTGTATTTGAACTCATAAAGATGAGTCTTCCTGACTCCGGATTTGTACCACCTAGCTGCCCCATGGAACATAGCAGGTCCTTAATAAATGTTTATTGAATTGAACTGAACTTAAAATGAACTACTGAACCCATTGGTCATTTGAGGTTGGCTTTATGTTTATGTCTGTACATAATTTCCTCTTTTCTTCCCTCTGCTTTTCTCTCCCATCTTCTCTTTCAATTTGTATCTAATTCTCTAGAGAAGGAAAGCTAAATAAAGGTAGTAATATATGAATGTGTATCATTTTAACTTACAATATGAGTTGCAAGCTAACGATGAAACAAAAATTCATGCAGTATATAGCAAATAAATCATTATAAAGTAAAGTAATAATTAGAAATTCAAATAAATCAAATTATTTTCCAATTATTTTCCAGTTTATATGCTTTAATTTTATGAGAGAAAGACAGTGTATAAATATAAGCAGGGGGAGAAGCAGTCCCTTTCCCCTGTACTATTTCTTGTGCTGTATTGAAACTCATAGAAACTTAAAGTTAATTTTCATGACTATAACTCTTGTGGAGGTTGGGGTTTTAGGAGTAAATATGACAAGACTTGAAAGGGTAAATGAAAAAGTGTGCTTCTTTATCGCCAGCCTCAGAAAAATTATCCTGCTCATGCCATCACTAATAAGTACACAGTAAAGATCCTTGTCCCTCAGATATAAACAAAATTGTATTAGGCCATGGGAACAACTGGCCATGGCAAATCTTTTTTTAGAAGAGCATATCTGAGACTAAGTTTTAGGAGCAGTACAGATTCGATTCAATTTCTCTGTTACCTGTCAACTTTAGTTCTATACAACAGTAGACCTTCATAGACATGACCCTAAGTCATTGCAAGACCTTTTGAAGTTTTTGAAGACAATCTTCTTAATGATCAAATGTTAAATTATACAAAGCTATATATAATAGTGGACTAACAAATGGCTTTCTGAAGGAAAAAAAATGCACGTATGACATACTTTTAGGTAAAAGCCAGCTCTCGCAATCCCAGAATTTGTTTCCTTATAAGTATCTAAAATTGATAATCCATAAAATATGATTTTTATAATCTATAGCTCAGTTAACATGCCTATGTAATTAATCATACTATAGAATTCTCCAATTATTCTTAATAGGGAAGCGGGGGGGGGGGTAAGGTAATAAGCATTTATGTAATAGCTACTAGGTGCTAGGCACTGTGCTAAGTAGTGATTACCCTATTTTCTTTTTTTACTGGAACTATTGCAATATTTAATATTAAATATCAATAACAAAGCCTCAGTGGTTAGACATGAAAGAAAACCATTTCCCTCTTTAAAGCAATTAAGGTATTAATATCACTTTTGGAATTTTTATTTCTGAGGTCTCCATCACATCTAAATCAGTGATCATGTGATTTATAGTATATAAGTACTTAAAATGTGACCAATGGAATGTGTTCATCAGAATTCTAGGTGATTTTTCCTTATCGCAATAACTCACTGCCAAGAAAAAATAATCCCAGTACTTTCATTTTCTTTGCATTCTTCAATCATGCTAAAGACTTCACTATAGAGAAGGCTTCTCTGTAAAAATTGTCTTATTTCTACAAATTAAATTACCAAAGAACAAGTTGAGCATTATCAGTAGTAATTAGCAAAGCTCAAAATGAGATAAGCAAATTGGCAATATTCCTATAAATTTGTGGTGGTTCAATTGTCTTCCTTTTGAATCACAAAAAACTGAGAGAATGAAATGAACTGAATAAAACAGGAAATAGTGGTCTGTTTTATACTAATGCTTTAGTAAAGAATTGCTTTTTAATGTTGTTCCTTCATCATGAGCAGAAGTTCTTTTATGATAACTCAATAATACTCTTCCTTCCCAAAGTAACCTATTCTTCAGCAAATAATGAAACTAGAGAGAGTCAGTAACACTTATTAAGCACCCTCTCTATGAGGTACTTTGGACATTAAAACATAGAACACTTGATAGAGTGAGGCTTTCAGTAAGTATTAATGGCTATGGAGATACTCAGTCTGATGTTGGAAAAGGGACACATACATAATAGAGAAGTAAAATCACAGAAATAGTCACATTTGACATTACTATGAAATGACAAGTAAAATGCTGGAATGATTCAGCTCCAAGCCATTGGGATTAGTGTGACCTTAAGCTTCCTGAGATTAGTTTAAAAAAAAAGTTTCTGAAGGAAGAAAAGAACAGAGGTGGCAAGAATTAAGATATAGTGGTAAAAGAAAGGAATTCAGAGTCAGAAATCCAAGTCTGCTCCTCATTACCTATGTTAGCTTACACAAATCAATTTCTCTTGGCCTCAGTTTCCTCATTTGCAAAATAAGAGGATTAGGCTAGGCTCCTTCCGGCTTTAAATTTTATAAAGGGATGAGAAATGAAGCATGTTTGAATGTCTGAACAGGAATACTTCAGAACTAAAGGAGCAGCAAGAGATAAGGCCAATTGACCATGTTAAAGAGATTGGCAATGACAAAGTTTAATGCAAGAAAGTGGGCGGAGACCAAGATAGCTGTTCCAAATCAAGCAATACACACACACACACACGTATGTGTATGTGTATGTTTGTGTGTATATGTATATATGAATATATATGAATATATACATATACATATACATATATGTGTGTATATATACATATATACACATATATATGTATATACATGTGTGTATGTGTATATATATATATATATATTACATGAGCCAAAGGTTTGAGGAGTGTAGGAAGCATAAAAAAGAATCTTATATAGTGAAAGAATAATAGTACCCAGTAAAAGACTGAATCAATGAGGTAAAGAAGGGGAAAAAGTCAGACTTTAACATGATTAGCCCTGGATAATTGTCATTGAAAATGACAGGGAAATTCAGATGTGGAAGAATAAATAATTTTTTGGCCTAGGATGCATTATTGCCACTTCATTGAGAAGAGGATCTGGGATGAAGTTTTGATAATGAATTCCCTAGAAAGTTCAATAATTATGTCTAACTCACCATACGGGCCCTTCATTGAAACTTTTATCAGTTAGTTTAATTTTTAAATCATTCCATGTAAGCATTTTTTTTAAATAGCCTACTTCCTTTCCCTACTCCTCTGAATCTGAATTTCAGTCTATTAATCTATCTACTAAATGGATAAAGACTGCCTCTTATTCAGGCTATGACCAATAGTTGACTAGACAGCTCATAGAGCTGGTAACTCCATCAATAACCTATACATATATATACACATATGCAAAAACTCTTGGGCAGCTGCTACAGGACAGTAGGCTGTGCCCAGAATTGAACAGGAGAAGGAAAGCAGGCTAGACTACATGTGTATGTGTATTGCCAGAGTTTAGCACATGCCTGGAAAATGATAAGCATATTAAAATACTTGTTCTATATGTTATCTATCTATCTATCTATCTATCTATCTATCTATCTATCTATTTATCTATCTATCTATCTACCTACCTAGCTACCTATCTATGGAAATTGTGCAGTGCTTTTAATCATCTTAAACTTTTCCCAAAATGTAGACCTGACTTTATAAGATCAATATTCTTCCAACAACACTGTACAGCTGTTAACCATGGAATACTCTCCAAATTATTAAAGTTGTGAGTCATCTAGAGGGCAATGGAGAAGTGATTGGTGGTAATATATAGGCTGAAACATGTTATAAAGGCCTGTTATAAACATGTTATAAAAGGCCTGATGTTATAAAACATCAGAAGATACTGAAATGCTGCAGGGTAAATCTATCAGGCCTTTAATCCAATAAAAAAAAAAAAACTTCACAGGAGAAGCAGCAGTAACGTTATCATCAAAGAGATGTATAGCTGGAAAAGGAAGTCTGGTTGAAGAGTGAGGAAGAACTGATGAATAGTCTGCTTGTGCCATTAGTATCTGAGTAATATGAGATAATTTATAGCTTAACCTTTTTTTGGCATAGGCCCCTTTGGTGGTCTAGTGAAGCCTATGAGCCCCTTTCCAGAATAATATTATTGAATGCATAAAATAAAATATATAGAATAGCAAAGGAAATAATTAAAATAAAATAAAATAAAACAAGTTCATAGACTCCAGGTTAATAATCCTTAATACAGAGGATGGAACCTAGAAGTTTGAGTGACCTCCTCCCTCCCTCCCTCCCCACTTTATGGATGATTTGTGGAAGTAAGAAAGGGAGGAAATAAGTATTTATTAAACATCTAATATTCACCAGGCACAGTACTAAGTACTTTAAGCATGTATTCTCATTTGATCCTCACAACAATCCTGGGTGGTAGGTGCTATTATTATCTCATTTTATAGTTAGGTAAGTTGAAGCAGACAGAAGTTAATATTGCTCAGAGTTATATTCCTTGTCTGAGGACATATTTAAACTCAGGTCTTTCTGACTCCAACTTTAGTGCTCTATCTACTATGTCAGCCAGCAATCTTTGTGGGTGGATACAATTCAAATTTGCATAGGATGAGGCATGAATGTATTGGTCTACACCATTAGTAGAATACCCACAATGAAGAAATTCCATATCTATCAAAGAAACAAAGTATCTATAGAAAAACAGAATTGTAGGTTTAGAAGAAATCTCATGTTACTTATTTTAACACATAATTTGGCATGAACCTAATCTGCAAAACCCTGGTTAAGTGGTTCGCTAACAACCTCTTGAAGGTATCTTATTGCAAATATTTCTTTATTGCTAGGGATGGATGGTTTAATTTTCTGATAATTCTAATTGTTAGAAAGTATTTGCTTATATTATACCTCCCTAGAATTTGAACCCAATAGGATTAGGTCTGCCCTCTGAAGTATAGCAAATCAAGTCTAAACTTCTTCATAACAGCACCTCAAATATTTTAAGAATGCTATCATGCTTCTAGGTTAAATATCCACAAATGCTTTGACAGATTTGCATGTAGCACTCTTTGAATCCTCCTTGCCATCCTGGTAACTGCAACTCTTTATTAGAATTCCTTCTAAAAAGTAATTCTTATACTAATTTGCCACATTGAAATTATGAATTTATTTGAAAATTTTGGAAAATAATTTTTAATTATCCAGGACTAGTTATGAAATTGTCTATATACACTTTGGCCCAGAAATTACACTAGTGAGAAACAATATGGCAAAGGGGAAAAGAGCACTGATTCTGGACTTAATAGATGTGGACTCGAATATAGCCTTGGACATTTCCTACCTGTGTGATGACCTTGAACAAGTCATTTAACTTACTTGTGCCTCAGTTTCCTCATCTGTACAATTAGAGGATTGGATTAGATGTTGTCCAAGGTCCCTTTCAACTCTGAATCTATGTTTTATAATCCTACAACTATAACTGAAGGGAAGTTCTCAATAGCATAGAAAAAATAATCTATATAAAAATATTCATGGTATTCTTCATAATAAAAATGTCAGGGATAATTATGTAGATGGTTAGGAAACATCTGGATAAATAATAGTATGTGTATGTAATTGACTATGATTGTAGCATAAAGAATGTTTAATACAAAGAAAACCTATAAGAACCATCAGAAGATACTGAAATGCTTCAGGGTAAATCGATCAGGCCTTTAATACCTACTATATGCCTGGCACTTTGCTAGGTACTGAGAATACAAAGACTGAAACAATGTCAACTCTCAAGGAACTTACACTGCAATATGAGTAAAATCAAAAGAATAATATACCTACAATTACTATAATACTATAAATGAAGTTCAAATGGAAAAAAATTAAAAACCTCTAATTAAAATTGCCAATAGTACTATATTGTCAATGTTAAATGGCACATCCTTCTATTTTGATAGCAATTAATGCACTTTGTAGAGCATGTCTGTTAAGGGATTTGCTTGCTTGACTATTAGAAAGTACCTATTGTACCCAAAGAGGCAGCTAGGTGGCACAGTGGTTAGAGTGGCAAGCTTAAAGTCAGAAAGATTCATATTCCTGAGTTCAAATACACCCTCGGATATTTACTAGCTGTGTGATTCTGGGCGAGTCACTTAACCCTGTTTGCCTCGATTTCCTCATCTGTAAAATGAACTGGAGAAAGAAATGGCAAACCTCTTCAGTATCTTTGCCAAGAAAACCCTAAATGGGGTCACAAAGAATTGGACACAACTGAAATGGGTGAACAACAACAACAAAGTTGTGTCCAAAAATTAATAATATTTAAACTATATTTTTATAACTTTAGTAAGGAAAGGAAGCCTGGTATAGAAGAGGTAGATAGCTACTTTCATTGCCAGAGAAATCTGAGTTCAAGTTTTCCATCTGACATATACTGGTCATATGACTCTGGACAATCACTGAATCCCCTAATGCTCTAGGGAGACTTCTAAAACAGAGCTGGCAAAAAGGTATCTACCTGTATTGATAGCAGGAATTTACTTATTGTTGCTAATAGTATCAGACATCCAGTACCTACTTCTATTATGAATAATATTATCAGTAATGCATTATTACTTGTTTTCATATTAACAATATGTATCAAATAAGTTATTGATTATATTTATGTATCATTCATATCATTGATAAATTTATTTTAAAGAACATAAATAAAATGTGATGCTGAATATTGTCCTTATGGTTCTCATCTATAAAATGATGCCTTTAACACTAACCTAAATGGCCCTAAAGGTATTTTAGTTCCAAAATCCCATAATTCCACAAACTGACTATCTATCTGCCTAGAGGTACATATACTCATATATATGTATATCTGTGCATACAATTAATTGGGCACAACAAATATGTTAAGCTAAAATGAGATGGCAGTAAAAGAAGAATGTATTGACCTTGGTGTCTGTTTTTCCTTGCCTATTATTGAACACTGAATCAATAGCTAGCTATTCACTTAGGAAGACCACTCCATCTCATCCACACACTTTGCTTTATTTATGACAGTTGAGTTGGCCTAAGGCATTTTATTCACCTGGGCATTAGCTGCTAAGAAATCCTTGCCTCTAGGTCACTATTGTTCTTTCTAAATCATGAGAACATAAACCTACAATAGAAAGTCAAGCTGTAACTTCTTTCTGTACAATAAAAAGTTAAGAGTTAGAAGGTGCTGTTGTGAATTTCTTTAGATATCACATTCATTTCAATCATAGCCAGTTAGGGGTGCAACAGGGAATGGTGCTGAAATAACAGGGAATGGTGCTGTAATCTTACTTCTTATTTTAAAAAAAATGTGATAATGTCACTGTTAAATTTCTTAGAGTATTCCTGTAAAAATATAAGCAAATAATAATGATAATGACAATGATAAATGATATTTAACCCTTCTATTACACTGTACATATTGTGAAGTATTTTTCCTCACAACTCTGCAAGTATTATTGTGCCCATTTTGCAAGTGTAGAAACTGAATCAGAAAGGTGAAGTGATTTGTCAAAATACAGCTAGTATTTCTCAGATCTGGGCTTCAGTACTGATATTTTCTGTCTCCAAGTCTTGTAGTCTTTCTACCATGCCTCAGCAAATGAATTATGTGGCATAGTGGATAGAACGCTGGGCCTGAAATCAGGAAGACGAGTTCAAATCCAGCCTTGGACACTTACTAGCTGTGTAATCCTGGGCAAATCACTTAACCCTGTTTGGCTCAGTTCCTCATCTGTAAAATGAACTGGAGAAAGAAATGACAAACCACTCCAGTATCTTTGCCAAGAAAACCCCAAATGGGGTCATGAAAAGTTGGATATAACTAAACAACAGCAACAAAGTTACTGAAGGGCTTTCATTGGGAACAGGGATTTGACTTGTTTGGCTTGCCCTACATAAAAGCAATGCATAGTACTTTTATTACAGAGAATAATTGGAAACTTTCCAGCTCTCTCTAAAACCACCTCAAGTACAATAAGAAACTACATTGTGCAAAACAAAAGATCAACAAAGAGGCAGAGTGCTTCAGTGGAAAGAACTCTGCTTATAGAGTATGAATTCCAACATTGCTTCTGCCACTTTCTAGATGTGTGACAATGGGCAAGTAACCATTTCTCTGAGCTTCAGTTTCCTCCCCTGTACAATGAGAAAACTGGACTGGATGACCTCTAACATCCCTTTTACCTCTCCAACATATCTATGATCATGATAAATAAAAAGAATCTGCAGTAGGGGTTCTTAACCTTTTTTGCATCATGAATCCTCCTGTTCCCTTCCATTGACAATCTGATGAAATGTATACACTCATTTCCAGAATAATATTTTTAATAAAATATATAGTATTTCAGAGGAAATAAATTATATTTAAAGTTATTAAAATATTAAAAAAAACCAAATGCATGGTTCCCAGGTTAAGAACCTTTAATCTCCAGTAAAGTAGTTCTCATAAAAAAAGACACATACACACACACATACACACACACACACACATACACACAAGCCTTCCAGTATAGCCCACCTTGATCCAGTGCCAAGGTTGTCTCTATCTCCTGGCACACCCTGGCATCTGCTGAGCAGAAGCCTAGATGGAAAGGTAATAAGTCACAGCCACCTGATTCAGAATCTGCCCCGTTGACAGCCTTATCAGACAATGGCCCTCAGTGGACACAAATGTCTTGATCAGCAGCTATATTCTAGTCTTCCTATGCCTCTTGGCAACTAGAATTATCTGATCAATGCCTCTTCCCATTTGGGCAAAAGAAGGGCCCAAAAGCTATAATCAGCAAGATGATGCTGCCTTATTCCAGTCCAAAAACTTAGAGTTCTACATTGTTACTAACAGTTTGCCTCTCCAACTTATAAACAATAGGAACGTAGAGTTCCACATATTATCAATCACAATCACCACATGTAATTATTTTTAATTGTATTTCTGGGGAAGATATTATATGCTGGGTGATATACTAAACATTGGTGGTAGTATCAAAATAAGATGTGTTTATTTTTTTTAATTATAGAAACAACCTATTGAAAGAATTTCCTTTGTTTTATACCTTGATGTAAATACTGAACACAATATTAAACTTAATTATCTCCACAGTTAGAGATCACAGAGTTTTTAAAAATAATTTTAACATATTCATGAGACATCACCCTTCATGGGGTTAAATGAACATTATGGAGCTTCTGCATTTTTATGCAATTTTCTCTTAAAATATCAATCCCTTATAGTCCATAAAAATGGTTCCTTTTGTAAGGATTTGGTCTGAAACTGCCACTCTGACTTCAAGTACTTCTATGCAATTACCACACCACATATCAGGCATCTGTTACTGAGGTTATGAATCTAAATATGGTGGAATCCCTCTATTTTCATAGGTAACTATAGAAATACTGACAGATCTGTTCCACTTTAATTTACTTTACAGTTAGATTCAAGTCTTATCTTGAATCATACTGGCTATTTGGCAAACCTGGAGAAGGTAGGAGTTAGCCTATTAAGTTTGCAGAAACAATTAATAGTCCAGTTAGACTGGAACAAAGGATGAATGAAGGTGAGTAAAATGCAGTATAGATGGAAAGATGCATTGAAAGTAGAGTGTGGAGAGTCTTAATAGCCAGGGTGAGGATTTTGTATGGTAGAAGAGGTGATAAGGAGAGGGAAATGGTAGAGTTAGACTTTTAGATATACTTAGAAGATTATTTTGGCAGATAGGTAGAGGAAAGGCTGAAGAGAGGTGTTAGGAAGGTGAGAAGGCAGGATTTTCCTGATTTTGAAAAAAAAACATTTTTTTTAAAAGGAAGGTATTATGACAATTCAATTAAAATGATAAAATATTTAACTAGTATAATACTAATATAGTTGAGAAAGAGATGGACAGAAGAGACATTTTAGGGATAGAATCAAAAGGACCCAGAAAGTGCTGAGACATGTGGGGATGACAGAGAGGGAAGCCTCAAAACGACTCAACATTTTTGAACTGTAGTGAATGAAACGGTGGTGATGCACTCAATAGGACTATAGGAGTACAGAGAAAAGGTAACTTTAGGTAGGAAATGGTGAGCTCTGTTTTCAATATTTTGATTTTTATGTGATAGCAGGACATCTGAATGGAGATTACAATGGGAAGTTTAGAGATATAAGAATGGAATCTAGAAGGAAAAATAAAGATGAGAATGACATATGCAGAAAAGGGATAAAATAGGTCAGCATAGAGGAAATAACCCTCATTGGAGCAGATAAGGTCAATAATTGAGAGAGTAAAGAAAGGAAAATAAATGGTCCAGGACAGAGGACATGGCTGTCTTTGGTGGACATTAATGCTTAGCAAGTGGAAGATATGGTGAAGAAACAAAATATGCACGAGTGCTCAGAATGACAGGAGGGGAGAGAGTATTGTTATAGATGCCAAAGGAGAGCTTGTCCAAGATGATGGGGGTAGTCTATAATGTCAAAGGGAAAGTCAAAATGATCAATGGATTTAGCAGATGAGGGATTGTTGTCAGCCTTTGAGAAAGATTTCAGTAGAATGATGAAGGTGGAAGTCAGACTGAAAGGGTTTAGAAAATGATGATAAAGAAGTGAAGACAACAAATGTAGGTTGTTCTTTCAAGGGGGTTGGCTATGAAAAGGAAGAGAGATGTGCAACAATTGCTTAAAGAGATGCAAGGACTAAGTGATTTTTATTTATACATTTATTTAAAATAGAGGAGACTATATCATATTTATAGGCATTGGGGAAGGAACTAGTAGATAGGAGAGAATGAAGATGAGACTGGAAGGGGTGCTTAGCACACCAAGGATAAGGACTATTTTCAGCCAGACAATTCCAAATAACCCTTCCAGTTCAATCAAGGCACATGTTTGTACTTCATAAAAGGATAACTGGATGTGGCTGAAGTTTTTATTTATTTTAACCTCATGTTAACATATCAATATCTCATTATCTCTGTTAGCTGCCCCAAGACTATATGGCAGGGAGTAATGAGAGCATTTTGGAAGCGAATTGGTCAAAGACTAACTCTACCCTCTACAATAGAAACTCAGAGTTAGAAAGTAACTCAGATATGAACTAGTCCATCCAATACCTGAATCCCTTCTAACACATAATGTATAAATATACATATATAATATGTATAATATAAATATGTATAATACAATATACATATGTAAATATGTATAATGTACATATAAATATACTATCTAATGAGCCAGTCTGTTTTACTTCTGGATAGTATCAAGCAAATACTGCTTCTCTGCTATTTTTCCATATTGCTTCTTATTCTGATCACAATCATTTTTAACAAACTTTACCTAATTCTATTATGCTAGGTTAGCAAACTTTCCTAATCACAGTGTCATTACAATTGATAAGGGGTGGGGGTGGTTAAAGACCAGGCAACCAATTGACTGACTGCCCCTAAGATCTCTCCCTTCCCCTTGATCCTTATGCAACTGCCCAACAAAAAAAATGATCAGATGTAAGGGCAAAGTCTAAGAGATCTATGCTTTCAGTTGGGGTAGACATCTCACTGTATGCCCATTTCATTGCCACAAGTTCTTGTCTGTGGGTCTGAAGATCTAGGGAGACACATGCTTGCATGTGTGTAAATAATAAACTTCTCACTTGTGTTCCCTCTCCTTAATTCATCCATAATCTCTTCCTATTACCAATGCCCTTTCTAAAATGTGGCATTCAGAACTGAATACCATACTCCAAATGTGGTCTCACTAGGTCTGAATACAGCAGGACTATCACCTTCCACCCACTGCACCCAGATCAAATATTGAAGGACACAGAGGTAAGAGAGTGAATGAACCTTGAACACAGAGGGGGAAAAAAACAAAGGGAAGGATTCATTGGCTGAAAGTAAAATAAGAATTCAACTGTGACTCAGAGCTATAAAACCTTTACAATCATGTCACAGAATGATGGAAGTTCAAAACGAAAAAAGACCTATTAGCTCATTTTCTCCATATCACTGCCAAAGCAAAAGTATTCTCTGCACTATATATATCTTTTGCTGTTTTGCCCTGTCTAGCTTGAAGTGGCTGTATTTACACAGCCATCACTTCCTCTGAGGGAATATTCCACAGCTTCACAAAATTCAACATTGAGTAATTTTACTGACTTCAGAGATATGGATGTTTCCTGGCTTTCCCTTTTCAAAATTTCATTTCAGTATTCCCTTTCCAACCTAGCTGAAGAATCCCTCTAACCCCTTGGGTTAACCACTTTTCAAGTAATAGTACAGAGCATATGAGAAATGATTGACATTTTAGCAATCAAAAGAACAAGAACAAGCCTCAAAAACAAACCTACTATGTTCCTTTCATTAAACACTGATTGAAATAGCAGTTTTCCCATGTACAGGAGAAAGCCTAAAAGAATACTGTTTCAATAAGCAGTTGATATCGTTTCCTTAATATTAACATCATAATTCACCTGATCTATTAAAATTGCTCAAGCAGCTCCATCTGGACAGGGACAACATTTCTCCTAGGGTCTAGGAGGGATGGCCTATTGCCCAGGGGCAATTCTAAATTAAGGTCTGGGTATTATAACCTGGGAAAACAGCTGATCTTATGAAAAGCTGCATAGAAACTTATTTTCACTATTCTATTGTGAGTAGAAGTATCAAAATGCAAATTGCTAAGGTATTTTGCCACAGTATGGAAAGATTCTAGAAAAGATTAGCAAGAAAAATTAATTCCTACAGATGAAAGAAAAAATGAATTATCAGGGCTGGTTGTCATAGTTAACTGGAGCACAGTGTTAATTAGAGTAATGGAGTCTTCTGATCCTCATTTGAGACATTTAGCTTGACATATTAACTCTCCCCCATAAAAAAGTTGTATTCTAAAACCATAGTCTGCAACCATTGTCCTAGCCTATAATTTCAGAATTAGATGCCTTAGTCACAAGAGGAATAAAGAGGAAAAGAGTTATTCTAGCACAGTGCAGAACCACCAGTGCCCTAAAAAAATTAACCTAACGGATATGGGTCCAGTGATGAGAGAGCAGTAGCATTTTGGATATTTAGATGAAAGTATTTTTTCAGAGGGAATTGGGAGAATAATCTATAGAATTATATATGAGTGACTTATTAATTTCCAAAAGATGGAAGGAAAATTAGGACATTGAATTCATTATAACTTGTTTAACTAAATAATTTGGTTTTTGCTGTAGATAACTAGCTATGAAGTCTATGAAGAGAAACTCATAATTGTTTTCCAAAAGTTATTAAAAGGGAATGTCAAAGTATAACATAACAATCAAAACTTTTGGGAAATCTCTTGATAAGGTTGGCGATGGCCTAACATATATTTCTGGGTAATGACAAAGACATATTCCATAAAGTCAAAAGTTTGTCATCTGAAAAAGTCTACAAAATCATATAAATTTATCTTATGAAGTAAAAAGATTTAGAAATAGACATTTAACATCAACTAGTTCCCTTATATGAAAGGGTATTTTAAAAATTTTCTCAATGCCCTTTGTCTTTTTATCACAATTATTTCTCACCCCACCACTTTACTCTAAACCTTCCCTTGTGACAGAAAAAAAATGTTTTTTTTTCTAGAATAAGAAAATATCTGAAAATTTAAACCTCCTAGTCATACCCCACCTCTCTGCCACAAAAAAAGGAAGTATACTTTGCTAGCTTTTCTCTTGGACATTCATTTTGTATAGCTTTGATAGGGAACTTTATTTTATTTTTTAGCACAAGTTGTCCAACTATGTAGAGTTAGATACATTTAAATTACCAGGAATATCACTGGATCACTGAATTTTAGAAATTATATAGTCCAAATCATAATTGAAAAGAATCTCTTTTTCATACTAAGTGTTATATAGCTATAACTCCTCCATCTTATAATAGCGAAGATGTCAAGTAAACAGGAATCCACTGTAATTTGAATCAGCCTCAGCACCTGGCATTCTGTCTGGCACACAGTAGGCATTTAATACATGTTTGAAGTTGAAGAGAAAAGTAATGGGAGGGATTAGGAAAAATCACCTTTCCTGCTTCACCCCCTTTATCTTCATTGTAAAACCCCCATTTATTTAGTGTCACCTGGACCATGTTAGTAGGAAAACACTTGGATTCATATTGAGATGAGAGTTATTGCCTAGTACAAAGTAGATGCTTAATAAATAATTGTCAAATAGATTTCATATTAAAAGAAGAAGTTGTTAATTCAAATGGTTCTCTAATTGGAATTATGGAAAGAATTAAAAAGTGAACTTAAAAAATTTTAGTCAGTAGAGAAAAGATATTTGGGGGATTTGGGGGATCTCTGGTGCCGTTTAGTAAGAAGTCACATCTCTAAAATGTTTGTGGAGGCAATCTATGAATTATTTCAATTTGTTTTTCATTTTCTAAATTCAGAAGTTCTGGGTAGTTCTCTTCTATTATTTCTGGCACTACAGTGTTCAGGTTTTTTGTCTTGTCATATCTTCTGGGAGACCTATGATCCTTAGGTTATCTCTATGCATCCTGTCTTTGAGATCAGTGTGTTTTCCTCAGATAGTGAACATACTTTCTTTTAATGTTATTATTTTTTCTTCTCCTAAATTATTCTCCACTCCTGAGTATTTGCATTCCAAATTTTGTTTCTTTTGTTTCATTGGTGAAACTTCACATTGCAGATACAAGCTTTTCTATTTCTGCCTTGCAGGTTATGAATTCTGCTCTTATAATTCAACTTTCTCCTTTAAGCCACTCAGGAACAGCATGCTATGATTTCCCTGTTGATTTAAATGCTTATCATCAAGGTCTTTGTGTTTTGTTTTGTTTTGTTTTTCTTATTGAAATATTTGGTAATTTCAGTGTTTTGTCTGCTTTATTTTCCTCTGTTCCTCACTTTCTGACTCCCTTCCCTCTGATAGTGATTCCCTTAGGTGCTGGATCTCAAAAGCGTCTCAGTCTTCTTCCATGCTGGGCAATTCAGTGTTCACCAGCTTAGTTATGTGCCCCAAGGGACTTTTGATGGGATAGAACCAGCCTTGCTGGATTCTGAGTTCTTTCCTTCAGACTTAGTGGAGTGCCACATAGCTCTTCTTCCCTTACGTGATATTCTGTCATACTCTTTTTATTCCTCAGTTCTTTACTATAGCACAGGAAATTCAGAAAGCTACCAAGCTGATGCTACAAGGTTGATTTCTGTAGTTTGGATGTCTATAGCTCTGGGAGAAGGAGAGTATGGGGTAGAGCTCTATTTCAAGCCCAGACACATATACTGCCCCTTTTCTTCTGTTCCTCTGCTCTCCAGTAGAGCTTTTTTGCAGCGCAGAATGCTTTCATCACTGCTGCACTTTCTGTCGTGGCCCCAGTGATCACCTGTTGCCTAAAGCACTACTGAAATACTATCTGCCACACTACAAGAAATCTTCTACAAAGGGGAGTATAAATCTACACCAGACCTGTACAATTTGGGATTAGGTAGGGGCCAAAATTAAAATTAAAATAGGCTAAACTTCTTTGGGCTGCAGATAGGTTAGACTAGAGACAGACTGATGAAGGTTGGTTGCTGTGGATCACGTGACAAACAGGAGAGAGTGCACAGTGGCCACCCTGCACTTTTCGGCTGGCCACCCAAAATCCTTTGGCTGACTGCAAGCAACCTGCAGGCCTAATGTTGTGCAGGCCTGATCTGCACAATAGTAGAAAGAGGAGCGTCCATTTGAATTTTGTTCCAAGCCTGTTTGCTGGGTCTTTAGTGCAGCCAGTGCAGCCTTGCTGTGGGTAATACGGTAGGTTGTGTGTGAAAGGGTGCTATTTAAGCTCAGGGTAGGCCTCAGTTCACTATTAGTGTTGTTGTTGCTGCTGCTGTTGCTGTTCTTTTAACCTTCTTTTGGATTAAGGGTGTCCTATACCACGTAGACAGCTGAGTTGCTTTATCTTTGGTACCTAATTTCTGTTTTGGAGAGTGTGGGAAGTCATAGATGTGAGAGAAAATGTCTTGTCCTCCATCTTACTGGTCATGTAACCTGAAAGTTCTCTACAGAATTCATAGCACAAAAATTGAATCCAAGTCAAATCAAATTTGAATCAATTATGTATACCTTAAGAGAACACTGCAGTAGGTGCTGGAGAAAATATAAGAAGAAATAAGACAATATTTTTGATTTACTAAAACTTATAATCTAGTAGTGAAGAAATAATCATTCAATCAACTATTAATGATGCATCTATTATAAGCCAATCATTGTGTTAGGACATAGAATACAAACACAAAAAAGAAATTGTCCCTGCCTTCAAGTATCTTTACATGCTATTCTGAGGAGAATATGTACATAAATAGGTATATTCAAAATATATACACAAGAATTTTCTGTATGTATCCCTCCTAAGGGAAGGAAAGAAGAGGACAGGATCAGGAAAGTCCTCATGTATGTGGCAGTGATACTCCAGTGTTTAGCACAGTGCCTGGGACATAGTAGGTACTTAATAAATGTTTATTAATTAACTTGATTGAGCTAGTTTTGAAGGAAATAAGAGACTGTAAGAAAGTGGATGTGAGAAGGGAATGAATTCCAGGCATTGTGAAAAGTACATGCAAAGGCACAAAGATAGAAGATGAAGAGTCATGAGAAAGGATGAACAAGAAGGCCCACTTGGTTAGACAGCATGAAAGTAAATAATATATGCCCGAAAATATAGCTCAAAATACAAATTAGGATATATATGCCTAGGGGAAGCCTAAATGAAGTCTTGTGAATAGTTTGAAGAAGAGTGATCCAAGTTAGCTGGGAAGATCAGGAAAAACATTTCCATTGGATACAGGGAGGAACTCTAAGAACAAGGATCTGCAGGTGGCAATCTATTATACGTGTTTGTAAAGCTGAACCTGAAGAAGTTCATAGTGAGATGTAGACATATTTGTAACTATATACCAAGTGAAATAATCATTAGGCCTAGTGCTTTAAATAAAAGTTGCTATTGTACCTTAATTTCAGGATCATAGGATCATGTAGGATCATGGATTGAATCTGGAGAAGCCTTATAGAGCATATGATCCAACCCCACCATTTTACAGATGAGGAAACTGAGGCCAATGAGGTTAAGTGACTTGCCAATGGTCAAACAGGTAATAAATGGGAAGGCAATGATTAGGACCCAGATACTCTTATTCCATATCAATTTTTTAAGTCTTGAATGATAGAGAATAAAACTAATATTTAACACTCTGACTAGAAAATTAAAAATAACTTTTCAGCTTAACATACATGGAAATGGTTTTCTACAGAGTTTGGACCATAGTTGCACTGGGTATGTCTTTTCAGCTAGTTAGTTCCATTATGGATAGTAATGGATAGTAAAAGTATAGATAGTAAAAGTCCCCAAGTTCCAGTTGCAATCTCACATTTGTCTCTTAAAGAAAAAAAAAAAGAAATGAAAAGACATGGTTAAAACCACAATAAAGCTGACTCTTCTCTTCCATTACATTAAGAAGCTAAGAGCAAAATGTGCTATTTCAAAGGCTGTGTTGTTGAGGATTTCCCCTGCAGGTGACCAAAAATAAGCCAGCTGACAACATGCTGAAAATGGAAAGTAGCAGTTGTGCATTGCACAATAGTCAACAGCCTTAAGAAAAGTAGAATGCATGTCAAGTTCAGATTTATTATTCCTTGCTGAGCTTGTTAATAATAATGTTCTGAACTTAACTTTTCCCCTTCTTTCCTTGCTAAGAGCTCAGAGGACTTCATGATTCAGTCACCTTAACACAATCCCCATGAGGCATCAGGGGCATAATTTCATAAAACAGATCCTGAAAGTATTTTAAATTGAATTTTCACCCAGCTGAGTAGACTGGTCTAAAGATGTAGATTATGTATCTACCCTGGGATTGATAAAACCATGCTTCATCAGAATCAAGAGATTAATTTAAGAGTTAAGAACTAAGCATAGAAAACCCCATCTGTTCCATTCAAGCTCAACTTAATGACTATAGACAGAATCATTGTAAATCTTGACAACCAGAATAGGGCACTAGGATAGCTAAATCTTAAGCCGTTGGGCTTTACCAATTATCTTCAAAACCATCAACTGCTAGACATGGTTTACTGATGGGGTCAGTCAACAAGAATTTGTTAAGAACTCACTATGTAACAAGCACTGTGTTAAATGCTAGGGAGAGCCTCCCAGGTTTTCCAAGTGGGGAAGTTTCAACAATCAAGCGAGCTGATGGAACTCTGTGTATGTTCTAGACCCCTATTACATGAATAAAAGAAGCGAATACACAATCTCTATCCTCAAGGACCTTATATTAATGGAGGAGATAATATGCAAAGAACTATGAACATATAAAATATATACAGAGTAGATGTAAGCTAATGACAGAGGGAAGGCACAAGGGGTTATGGGACACCAGGAAAGGCCAATTGAAGAAGGGATTTGAGACGAGTCTTAAAGGAAACCAATTTTAAGGAAGTCTTAAGAGAGCCTTAAAGGAGACCTAAGTGAGATGTAAGAAGGGAAAATATTCCAGGCATGGAGGACAAACCTATATAAAGGCATGTAAAACCAGAGACGGAATATCTTGTTCAAGGAATTGAAAGTAGACTAATGTTGCCAGGTCATAGAGTAAGTGTAGGGGAGAAAGTGACACATATTCAAAATGAGGATATAATCTAGTAACTTTATATTTATGAATAATTTTGTTTGTCAATTATTGTAATAATCCTACAAGACAGTGATAACAATGTGTTTTAATTATTCCATGGGGCACATAAGGAAAATTTTCTGCATTTAAAACCACAACACTTAATTGCAAGATTGCCTATTTTACCAGTATAGTTGATAATTAACCAATGCAACTCAACAAAAATGAAGGCTTATCTACTATGGTTATATAACAGTAACAGGGACTAAGTGAAATGTAAAGATAAACAAGAGACAGTCCCTCCCCTCAAGGAATTTACAAGCTAGTAGAAGCCATGCATAATTAGGAGCTATTTTGCCCAATTTATGCCAATAAACCTGAAAATCTTAGTGAAATGGATGAATATTTACAAACATATAAATTGTCCAGATTAAAAAAAGAGGAAATAAAATGCTTAAATGAACCCATTTCCAAAGAAACTGAAAAAGCCATTAATGAACTCCCTAAGAAAAAATCTCCAGGGCCATATAAATTTACAAGTGAATTTTATCAATCATTTAAAGAACAATTAAGTCCAATACTATGTAAATTATTTTGAAAAATAGGTGAAGAAGGGTTCTTGACAAATTCATTTTATAATATAAATATGGCACTGACACCTAAACCGGGAAAAACCAAAACAGAGAAAGACCAATTTCTCTAATGAATATTGATGAAAAATTTTTAAACGCAATGCTAGCAAAGAGATTACAGCAATTTATCATGAGGATAATACATTATGACCAGGTGGTATTTATACCAGGAATGTAAGGCTGGTTTAATATTAGGAAAATTGTCAGCATAATTGACCATATCAATAACAAAATTGACAGAAATCATATTATTATCTCAATAGAGACAGAAAAAGCTTTTGATAAAATACAACACCCATTCTATTAAAAATACTGGAGATCATAGGAATAAATGGGGTTTTACTTAAAGTAGCATCTATCTAAGACCTTCAGCAGGCATTATATGTAATGGGGATAAGCTTGAAGCATTCACAATAAGATCAGGGGTGAAACAAGGATGTACATTATCACTACTGTTATTCAGTATTATATTAGAAATGTTAGCTTTAGCAATAAGAGAAGAAACCAAAATTGAAGGAATTAGAATAGGTGAAGAAGAAATAAAGCTCTCACTCTTTATAGACGATATGATGGTACACTTAAAGAATCCTGGAGAATCAAGTAATTGAAATAATTAACAACTTCAGCAAAGTTGCAGATTATAAAATGAACCCACATTTCTATATTATTATTAACAAAGTCCAACAGCAAGAGATTGAAGGAGAAATTCCATTTAAAATAAATGTACAAAATAAATATAAAATATTTGGGAGTCTACCTGTCAAGACAAACTCAGAAACTATATGAGCACAATTACAAAACATTTTTCACACAAATAAAGTCAGATCTAAATAATTGCAAAAACATCAGTTGCTCATGAGTAGGCCGAGATAATATAATAAAAATGACAATTCTACCTATATTAATTTACTTATTCAGTGTCATATCAAACTACCAAAAATAGTTTACAGAGCTAGAAAAAACAATAACAAAATTCACCTGGAAGAACAAAAGGTCCAGAATATCAAGGGAATTAATGAAAAGAAATGTAAGGGAAGGTGGCCTTGCCATACAAGATCTAAAACTGTATTATAAAGCAACAATCATCAAAACTACTTGGCACTGACTGAGAAATAGAGTGGTGGATCAGTGAAATAGGTTAGGTATACAAGACACAATAGTCAATGACTGTAGTAATCTACTGTTTGATAAACCCAAAGATTCCTGCTTTTGGGATAAGAGCTCACTATTTGAGAAGAACTGTTGGGAAAGCTAGAAAATAGTATGTCACATACTAGGCATAGGCCAACATCTTACACCATATACCAAAAGGTCAAAATGGGAACATGATTTCCCACTATTGATCTATGGAAAACAGAAGAATTCATGACCAAATAAGAGATAGAGAACATTACAAAAGGCAAAATGGATAATTTTGATTACATTAAATTGAAAAGTTTTTGCACGAACAAAGCCAATGCAAACAACTAAGATTAGAAGGAAGGTAGAAAATTGGGAAAGAAATTTTACAGTCCCTCTGATAAGGGCCTCATTTCTAAAATATATAGAGTATTAAGTCAAATTTATAAGAATATAAGCCATTCCTTAATTGATAAATGGTCAAAGGATATGAACAGACAGTTCTCAGATGAAGAAAGTAAAGCCATCTATAGTCATATGAAAAAATGCTCTAAATAACTATTGATTAGAGAAATGCAAATCAAAACAACTCTGAGGTACCACATCATATCTATCAGATTGGCTACCATGACAAAACAGGAAAATGATAAATGTTGGAGAAGATGTGGGAAAATTGGAAGACTAATGCATTGTTGGTGGAATTGTGAACTGATCCAACCATTCTTGAGAGCAATTTGAAACAATGCCCAAAGAGCTGTAAAACTGTGCATACCCTTTGATCCAGCAATAACACTTCTAGGTCTGTATCCCAAATAGATCATACAAATGGGAAAATGACCCACGTGTACAAAAATATTCATAGCAGCTCTTTTTGTGGTGGCCAAGAATTGGAAATTGAGGGGATACCCATCAATTGGAGAATGGCTGAACAAGTCTTGGTATATGAATGTAATTGAATATTATTGTTCCATAAGAAATGATGAGGGGGAGGACTTCAGAAAAATCTGGAAAGACAGGAACTGATGCTGAGTGAAGTGAGCAGAACCAGGAGAACATTATACACAGTAACAGTAACATTGTGTGATGAGCAACTTTGATAGACTTAGACTTTCTCAGTAATGCGATGATCTAAGACAATTCCAAAAGACTCATGATGGAAAATGCTATCCACATCCCGAGAAAGAACTATGGAGTCTGAATGTAGATCAAAGCATACTATTCTGTCTGTCTCTGTCTCTGTCTCTGTCTTTGTCTCTCTCTCTCTCTCTCTCTCTCTCTCTCTCTCTCTCTCTCTCTCTCCCTCGCTCTCAGTTTTGTGGTTTTTCCCTTTGGTTCTAATTCTTCTTTACAATATGACTAATGTGGGAATATGTTTAATATAATTATACATGTGTATGTGCATACGTGTACCTTTCCTAGAGCTTAGCCAAGAGCTAGCACCCAGTAAGTACTTTATAAATGCTTGTTGTATAACTACAAGACTAAATTATGTGCACATTAGTACAAGCATACTTATGGAATGCAAACAAATAAACATAAGAGCAAAACAAAACAGTAACAACAGTAGGCCTGTGGATCAGTATATATGCAAATCAGTATACATGCATGACACTAGCACATCAACATGAAAAACACAATTGTAAAATGGAAGCATATTCAAAATTCAGAGTAATTAAGACATACATTAATAAACATGTAATTATATTCAAGGGACAGATTATATGATCAAACATTAATTTTGCTATCTAGCTACATGTTTAACAACTTATTCAGTTTCCTCTATAGTAACATAAGTTAGGTTCACTATGCCTAGCTTTCTTGTGACCAGCTGAGCTCTCTGCACCTATACTAGAGCAAGATGTTGGTATGAACTCATCATTGGCATCTAGATGGCACACTGGGTGGAGCACCAGGCCTGGAGTCAAGAAGATCTGAGTTCAAATTTGTTTGCCGGTACTCAGTAGCTGTGTGACATTGAGCAAATCACAACCTGTTTGCCTCAGTTTCCTCAATTGCAAAACTGGGTAATAATAGTACTTACTTCCCAGGGTTATCTTGAGGACATAATGAGATAATATTTGTAGAATGCTTAGAATAGTACCTGGCACATCATATCAGAAATAGGTACTATATTAATGCTAGCTATAGTCATAATCAGAACTATATTCCTAAATCCAAACTTGATTGGTGTTAACATTCCCTTGAGGGTTTTTCTGTAACATGAGTGTCAGCTGACATTCTAAGCAGAAAAGATATTGACTCTAGGTTCACCCTTCTCAACCAGTCTGAAATTCTTTAGGCTCCTACAATGTCTACAAAGGTGATCAAGGAGTGCAGATTTGAAGTCTCAACTCGATATATGCAGTATCATGTTAATATTGTGAATAGGTTGAGTTTGGTTATGTTCAGCGCTGACTGATACTTGTAAAGTGTTTCGCATAGTTCCTGACACATAGTAGGTACTTAATAACTGTTTCCCCTCCCCCTTATGGAACTTCAGGCTTCCTTGGAAATATCTCAGATATGGGTTATCTTTGTCATTCATTATCAAATTCTAGTCCTTTTATTGACTGTATATAGTTTTCAGCAAATGCTTATTGTGTTACAAAATAAGTAGCATTGAAAAGTAGGCTTTTATATTTGTCACAGGAATGCAGAACACAAAAGGTGATAAAGAGAAATGCTCATGGGACTCTAGGAAAAAAGACATAAAACAAAAAAGAAAACCAATATGAAAGAAAACCAAAAATAGAAACAGGAATTTTTTAAAGGCTGTAAAATTTCAGTAACAAAGGAACAAGATTGCTTAAAAGATATTGAATTCAAATTATAAAATTTCCTCCATACTATTTAAAAAAACAAGAAAGGTTGAGCTAAATTTTGCTAAAAACTCAAAATAAAAAGTAAAATGAAATAAAGCAAAAGATTTTTAAAATAAAATTTTCAGGGAAATGTGTCCTCTAATACTTATAGCAATAATGCTGGAAAAATACTCTAGAAAGAAATGGTAAGAAAAAAATAGTATTCAAAATCCCAAAAGAAAAATAAGAAAAAAAAATTCAAAAAAAAAAATCCTTAGATAATCTCTGACTTGCAGCAGTGGTGATTTCTATGTTCAGTTGGTGATGGATATCAGACACTCTTCTAAGTCCCCACCAGTGGTTGGCTGGTTTACTTCTCTTGGGAGCATTGATTTTCCTCTGGCCAATCCCTTGGCAATCCTCCCCTCTGGGTGATTCATTTTCCTTTGAAAGCAGGCCATGGCAATAGCGGATGCCTATCTCAGTACCCATTAGCTGCCCAGTTACTTTTGCTGACTCATTTGCCCAGAAAAAACTCAGGTGAATCTCTTCTTTCTGCCCTGTGAAGTTCCAGAAAAGAAAAGAATCCTTACCTCTATTTCCAAGCCCCCAAGCAGATATCTCACTCTGGCAAATGCAGCAGTTTTAACTATCTTTTGCCTTGCAGGCTGTTCCCAATTGCCCCCTCTTAACACTTCATCCAATCAAGAGCACACACTGCTTAGCACTTCATGGACAAAGAACTTTCTCATATTTACTCATTTAAGAAATAAAAGTGAATTTTTGAAACAATGGTAAATGGCTCCAAGCTTTGAGAAAATGACCCTCTCAAGAAAAGAGGGAAATGGAAGTGGCAGGTGAGGGATGACAGAAAGATGAAGATAACTATCCCTGGCCCCTAAACTGAATGGATTTCCAGTGTCAGATCTGCTGATGTATAGCTAGGTAGCACAATGAATAGAGTGTCAGTCCTGGAGTCAAGAAGACTCATCTTCCTGAGTCCAAATCTGGCCTCAGACACTTACTAGCTTTGCAACCCTGGGGAAGTCACTTAAGTTTCTTTGCCTCAGTTTTTCATCCATTAAATGAGTTGGAGAAGAAAATAACAAACCACTCCAGTATCTTTGCCAAGAAAACCCAATGGGGTCAGGAAGAGCTGGAAATGACTGAAAAACGACAGAACAACAAGAACATACACTGATATGCAGGGTTGGTTTTTTTTTTTCTGTTTTATGTATGTGTGTGTGTGTGTGTGTGTGTGTTTAATGCATAATTATTCCACAATGCCTTTGCTTTGGTATTCCTACATCTGATCTTCTTTGTTGCTTCTGCCCATTTCTCATTTTCTTTCCTTTATTTTCCAAGTCCAAAAGAGGGAAAAGCAAGCGTATGGGTCAAATTCAGTCACTCTGCCAGCCCCAAGGCCAGGGAAAACTTTCCTAGGGTAGGATCAAGGATTGGGATGTTGGGAATTTTCTGCTCAAACCAGCAGATTTCCACCTCCACTCTCCTAATCTCTTTGGTGACACCTTCAGGAGGTATGGGCAAAAGCACTACATGTATTTCATAATTACTTATGCATATAGCCATACCCCTCCTCCATAGATTACCAGTTCCCTGGTGGCAAGAATGATTTTGTTCATATTAATATCCATAATATTCTGCGTGATACCTGACAAATACTAGGCACTTAAAATGCTTTTATAAATTAGAAACTACAAATGTGTGTGTTTTAAGAGGTAAAATGACATAGCTCATAAAGCACCAGGAATGGAATCAGGAAAGCTTAAGCTCAATTAGCACAGACATGGGCTAGCTGGGTCCTCCTGGGCAAGTCAATTTTTCAGGCCCCATTTGCTAATCTATAAAATGGGGATAATAACTGCAGCACTTACCTCCCAGGATTGTTATGAGCACGAAATGAGATAATGTATGTAAAAGTCTTTGCAAATTGTTAAGTATTATTATTTTTCACATGAAGGCAATCAAAAAATATATGATTAACTATGATTTTTGATATATGGATGTAGTTTATTGCTTTTAATGTAGCTATTTAAACATGTAGATGTCAAATAAAGAATGCAATCTTTGAATTTATCTTTTTTGTTTGTTTTTGGTTTCTAGGGTTTTATTTTTTGTTGTTATTTTGTTTTTGTGTGAGGTGATCAGGGTTAATTGACTTGCCCAGGGTCACACAGCTAGTAAGTGTCAAGGGCCTGAGGCCAGTTTTGAACTCATGTCTTCCTGATTCCAGAGCTAGTGCTCTAACCACTGTGTCACCTAGCTGCCCCCATTTCTCTTAATTTCAATAATTTAATGGCTTAAATATCAATAATATACTAATTCATATTTTAGTCTTCCTATTAATGCTATATAATTAATTTCCCTCATTTCATTTTTTTAAAAGTAATATATTTCAGGGGATATATAGTCAATATTTTCTGAATAGTGAATTGAAGACTCTTTTATCCCAACATTTAATTTTTGTACTCTTTAATCTAATCTAATTGGCTATTTTTAAAAAGTCATTAAAATAACTGAAAATAAGTTCCTCAACAACTACATAGAAATCCCTATGTCAAAGATTTGTAATATTGTCAGCATGGGTATTCATTGACCAATACAGGTTACTATCCTTGTATAACTTAGTAGATGGTCTACAATTACTGTAGCTGAATAAAATTAATCACCCTGCGACCCAGATGGTTATTAGAGTCTCTAATGTTATCTGGGCTGGTCCTGTAACAATAAATACATTATCAATTACTAGCCTTGTATTTTCAGCCTTTCCGGTTTGATATACCCTACCAGGATTAATAATATTCCACAGACAGTCTTCTAGAATATCAGCCAGAATCACCCTCCATGACGCAATGAAACAACAGGATAGGACTTTAGTAGACAGACATAACCCTTATTTCTTAATTCAGACCAATGTCAGTATGGTTGTAAATACTAATTGGAGGACAGATTTCGCTTGGGATCAGTGAGAAAAAGAATAATGGTTCTACGGTGACCATCCACATTCATTGATTCCAATATAGTAAAATATCAATATCCTCCAAACGAAGTGAACAAAACTTATAGTGTCTTTTTAAAAGATTATTCTCCTCCATGGAAACAGGTACAAAGAAAAGAATGTGTCTTCTCCTTGAACAGCCATACAGAGATGTAACATAGACAAAGATACACTCACATTCACTGTTGCTTGTGAGGAATACTCTACAACTGGATAATTTTACATAAGAATAGGATGGGGAAATGGGTCAATGTTTAGCAAGTAGAAAAATGAAAATTTAAAAATATCCACACCCTGTATCCAGAGCAGAGTGAGTAGGAATTTACACAAGGCACTAAATGTAAAGGACAGCAAAAAAAAAATATTACATCCTTTCCCTCCTTAGCAGTATACAGTAGAGGTCACTGCAGTAATTAATTTTGCCTCCCACAAAACTAAATTTGTCTTAACTACTTATTTTCATCATTTTCACCATTAATCATTATCATAAATTTGTTGTAAAGATGAATTTTGTGCTGCATTCCTGAGAGCACTTTGTGTCACATGACACCAAGGACTAGAAATTACAATAAAGTACAAAGACAGCTATCTTGAGATATTCAAAGTGTTGCCTCAAAGAAGAATTATTAGAACTACTTTTTATAGTTCCAAAGGGAAGAACTTTAACCAATTGATTGAAGTTGCAGAGAGGCAAATGAGTATAAGAAGGAACGTCCCCATAATTATAATTCAATCATCATCTTTATGCAAATTAATGTCAGACCTACGTATCCAGCCCTAACCTCCTTCTCCAAACCTCCAATCTTGCATATATCTCCAACCTCCTTTTAAATGTCTTGAACCAGATATGCCAGAGACATTTTAACTCAACATTTCCATATGTGAACTCATTATTTTTCTTCCCAAACCCTCCCCTCTTCCTAACTGCCCTATTATCATCAAGGGTGCCATCATGATCCAAGTCATCCAGGCTTGCATTTTAGGCATCATCCTGGTCTCCTTGCTCTCTCACATCTCTCTATTCAATCATTGGTCAAGTCCTGTCTTGTCCAACATTGTAATATGTCTCATATAATCCCCTTTCTACCCTGACCCTGTAACCACACTGGTTCAGATCTCATCCCAACAAGCCTGGATTATTAAAACAGCCTGCTGGTTGAATTCTATATTTTCAAGCTTCTCCCTGCACTCAGTGGTCACACTGATCTTCCTAAAATGTCCATCTAACCTATTCAGTAAACCCCAATGATTCACTGTTATTTTAAGGATCAAATATAAAATCCTGTATGACTTTCAAAGCTCTTCATAAGTGAACCCCTTCCTGACTTACCAGATTTTATTGTTGTTGTTGTTGAGTTGGTCGTGTGCAACTCTTCATTACCCTGCTCGGGGCTTTCTTGGCAAGAGTACTGGAATGGTTTGCCATTGTCTTCTCCAGCCCATTTTACAGACAAGGAACTGAAGCAAACAGGGTTAAGTGACATGCCCAGAGTCACATAGCTAGTAAGTGTCTGAGGCCAGATTTGAATTCATGAAGATGCATCTTCCTGATCGCAAGCCCAGTGCTCTGTCTACTACACCACCTAGCTGCCCCCTCATCACATTATTCCCCTACAATTACTCTCTGTAAGCAGTGAGACTGACATCCTTACTATTTCTCAAACATGACACTTTTTTATCTCTTTTTTTTTACTTTTTTAATCTCCGTCCTTTTTTATCTTTTATCTATCTTTAATCTATCTTCTTTTTTATCTCCACTTTTTTCACAAAAAGAGCATTTTCACTTTGTCACCCATGTCTAGAATACTTTCCCTCCCTTGTCTCCACCTCCTACATTTTCTAGCTTCTGTCATCTCAGCTAAAGTCTCACCTCCTGTAAGAAACTTTTCCCAGTCCTCCTTAATCTTAAAATCTTAATGACTTCCTCTGGAAAGGAATTTTATCATGTAGATATATTATCTTCATATATAATTCTTTTATATGTTATCTCATCTATTAGACTATGAGATTCTTGAGAGGAAGGGCTTTTTTATTTTTTATTTTTTTTTTTGCATTTCTTTATATCCGCAGTGCTTAGGATAATACCTGGTACATAGTAGGTATTTAATAAATGTTAATTGACTGTCAGAAAACAAAATGAAAATATCTTTGATGATGAATTTCTAGTTAGTGAGTTATTTAGGCACACAATGATTTATCAGTTGTCACAGAGGTTGTAAAATATATGCTTCTTGAGGGCTAGGATTGTTGTTCTGCCTTAATAAATATTGTCATAAGCAGAAAACTGGATTTGATTCACCTACCAATTCATTTAACAAATATTAAGCTACTACTATGTGCTGAACATAACAGCTCAGTGGTAGGGTAAATCTAAGAATCAATAAGACAAACACTGCTCTCTAGATGACGTTGCAGATTCCTTTCAGCTTTAAAATTCTTTGAATCTATGATTCTATAAAAGTGAACCTGAATATGGGAGGAGAAAGGAACAAACACCTAATATATGCCAGGCACTGTGCTAAGCACTTTAAAAAAATATTACCTAGTTTTAACTTTACTACAACCCTGGGAGGTAGGTGCTATGATTATTCCCATTTTATGCTTGAGGAAACTAAGACACATAGGTTAAGTGATTTGACCAGGGTGACATAGTTAGTGAGTGTCTTGATGCTGAATTTGAAATCAGAGAGGGAAGGGGTTGATTCTTAGTCATAGTCTTTAGAGCTGGCTAGGAACCTTGAATAAGGATGTACTTCCCAGTCTAAGCCTCCTCATTTTACACCTCAGAAAGCAGTCCCGGAGAGGAAAAGGGGTTGCCTGCCCAAGGTCACAAAGGCAGCCCGTGACACCAGAGCTTGTGCTCATGGGTTCAGAGACAGAGCTGGAAGGGACCATCTCCCTCACTTTTCAGAGAAGGAAAATGAGGCTCCAAGAGGGAAAGAGACTGACCCAAAATCACACAGGTAGTTAATAACAGAATTAGCTTTGTATTCAGATCCTCTGACTCTTGTTCACTGTACTCTGATGTTCTTACCATTGAATTGTAAGGCCTGTCAGCATGCAGTTCTCAGGATCACAGATTTAGAGCTGGCAAGAGTTTCAGGTCATGTCAGGTGAGGTGAGTCACCTAAGATGACAGGTACAGGATTCAGATTGAAGACAGGGATTTTAGGCTTAGGTCATACTGCCTCCCCACTGTCTCCAGACCCAGCCTCTATCTACTGCACCACCTAACAACTTCAAGGAAGATGTGAATGGTTTTCTACACACATTTCTCATGGCCCAAGGTCATGAATCTGGCTTGACAATAGTGAGGGCATGGTCTCATCTTCTTCCTGTATTTCCTCCTACCATTCTATCCCAATTCTTCCTCCTTATGCCAAAGCTCCTTATGCCTTTTAACACCAAATATGAAATCTCTAGACCTGGAAAGCGGTAATTAAGTAAGCAATTTACTTTAAAATAAAACCATTGTTTCAATTCAAAAGAACCCAAAGGAAAATCATTCTGTTTCAAGGTTCAAATTTCCTACAATTAAGTCAGAGTTTAAAAAAAAATCCAAGTGGAAAAAATATGAGATACATTTTTCTGCCTGTGGTCATTGTATATGACATTGCAAGCAATTTAATACCTGCTGAGAAATTGTCTGTTAGCATCATGGGACAACAGATGGGTATCATTTTAGTTAACATGTCCACATTGAGGTTGCCATGAGATCTTAATATTACTCTGGAAAAAAAAAAGAAAGAAATTGACAGTGTGAAAAAAATATCTTTATTCTAAACATATTCACAGTTTTAAAGTAGGTGACCTTTAAAAAATATCAGAAAATCTGAGCCACTGTCACAATGAATAGTGAAGTATTCTCTCAAACCTGTTTTTGGTTATGATACAGGCAACCAGACTCGATCAGTTTACTCCCTGACCTCACCCCACTCTAGCCCTTTGATTGAACTCAACCTTTAAAAAGAGCAAAAAAAGAAAACAAAACTGAATTCAGTCTTGACTGGAAGTCAAGATATTTTTTCTTTGCAATGTCATGAGCTTTAAAAAAAAGAGAGAGAGAAAGAGAAAGGCCAGGGTTGCCTCTTAAAAAAAATGCAACCCTTGATCCTGATGTTTTTTCTCCTTTTATCATTCCTCATTCTGCCATAGCATGGCCACCCAACAACCCAATTTCTTAGTTCAGGTTGGGAAGTTTCTCTCAAGCCATTAAATCTTTCAATGTCATCTCTGTAGTGAAGATAAGAACAAAATCCCCTCTAAGTTCATCTATATTCTTCTGATTGCACCGATTTCTTCCCCTGGGGGCCCTTGTTTTGTCTCTTCCCCTTATAGCCATAAACCCATTGAACACCAAGTCCCTATATCCCTGGTTATTATGGCTTTCTCCTTTTCCCTGAAATTACTTTGTATTAGTTTTACTTATACATGTACATGCTGTTTCCTCCCTTCTCCTCCTATACACATAGTAGAATATAAGTCTTTGAAGGCAAGGAATTTTTCCTTTATGCCTTTGAATGTCCATTTCCTAGCACAGCACTTGGCACATAGTAGGCACTTAATGAATGCCTTACAAATTGAATTGATTTGAAAAAAATTCTCTAATTACTGGAAAATCCAAGAATTTGGGGTTTTCAAATCCCAATTCTGTCATTGTCAGTGTGAGCTTAAAACAAATCATATTATCTCTTGGAATAGACTATCTCTTAACACCTGAGAGAAATTAATATCATACTATTATATTGATAACTAAATATTAACTTGTGATCTACCCTTTTCTTCCTACTTCTGCTAAGGCCCAACTCCTGAAAAGGTCAGTCATCCTCTGAAGGACATGGCTAACTGATGAGATTCTCCTAGCCCTCAAGGCACATATTCCTTTTTTGGGTGGGACCTCATGCAACTGGGAGACCTAATTTCTGTTCAGCATATAAACAGAATCCAGTCATGGTGAGTCTTTGCTTGCAGGAAGAACCCTCTGTCTCTGATCTCCACCATCCTATCTCACATTAGAGTTTAGGGTAACCCAGCTTATGAAGGACAAAATTAGCCAGAGGGGTCTAGATGGAAATAGCTTTCTCTGCCCAGAAGCCTTGAGTCTACTGAGCCTCAAGATCAAGCCATGGTCTCAGCAGAAGAAGCAGAAAACTTTTATCCCACCTCCTTGTTCAATATTCACCAGTCAGGGTTGCTTTTCTCTTGTCGGGGAGTTCCCTTTCAAAAAGGTTTTAAGATGTTTTGGGGTCTCCCTTGGCATCTTTGGTTACTGAAAAAAACCACTGACCATCAATTTATTGATTGCTGGCTAGCTTAATTAATAAATTGATTACCCAGAAACACTGTCTCTTAGGGTTTTCATTAGTCACACACTCTTCAGCTCTAAATCTTAGATCACCATAATCCCACTTTGAGGGACAGGAAGGCAATGTGATATAGTGGACAATGTTGGACCTGGAGTCAGAAGATCAGGATTCAAATCCCACCTGTGACACAGCTCGTTATACTAGCTGTATAACTTTTGAACCATTACCTCTGAATCCCAAGTTCTTCATCTATTAACTGTGAATAATAATGCCCCAAGTACCCCATGTAAGAAAGTTGTGGTGAGATTCAAATGACCTAAGGCATATCAAGTGGTTTGCAAACATTGAAGGATTCTTAAGAAGTCAATTAGGGTTCCAGATTACTATAAGAGAGAAATTCTGTTTTGGTTCATTCATCCTTAGATTGACGGGATAATAATAATAAAAATTGTGAACATATATAGAACACTTTAAGATTTACAAAGTATTATTTCATTTGATCCTAATAATTTGGTAAAATAAGTGGCATGGCATTACTATCTTTTGCAGATGAAGAAACTGAGTCCGATACAAGTTAATTTACTTACCTAAGGTGAAATAGTCTGTACCTAAAATGGCACTTGAACCTAGATATCCATGATTCCAAATCAAATACGTGGGCCAAGTTGTGAGACAGTTATTTCAGTCCAGATAAATCTGGGAACACCAGCCATGACTGACATGTCTTTGAATCAAGAAAAAAAGCTGTTGACACAATTTCATACACAGAAAAACTTAGGAGCCTAGAACCAAATAAAATAGAAGTCCCTTCTAATTAATCCCTGTTGGAGATATTGTTTCTTATATTCTTGTGTGAGGATGTCCTATCTCTTTTTTCTTTATTTCAGGAGAGGGGAGAGGGAAAGCTTCCTGAATAACCAATATTTCTCAGCATCCAAAAACATGTCCTATAATACACATCTACATGCTATACCCAAATTGTCTTTTGTCTACATAGGCATTTTGTGCATTTGAAGCTATTCTCTCCCTGTCAGTCACTGACAAGCTGGTGACCAGACCATAGGCAGTCTTCCTGCAATTTAATTCCATAGCAACCAATTTGCTGTTTCAACTGGCAACATGGAGGCAGGAGAAGAATGGTTGGAGACTTATTATGAGTCTGCGGAAACTCAGGTAACACATTGCAAAGGAAGATAGGAATAGATCTTTCAAATGTCATTACTGTGATTTTTTTTCCCTCCCAATACAATACATTCTTAGAGTTTGAAAACTTTTAGAATCTTTGAAAAATAACTGAGATTCAGTAAGTAAAGGACAAGATGCCAGATACAATCAGGGGGGAAAAATTGGGGGAGAGATAAGAGAAAACAGAAAGGGTCCTCACTAGAAGACATGATAGTCCTTTGGTAATCTTTCTCTTCTGCAGGAAGTTTGTGGGTCAGGGCTGCCTAAGTTAGTTAGGTTTTAGTAACTGTCAGTGGCTGATAGTTGAAAAGGAATGGCCTAGAGGAAGCCACTTGGGGACTAATTGCCTTGTGCTGCATTGAAGTTAATAAAGCTGTATCCTAAACATCTTCTTTCACTAAAAACAGCCTCTTGGGGTTTGCTGCCTACAGGCTTTTGGCATCAGCAAATTCACTGTTTCTCCTGACTAAGTCTATGCTCAATTGTACTGTTTTTGTAACTTCTTTTTCAGAGATCCTCAGGAGAGAAACAGAAGTGACAGAGGCTACAGTGGGAGTTACTCTCCAGGGTCTATCTGGCAACATTTCCTTATACACCTCATTTCAATTGATACCAACCTAAAGGAATTGTAGGGCAAAAGGAAAAATAGTGATCCCATACGGAAAGGTCAAGCTGTCCCTTGTACATTTTCCATCGTGTTACCCTTAGTACTAGATTTTAACCCCTCTAGCCCATGGAAAGAATAATGGTGAAGGATGAGAAACACTTTCTTTCCATTTGGCTTTTAAATATATGGAATGAGATCATGGATGCAATTACTAAGTAAGAAACCATCCTTGAATTCATATTTTTTAAAAAGTACTTATTGTATTTAAGTACTTATCAAGAGAAAGAACTAATAAATAGAAGTATATATGGAATAATCTTATATATAATAGATCTAGATCTATACCTATAGATCTATATCAAGATATATAGATATAGATCTCTCTCTCTTTATGTGTGTGTGTGTGTGTGTGTGTGTCTAATGGTAGCCATCCCTCGGGCAGGGTGTGGGAGAAGGAAAAAAAGAAAAAAAAAGAAATTTACCTGATAACTTTGTTTAAATTTGGAGGGAATAGCAAGTTGGTCATGGTAGATTTTCAATTTCATGTGCAATCATCTTTTTTTTATTGTACCATGTTATAGAAATGCTTGTTTGTTCCCTGAATTGGAAATAAAATAATTTTTTAAAGTACATATTGAATGCTTACTATTGTCTGTAAGACAACAGGAGACATACAACTTAGCATATCTTATATACGTGTTTTTATGTGATTTGAAAAGTTAAATAACAATATGAATTTTAAAAAAAGAGCAATATATTTTAAGAGATGCCCTGCCCTATTCAGGCTATCCCGTGGATGGGGCTCATGTCAATGGACTGCCAGGAGTCCTTCAGAGCGCCAGCACAGGTATCATGGAACATGATGGCATAGGTCTTGAATTATCTAACTCTTGATTCAGGAGACAGTCATTGGCTGTGTCCTGACCATTCTGTTCCCAACTACTGCACTACTCTTGCCTTCAGGCAATAAGTCTAATTGGCTGACTTACTGAAACCTTTGGCTCAATTCCAACAAAACATCAAATGGAACAATCTTAAGAAAAGCATTCCCTGGTCCTTCTAACTCTAATCTCTTTCTCCTTTCAGACTATCTTTCATCTACTCTGTTTGTATCATGTTTGTACCTATATATTTTTGTTGTCTTTCATTTGTTTCAGTGTTGTTAGACTCATTGTCACCCCATTTGGGGTTTTCTTGGCAAAGATACTGGAGTGATTTGCCATTTCTTTCTCCAACTCATTTTACAGATAAGCAAACTGAGGCAAACAGGGTTAAGTGTCTTGCCCAGGATCACACTGTTAGTAAGTGTCAAAAGCTGGTAATAAACTCAGGTCTTCTTGACACTGGGCCCATCATGCAATCCACTGTACTACCTAGCTGCCCACCTATATATTTATATTTCTGCCATTTAAATATAAGCTCCTTGAGAGTAGGGACTATTTTGTTATTGTTTGAGGAGATACTTGGAATAGTGCCTAACATAGAGCAAACATTACTGATCAACTTCATCATTTTAATCACTCCCTGGATGATCTTTCATCAATGAATTAATATTCATTAAGCACCTTCTATGTGCCAAGAACTGTGCTAAATGCTGAGGATACAAAGAAAGGCAAAACAACAATAACAACAATAACAATAACAACAGCTCAAAGAGCTCACAGTCTAATGTCCTTCTTAAAATGCTATGACCATACCTGCAGATGATACTCTAGATACAACAATATCAGAGCAGAATACAACAGGATAGTCACCTTAGAGCTCCTGTACCCTACACTCTTTTTAAAGTAGATTAAGATTTCCTTTGTCTTTTGGCTGCCATATTGCACTATTAAGTCATGTTGAATTTGGCGGGCACTAAATTACTATATCTCCCCTCACCCCAAACTACTATCTATATATGTCTTTGCCATTTTATACTTAGAAGATTAATGTTTTTAACCCAAGTGTAAGACTTTACATATTTTCCTATTAAATGTAATATTATCTAATTAGATTCAGCTCAATTTTCCAGCCTTTGAAGGTCTTTGTGTATCTAGCTATCTCACTCAACTTTTTTTTTTTACCTGAAAATTTTGATAAGCATACCTTTACACAAGTCATTGACATAAATCACAAACAAAATAGAGATAAGAATACATTCCTGGGGCACTTTACTAAAGAACTCCTACCAAGTTAGGTCCAGTCATTCAATAAGTTATAAATTCATCTAACTGTACAATTTTCTGCCTCACAATTAACCAATTTCTCCACAAGAATAAAAGTGAAGTTTTGTAAAAATGCTTTATTAAAATTTATGTAATGCACATACATAGTATTCCCTTACCAACCAATTTAAAGAAGAGCTTGAAAGGAAATGAGATTAGTTAGAAAAACATAATTTGTCCAAAGGCAATAGAAGTGGATACAGGGTAATTTTTGAGCTAGACAAATCTTTGTAATTTGTTATATCCTGGACAAATGAAGACAGGTCAACAAAATAGCTGCATCAGAATGCATCATCAGGGTGCCACCAACCACTACTACTTTATGTCTTCTTCTGACCTTTACTGGATGGCTTTTCATATGATAGCACCTGTGGATCTGCCAATAATTCCTTATAGGACACGTGCAGAAATTGTTTTCTTCTCTAAAGATCCAGCTCTTTCCTTTTTTGAGAAAAGTCTTAGGTCCATTAGCTCCAAGTGTTTAATGGTCCTTCCCTTTTTCCTTTCATCTTCCAGCCTCCTGACAGCCATCAGGATTCCTTCTCTTTCTCTTTAAATCTTCTTCTTTTGTGCTTTCATATTGAAGCTCTTTGCTTGTGTTAAGTGTCCTTTTGTCCTGATAACACAAACAGTAGAGAAGTATTTTTGAGACTATTTACCTTTTCTTTTAGGAGAAGGACCTGAACTCTACACATTGCTAATGATTTCCTGGCCATTGTATAAAGATTCACACTCTGCATATCTTTACAAACTTCTTTGTGTCCTCTGTAAGCTTAAATCCTTTGTAGCTTTTGCTAGTATCTCTTATAAGGAACATCCCTCACCTCCTTAGAATCTTCTCTCTTCATTAACACCTGGGATTTTATCTGTCTGGGGTGATTTACCAACCTAAATTCCTGAATAACAAATATTGAACACAACTTCTTTGCCTTTGTTTACCAACTTCCTTCTTTTCTCTTGTCCTCTCCTCCAAACAAAAGTGCTTCTAATTCTTCTTCTAAAGATAATCTCATGCCTGGAGATAAACAAATGCAGACCTTTTCAGGCATTGTTTTCTCAGGGTGTATCGGGTAGGAATTAAGAATGTCACACCAGGAATTACCTCTATCTCTAGGAACAATGTCAGGGCACCAAGCCAAAGACCATCCTGGATGCCCCCCAATACATTCCATCCTAGGCTTGTGCTCTGTGTCCCAAATTTGTAGAAGGGGATAACTACAGTTTAAATCACCAGCGCCCTCCTTACTTGTGGAAGTCATGACATATAGTCTACTTATAATTACAAGAGTATAATTTATTGTACCATATTTCCCAGATTGAAAATTTCTTGAACTTGCAAGGAACTGCTTTATTTTTTCTTGTACTGAATCTGGAATGATGTAGGGTGTGTGTGTGTGTGTGTGTGTGTGTGTGTGTGTGTGTGTGTGTGTG
>NW_020950062.1:14659261-14662087 GCF_900497805.2 Vombatus ursinus | reverse complement strand
GTGTGTGTGTGTGTGTGTGTGTGTGTGTGTGTGTGTGTGTGTGTGTGTTTATGCGGTCATAACAGAATGATTTCCTTGCAACCCTACCTTCTATAATTCTGCTAATGAGTAGATATGAGAATATGTGTTCTGCCTGAGGCTCAAACTACATAGCACCTGGTGAATGAATGGGGATTCTGAAAATATTGCAGTTCAGATGATTTTGAAAACCTGTCTACAAGGCTATATTACATACATTTAATTAAATAGCAGATTCCTGTCATTTCAATATTATGCAATTTTTGAAGTTTAAACAGATGATTACCCATAACATTATAGCTCATAATTAGTTTAAACTTTTTTTAGTTCACAAGTGCTCACAAGTCCTTGCTTGTAATAGTAACTTAATAAATACTTACTGAACTGAATTGACCATCTCTCATCTTTAAGTTTCCTCCCTTTCTAAATGTCACAAATTGTCTTATAAAGGCAAAATAACTGAAGTAAATTATCTTATAGGAGTTTTAGGCTATGCTATGATGTCTAATTAAATAATGATTTACTGATTTATTTTCATTATATTGATTTTTCCTCTTACACAATAACCATACACAAAGATTTTTATGGCTAAACAATGTCATCATCTTCTATTTAATATTAAAAATAAAATTCTGATATAATTCATGACATTTTATTCCATACTAAGTTAATTTGTCTATTTCATCCTAACATCTATAAATGGACCCAGGAGCAATAGAATATTGAGCAACATCATAAGAACTTGAAGCTAAACTTCATTAACTACTAAATAGTTCAAATCAAATTCTTTCCTCAACTGAGGAATTAACCATCACACTAATGTTATGTTGAGCCTAATGATAATATTGACTTTATTCTTATATACACATATTGTATTACAAGGCTAAATAGCTCATTATTCAGAGCCATGGGGGCATTGACAATTTTCTTCTGTTATTGGTCAAGATGTTACAAAATAGGCCCAGCTGGACATAATGATAAAACTACTTTGGTAGTACAGAGGTACAGCCATCCCTAAAATCTGCTACTATGGCAGCATATGGTCAAGTGATTTACTATGAGAGGTAGTAAGGAATATCAATAAAGCTTGCATGTCATTCATCAAACTAACAGACTGAGCTTGGCATCTTCAAGGCATCAAGTTTCAATTCAGACCAAGGGCTTCAGTGGTAGAACGAAGTATAATTTGGATCAATGTAATAGTGCCATTAACAGATGTAAAATATTAGAAAATACAAAATATTGGCCAAAGCAAAATTATCTGTGTGCAGGAAAGGCAGAAGACATGGATAGAACATGAAAATATTAATAATATGATGATGAAATAATGGAATCTCAGAAAACTAGGACTATAAAGGACTTTAGAGATCATTAAACCATGTCTTTTCAAGTAATTTTGGGTTATGGAACCATTTGACTACCTGGAGAAACCTATGGAATCCTTTTTGGAGTAATATTTATAAATATATTATATGTAAAGACAACCAGCTATTTTGGAAAAGTTTTCAGTTTTTTAAGTTTATTGACCTCAACTTAAAAACCCCAGATTCTAGGCAATCCTTACTCAAAACATGTATCCCATCTGCAATATTCTTTGTTGTCTTTGTACAACAAACTCTCTTTGTACAGTGATGGTCAAACTACTTGGAAGAAGCTAAAACTTTAATTGGTTTTTATTTTGTGGTAGCAAAGTTTGTGTGTATTAATATTTGTGTGTGTGTGTTCCTATTGATACTATAGTAACTCGGAATGTCTGACCTTGTCCAAATCAAATAGTGATATCCTGATAAACGATTAACAATGAGTTCTCCAAAAAAGAAGCAAAACAAAACCAAAAAACATACATTTTTATGTTTACTTTGTATTACTAATATTGAAACCATTACATTATCTAGAAAATAAAAAAATAAAACACTTCTTTGTAGTGTTTGCCAATTTATTTTACCAGCTGTCTCCAGCATATTCTTGAAATCGAATCAGGTTGACCTAGTTTCCTCACCTTTAATTCTATTAGCTGAGTGCCCGATTTTATGTCCTACACATGTGTTTTATTGTAGTTAGGTGGCGTAGTAGATAGAATAGACAGATACAGTAGACAGGCCTAAGCGCAAATCCAGTCTCAGATACTTCCTAGCTGTGTGACCTGAGGCAGGTTATTTAACCTTTATCTGCTTCAGTTTCCTTATCTGTGAGGTAGAGATAATAATAGAATCTAATTAACAGGGTTGTTGTGAGGATCAAATGAGGTAGTAATTACAAAGTGCTTAGCACTGTGCCTGGTACATAGTAAGCACTGTATAAGTGTTACCTATTATCATCTTTATCCTCACTATTAGTATCTTTTGTAGTGCTTTTAATTCTGTATTTTTTAAAATGTCAATTATTCCAAAAGTGCAAAAGTTAAATTGCTTAAAGAGAGAACACTTCTATCACTGTTAGAGATATTACGGCACATGTTGGTATAGGGAAGTCATTTCAAACATCATTCAAGCTCACAATGAAACAGAATCACTTGTGCTAAAGCAGAAGAGAAAGGATGGTCAAAAATGAAAACAAAAAAAAAAAAGCCAAGAACTGAATAGCCTTTATTGTGAAATAAACCAATTATTCTCAAGAAAAAAGCAAAACTTTCAAGGAAACTTGACAGCTGAAAGGGGAGATTGATTTGATTTCTGCATAGTTTAATATAGGCTTCTTATGGTTGAAAGAATAGTTGGAAGGGGAGACCAGTACAAAAACAGCTACGAACCAGCTCTGGAGGACACACACACACACACACACACACACACACACACACACACACACACA
>NW_020950062.1:14601089-14659251 GCF_900497805.2 Vombatus ursinus | reverse complement strand
CACACACACACACACACACACACACACACACACACACACACACACACGGGCTAGATAACACAAGTATTAGAGTCCTGAAGGCAGAAAAAGTGAATTTTTATTGATGAAACTCAATCTTTATTCAAGGTTATATCAAAACCTCTGCTTGAAGACTTCTAGTACAAGAAAACATATTGTTCCCCTCAACACCTATCCTACGTTTGTATGGCTTGTAAACATTAACCATTGGTCCTACTTCCAGAACCTTCCCAGACCAAACAGATCAAATTGTTTTTCCCATGATAACCCTTCTAGTATTTTAAAATAGTTAGTTTTTGGGTACTGCTTAAGCATTCTTTCTTTGGCAAAGAAAAAAGACTAAATATCAATAGAAATTTCCTTTTGACTATAAATACTATCAAATTACATTTCTCAATATATATTAGAAAATAATATTTCAAAAAGGTAAGTTATTATTACATAAAAACATGTATCACAAATATACCACTAATGCTCTAGAATTATTTAGGAATCACATGAGAAGTTAGAACTGAAAATTTATCTGGTTTGAACCTCTCATTTTGTAAATGAGAAAAGTGAGGACCAGAATGGTTAAGTGATTTGTCCAAAGCTAGAGACAAAGGCACTGGCATTGTATAAATTTTCCAAATCTGGAACAATATGTTGCATACAATAAGTTCTTAATCCATGTTTATTTTCATTATACTGACCAAAAATTCAGACACGAATAGTACTAGAATGGTTATTTTCCAAAAGGAAAAGGCAAATCTATCAATTAGAATGCATGTATTTGTTATATGCATGTCAAAAACAAATTTCATCATATCTCTCCCCTGAAAAATGGAAATTATTCCTCCCTACCACTTTCTTATTTCATATTATCACCATCATTCTTCCATTTACCAGGCTTGAAATCTTGGAGAAATCATTGACTCATTGACTTTTTCTTCTCCCTATCCAACATTATACTGTCTGATCTTACAAGAATTATTGTAACCTAAAAAGTCTCCCTCTTCCACTTCCAGTCCTCCTCTTGAACCATTCTACACACAACTGGTATATTAATGTTTCTGAAGGCACAGCTCTAACCGTATGACTTCCCAAGTCAAAGACCTTCACAGGCTCCCCACTCTTTACACCAAGAGTACTAGCATCTGCCAGTAGATCTTGCAGTTTTACTGATATGTAGATTTCTAGGATGTAGAGTGTGTGCCCTCCGTGTGTGTGTGTGTATGTGTGTGTGTGTGTGTGTGTGTGTGTGTGTGTGTGTGTGTAGCGGGTGGGGAGAGCAGTAGCAGAGGAAATTTCTGGAATTCTCACAGGAGAAAGGTAGGCAACTGTCAGTTACTAGAGCACTTGACAGTATATGGAAGTCTGAATTTGAATCCTGCCTCAGATACTTAAAGTCATTGAAATTCTCTGTGCCTCAATTTCCTCATCTTTAAAATTAGAGGGCTGGTCCTCTAAATTTTCTCCCAACTCTAAATTTATGATCCTCTCTTCCCTTCCTAAGATACTTCACTATCTGTACATTCTATTTATACAATGAACCCTACCCCCAAAAAATCTCCCATAATTCAGTTCAAAGATCTGCAGAACAGAGAACAATCATAATCACCCTTTTACAGAAACTTTTTTTTATCATTTAGAATATTTACATTACTATGTAAAATTTCCTGATCCAGTGTAAAACCAAAATTCCACCAAAACAATTTGGGTAATCCATTAAATCACTGTATTTCCATTGGCCCAAAATTCCTTTTTGCTTTGATTATACTGCTTCAAAATCTGTTATCTCTCTAAAACAATCTCAGAACTCATTCTACTTCGATTGCATTGTATCAAAAGCTGAAGCTCTGATTCACCAAAAATAAATATCCTTTATTTTCTTAGTATCAAACTGAAAAGAAAAATGCTCCTCACCTTTACTCTCCTTAAAAAAAAAAGTCTTTATAGTCTATTTACCTATTAAAGTTAGCTTTGCTGTTATGTAGTCCATTTCCAGTAGTCATTATTACTTTAATGACACTTGTAGTAGTATTTTTTTTAAATTTTCATCCTAATGGATCCTACTATTCTGTATTCTATAGAAAGAAAAAAAAAAGTGCCAAATCCTTTCATATATTGGGGTTTGGAGTTTAAATCTTTCTGTCATTGGGTTAAGACAGGACTAAACAAAATTGAAAATTTTAAAAATAAAACAACACATACATGTAAAACATTCAAGTACATTTTTTCAATTTGTGGTTGAGAAAATAATTTGAGAAAAAAGATCAGAGATAGCCTATTTTGGAAGAAAACATAAAATTATTGTTCCCTCATAGCTTTGAAACATCAAAGGCTTACAAACTAATGCTATGTTATATATTTTTCTTGTTTCATTCATATTAATCAAAAAATTCTATTAATCACCCATTACATGCAAGGGCTATTCTAAGTATTAAAGGGGAAATAAAAAACTGGTGTGACCTCTCCTCTTGAAGGATTTCAGTGTGATAGGAGTATAAAAAGATTTCTATACAAAAATGATACAAATGGACAAAAATGTTTAAGAAGTATGAAGTTTTATGAGTTCAGCTAAATAAATTATTCCTCTTAGATATGAGGATTAGGGAAAACTTTGTCCAAGAGGTAACATATGATCTGGGCTTTGAAGCATGAGACATCTTTCAACAGGAAGAGAGAGGGTCATATAGGGATTCGAAACAGAGAATTGACTGAACAAAAGTTGTTAAAATTGGTAAACATGAGGAAAGTAGTGCGCCACAAGTATAGCATTTTGCTTGGAGCATAAAATATGTGAGGTACCTTGGTGCCTCTTGGTGGAAAGAGTTCTAGATATGGATTCAGAGCATTTGTATTTGAAGTCCATCTCTGCTACTTACTGCTTCTGTTATCTTGAGCAAGATCTTGCATTTCTTTGCATCGGTTTCCTCAATTATAAAGGGACTGGACCAGGCAACCTCTGAGGTTTCTTTCAGAGAGAGAGAGGCAGAAAGAGATAGATTTAAACGTACATGTATGTATATACATATATATGAATAGTGTGAAATGATGGCAAACAGGTAGTCAGTTTCTTGAATTCATTGCTAAAATGTTTATACTTTTTCTTTTTTTTTGGTAGGCCATAAGGAATCATTAAAATCCTTTGAGTTAGAGAGGGACATGATTATATCTAAGCCTTCAAAAGATTAACCTATAAGTGGTGTATAGAGAGGGTTAGAAAGAGTGGATAGATGAAATAATATTGATTAGGAGACTATTTCAAGAAGTCCAAGTGAAGGTAAGGAGATCCAGGACTAATTGAGACAAAGTGTGAATAGTGAAGATGGGAGGGATGTAGGAATTGGTGGTGTTTTTTGATACAGTGGTTTCGGTGTGACCTCTTAAATAATTGCCAGTTTGCCAGATAGCTCTTTATTAAGAAAGAACCATGTATGAAAGGCAAATGTCCTTTGTATTCAAAATGTTAATTTAAATAAATTATTTTGTGAGGAGTAGAATATAAACCCGAGAGAAATTCTTCTTTCTAAATGGAATAATATTCTCTTTCGTAATTGTCTTCTGGGTCATATCAAAAAAAGTTTCTTTTTGCTATCTAAAGTGAATTCCCTAACATTTCATCTCCAGTTATACTTTCTTTAAAATTAATAAAAAAAAATGGGGCAGCTAGGTGGCACAGTGGATAGAGCACTGACCCTGAAGTCAGGAGGACCTGAGTTCAAATCCAGCCTCAGACCAAACACTTGACAAATACTAGCTGTGTGACCTTGGGCAAGTCACTTAACCCTGATTGCCTCACTAAAAAAAAAAAAAAATATATAAATAAAATTAATTAAAAAATGGAAAGTTAATAAGGCTCAATTAACCATACTAAATTAGTGTTCATAAGTATGGAATCTGATAGGCAGATTTTGCAACAATGGAACAGCAACACCCCTAAATGCAGCAATTTCACAATTTCTTTTTCCTCCGAGGAAATTGTTGGCCTGAAGTAATTTTGGCGTTTCCTACAATTAAAGGATACAATAAAGTATCCATTTGCATGTTCATGATGCTGAGTGAGGCAAAAATGAAATCTCAAAGTCTGTTGCTGAAACATGAGCTTCTGAGGTCCCTGGCTGTTAATATTCTTCCAAAACTTATTTCATTTAGGTGACCTCTATTTCCAGACTAATTTCTAGTTATAATCTATATTTCTCTCCATATCATGCTGTGAATTTCCTTAATTACATTGTTGTTTTATTCTTCTAAATGAAGTTGACTACTTACCATTTAACTTACAGTGAGCCAGTTTAATCATGAAAGAAAATAATTCAGAAGAAATTTTCTAGATGTATCGCTTTAAAAAATGTGATGCAATTTTCTAATGCTGAAATATATGTATACACACACACACATACACACACACACACACATATATATATATATATAATATAAAATTTATTTCAAAACCTGCTTCTAACATAATAACTTAACCTTTTAATGACCCAGGTTAATTTTGAAGATTATAAGTTCCAGATAAATTTGACAGTCTGATGTGAAGAGTTTTCTACATCAATGAAATCACATATAAGAATCAGTAGGAGTTCAGGAAAGAGAAAAGACTAGATTAAGAGACATGTATTGAGTAAATTCATTAAAGGCAAACTGAGGTATATAGACTAAGCAAAATCAATTTATTAACAGTGATGCATATAACTGTTAACAAAGTGTGTCAAATTGATCACCTCAGTAAGGTCAGTTACCTGAATGAGAAGGAAGGGGGGAGGGTGCACCCTTTTTATTGACATGCAGAAAAGGAGGGAATCTGGGTACTTGGGCAACATTACAATTGGCTACACTAGGAAAAAATGAATTGGCATTCAAGTGTGGCTAATCATGCCCCTGACAATTAAGGAATATTCCTTGTTTTATAGGACTCATCTGGCTATTGTAAACTTTGTTAGATTACAGTACCACTGTGGGATCAGTACCACTTGCCTCACTGTCCCTTTGGAGGAGGTCAAATCTCCTCTAACTGCTCAAGGAAAGGCAAGGATGGAGACACCTCTTTTGAAAGATGGCACCAGGCTAAGCTGTTTGGGACTTACAGACAACAATCAGATGTTGGGATAATGAGGGATAATGTCTTTTCCTTTCAACCATACCTTTAAACTAACTTGGAGGGAAAACTGTATTCTTGAGCTTAACTCAAAAACAAGAAATGTAGCTTGACAAAATGGGTCAGTAATATAGAATCAATTACAGAATAGAATCAGTTGTTAAATGATACAGAACGTAGATGGAGTGTGTTTGTGCATGCTCTGCAATGTCCTTCCAAAGCTCAGCACTTCTTACTGGTTGGCCCTAGATCTTACAGTCATCCTGGGTCCACTTACCAGACCAGGATGCAAGTCCATTGACTACTGCTTAGGAATAAGTAGAGATCAGAAGTGGAGTTCCTCCCTTGTTTCAGACTGTCCCTTATGGTTAGATGAATGGCCTTCAGTTCTGCCTTTTGAGCATTGTATCTTCTCCCTTTAGCCCCCAATGGAGTGGCGATTGCAGGGTGGAAGGCTGAAGCTACCCATCAGAGATTCTTTCCTGGCCTGAAGGCACCGCCCTTGGTGAAATAAGCCTCATTGCTATCAGTGTTTGCCAACTGATCCTGCTGCAGGCTGCAGTTAGCCAGTGGGTCTGGTAGTGGGGGGGGGGGGGTATGGCCCCTGGATCAAGAGGATCTAATAGTGCTCATGATACTTGCTCATGTAAATTGCTGACTCCTTGGGAACCCAGTCTAGACCTGTCCTGCAAATACCATTTTCATTTCAACAAGGGCATCAGTGGCTGATCCCAGCTTCCTGGGGATATTTTCCTTAACCCATGGTAGAATGAGCTTTTCAGGCCTTAGAGTGAAAGATCCTGTACCTGCATTGGGTTCTGTGCTTATCAGAGTCCCGTAGGTGGCTAGCACCTGTTTCTCTATGGTTGAATATCTGGTAGCAGTATAGGGGAGCTTCTTGCTCCAGAACCCTACTAGCCTTTTTTTTTTTCCAATGGTAGGTCCATAGGTTCCAGGATGCATGGGTGGATGTGGTTGAGGCCTCTCTCTGTCTGGAAGTTATCACAAAGAAGCACTAAGGCTTGACTAACTACTAGCTTGACTGCACTCAGTTGTCTCTATTGCTATAGGGTCCACTGAAAAGTAGAAGATTTTCTAGTGACCAGAGAGATAGGAACAAGTAGTACAGTGAGGTGGAGAATTTATTGTCTTCAAATCCCAAAAATGCCTACTAAGTATTATGCTCTCTTAACATCAGTGAGTGTTTTGAGGGAGAATAGCCTACCTCTGACCAGGAATCTGCACTTATGGGTCTATATATACCACAGAAAATGTATACATTATGAGGAGGCTTGTATTTTATGAGGGACTTTTGCCTAACAATGACTGGCCAAATGTCTGACCTTAGCTGTGAGATAGGTTCAGACCAAGTTGAGGGTGGTGCCTTCAATCATGATGTCATTCATGTAGTGCCAAATGTGGATTCCTTCTAGTACCAGGAAGTCCTTCAAGGCCTGGTAGCTTAGTCTGTGAGTTGTTCAAGCTTCCCATAGGTAATTGGGTGAAAGCATATTGTGCCCCTGCAAATGTAAAAGCAAATTTGGGTTGGCAATCAAAAGATATGGGCAAAGAGCAAAACATATTAGCCAAGTGAAGTCCTGCAAACCAAGAGCATCCAGAGGTTCTGAAAGTTCTATGCCATCTCTATAATATTGGGTAATGAGGTTCTAATTGGGAGAACTATCTTATTCAAATTCCTATTGTTCACAGTTAGTCTCCTTTCGCCCTTGCCTGCTTTCTAGACTAGGGAGACCATGGAAACACCTACACTTTTAGTAAACAAATCTTTTATGACGGGATGCAAACATCCATTCTATTTTTTTACAAAGATATTAGTTTAGGCAACCTGCATGGGGATTGGTAATGACACAGGCTCCCACTTGGCCTTTCTTACAGTTAGTGCTAATTCCTTCACTTTGGTCCAAGCTGCAATTCATCAACATCCATGCCAATTTTGGGGAAGGGAATAGAATGCTCAGGGACTATAATTACTGAGACACAGAGTACCCTGATCACTCCCACAATGAGATCCACAGTAGTCTGAGTGCTTTGGAAAGGCACTACCTATTCCTTATATAGGGTTTGGGGGAACCCAGTTTACATAAGGGATGACTAGGATTAGGGTGAACTTCTAGGTTCCTATGTGATCCTTTGCAGACTTTTCTAGACAGGGAGATATGGAGACTCTGTGACATGGGCACTGGAATTATCCTGCACTTTCTCCAGGACAACATCAATAAGGGGCCAAATTTCTTGAGTATTACAGCCTAAGACTTCCCGGTTCAGGATTCGTAAATCCTTTGTTCTCCAATATAGTGTGTTGCGCATTATCTGATGCTGATTTCTTTGTCCTCTGTCTCAAGGTACCCTCTTCACCTATTGTCTGGCTCAACTTGGCACTATCACTGCTCAGTGTTCCCCTTATTATTTCACTTATCTCCTCCTTATTGGTGATCTTCATTCCCTTAAATGGCAAATACCTGAGACTTGGGCTTACTTTGGTAACTCTCAACAAGATCCAGGTCATCCAACAGGGACTTCATGGTCTCAGTGTCTACCATCATGGGAAAGAGGATGGCATGGAGGTTTTCTGTGACACCTCTCAGGAAAACAGCCTTGGCCTCCTCATGTAATTGGGCCTCCTCTTGGCCGTTTCAGGGCTCATCCAAGAAGGCACTTTAGTACTATGATAGACCCATAGCACAGTACCCATGACTTGGGCCTGGCCCTCTTCTAAAATAGTCCATTGGTCCTGTGCCTTAGCTGTGATGGCTGACAGTGAGGTATGTGCAGCTGTCCAGAAAACAGCTCAGGAGTGGTAAAGTGAGAGTCTCCCCTGAGCATTGGGCTAATTATTTTCATAAACTCTCCCAGGTTTTTTAATTGGGTAGTGACACTAGCATCCCTGTATATGGATGTCAATTGCCCAATTTCCCCAGCAACAAGGGTCAAAGCCTCCCCAGGGTCTAACTTCATCATGCAACTCCAATCCTTCATCCTCCTCCTTTTTAAAGCCCCATTCTAACTGTTCTTCTGGTACAGACAAAGAAATCTTGACCCAGAAACTGAGGGATGAGTATCTTATCTCTTATTTCTTCCTCTCTGCCTTGAAGGGGTGGAATGCAGTGGCTAGTAAATACCAGCACATCTCTCTTGAGTCTCATCAAGGATGGCCACCACTTCTCAGGAGGGAGGTGGGCACAAGCAATAGAGGTTTCTTTGTCTAATTTTCTAAGAAAAACTTGGGTTTGAGTGGACCACAGCTTGGGAGAGGGGCAAAATCATTGGGGGTTAGGGGAACACCTCCAACAGCAACATCAGCAGCAGAATCGACCAATGGTCTGCCATTTCTGACCTTCCTTGCATTGGTATGAATGATATAATTATGTTAGTTGCATAGGTTGCTAGGAATGAGTGGCAGGAACATTGGAATAGATAGACACACAGGAGTTGGAAAAGAGTGTGGGGTGTCATAGGTGAGTACTACCCATAAGATATATCTTACTCTGCCATCCACCCAAGAGTCCCAGTATTATATGTAAGTTTTCTTTTCCTCATAAGTAAAATGGGAATAGAAACATTTGTACTATTTCCCTTTTAATAAATGTTTTATAACTAAAACATCATGTAAATATAAATTATTTTGTTACATTAATTTGTATGTGCCAAATAACAAATTCTATTAATAAATAATAAGTACATAGAGTAGACAAAATGACTGCTTTAAAATCCATTAGCTCATTGGGTGGGTGTTTGTCCTGTTCATCAGCCATTTCAATATATCTATAGATAGGTATAGATGGATATTATAATCTAGGTTTTCTAAGCATGTAATTTTTTTCTTGAAAATCCAATGCAAAAAGTGATGAAAATAGTCATCAACACAGAGATAAGAAGATATTCCTGGGGCACTTTACTGAAGAACTCCTTATATTTCTTTCTTAACATGGTACCTAAAACAAACAAAAAACTATTGTTCATGTTAATTCTATTGTGATTCACTTTAGAAAATAAGCAAACAAAGTAGAATGACAAGGGAGTTTGAGAGAAGAGCAGTCACATGTGACACCAGAGTATGAATTTTCATTGTAGTCTCACTTCCACTTTAAAATGACCTTGATTTCTATTATTTCTCAGGAAGTTTTACCTAGAACTGCAAAATGGGTAGACTTGTGATTTATCATACTAGTATGATATAAAGAATATGAACTATTTTTAATTGTATTTTAGGTCTTATGACTCAGCCAATTACCCAGTCATGTGACTTTGGGCAAGTCGCTTAATTTGTCTTAGTGTTATTTTGTTCATGTGTGGAGTAGAAACAATATTATCCACTGCCTATACTTTATGGGTCACTGGGCAAACAGTAGTCATCACTCAGTCAAACCTTTCAGCAAAATTCGAATAGAAAATGTATTTGATAAAAGTCAAAATGGCAACATGGTTCCCTGATACAAATGACAATGTGATGGTTGCCTCCTCAAAGAGATACATGATTACTCAAGAGATTGACCCACCATTTAGAATGAAAAAACAAAGTGGATGAATCCATATTGTTTATGTAATGGTATGGTTTGATAGGCAATCCACTGAGTCTATGTAACAAATTATATCTAATTGTATCTGTGCATGGCATGGTGACCTGTCAAGGTCCTCAGGTGGAGCCCACTTTCCCTACCCTTCCCCTATATATCAGCTACATTCATGAATTTAGGACAGTCTCACTGTTATATCAATAACCTACCCAACCATAATAGTCATATTCCCCTCTCTGTCTTATTAGGAAACTAACCATGTAAATTAAGTTCTAATCCAGTGGCACCATTTTACAGTAGAAGGGTTCCTTTTAGAGTCCCTCTCCACTCACCTCAAAGATTACTTTTCACCTCTTGCATTCTTCATCTAATATACTACATGCTAAAGAAATGATACCTAACTGATTTATGTCTCAACGTGGTGCTTTTCCCCCCATCTCCTACCATTATCCTACCTTGAATGACCCATTAGTACCCATAAGCCAGAGTATCAATTTAAGTGACATCCGAAATAATTTATCAGGATATATGTAACAGCCTCTGGCAAAAAGTTGGCTGGCCACAAAAACAAACACACAAAGAAAAGCAAACATGGGATTTATAGTTTTTCCCAGTTTAGGAATAGAAAAAATTAATGTAAAATCAGCGATAGGAAAGAGGGTGAAGATTGTTGAGGTACAAGCTGCAGTGGGAATTTGGAACTCTCTAGGGTAAGAAAAGTAGAATGAGAGTGTCTTTCCCATGGCAGCAGTGTGACCATGACTGACTCTGCTGCATCTCCAGTTTCCTTCTTCAAGACCATGAGAGATGATTTCTAAGTAGATGAACAGATAGATATGTGAATTTTTTTTTAATATAAAGCGTAGTCCAGTCTCAAAGACCATTTCTGTTTTATTTGTGTGTGTGTGTGTGTGTGTGTGTGTGTGTGTGTGTATTCACTCCAAAAGTATAACAAGAGTAAAAGAGTAAAGAAGCATTTTTCAAAGAGAAGGAAAGGAGAGGGATGGGATTATCCTCCTTGAGGTAGCTAAGTGTAAAGTGAATAGAGTGCTGGCCTGGAATCAAAAAGATCAGAGCTCAGATCCAGTCTCAGAAATGTATTTCAAATCCAGTCTCACACACTTTCTCAGGTATGTGATACTGGGCAAATCATTTAATGTCTGTTTGTCTCTGTTACCTCAATTTTAAAATGGGGATAATAATAACATTTACTTCCCAGGGTTGTTGTGAGGAAATAAAATTTGTAAAAAGCATGTAGAATAGACCCTGACACATATGTTTTTCAGGTGTTTTTCAGTCATGTCCAGCTCTCCATGAACCCATTTGTGGTTTTCTTGGCAAAGTTACTGGAGTGGTTTGTTGTTTCCTTCTCCAGCTCATTTTACAGATAAAGAACTAAGGAAAATAGGGTTAAGTGACTTGCCCAGGATGATATAGCAAGCAAGTGTGTGAGGCCATATTGGAACTCAGGAAGATGAGTCTTCCTGATTCTAGGACCTGTACTCTGTTCGGTTTGCCACCTTGTTTCCCACCCTGACACATAATAACCACATTCTTCACCGTCCCTTCTTTTCTCCCTCCTTTTATACCATCTCAGGTCTCTGGGGAGGAGAGAAGCATTAGGGTGATTAGCTTAATTCAGTTTCCACATAGCATTAGTCTAAGTTCGAGTCCAAAACCACTCTTTGGCTAGTATCCTAGGATCCTGATTTCTCAAGCTTCCCTTCTGGACTGGTTGAAACATCCCATCCAGCCTGGAATCCTGTGCTCCAAGGTCCCCATGACTTGAGCTTCCAGGTACAGGACTCAATTCCTCATACCAAAAATTAAAAAAAAAAAAACAAAACTGGGCCACATGGTGGAAGGGAAAGGTAGCCCTCAGACTCTTCCCTGTTTATGATTTCTTGTCATCAGCTATGAGTCCTTTACTCCCAATGCCACCATAATAAAGAGAGACTATTATGGTACTTTTAAAGACACATCCAGTTCCAGCTATGCAGCCAATGGAAAGAGGCTGCTCCCAACCACTTGGTAGACCAAAGCAGAATGTTGATGCCTTTGATGGTTCTCCTATCTCCCAGAAGCAAGTTTCAAGCACCAACCCTAGGGCTGTCTCCATTTTAGGTGATCTGGGCATGAGCTAAACCTCATTCCACATGTAATTTAGATATACATTGTGGATTCACAATTTAATACTCAGAACTGAAGAGACATCAAATATCAGATACATAGATAGATGATTGGATTTCATTTTTAATTCTATAGTTTGATTCAATGAAACCAAGTAGCCCATTTCCTTAAACATTCATCTATTAAGAAAATGTTCTTTGACTGATTCCATATAATGGTGAAGCATAATCTAAGAAGAATTAAAATTGCAGGTAACCCTACAGTGGGATGAACAGCAAAAAAGATTCATAGTATGCTTTAAGCAGGCTAAAGCAAGTTACCAAGGATGACTCATTCACAATAAGTAATAAAAAAGAGTATCCTCAAGGACACATGTTATCAGAAAGGAATTTGTGCCAAAACATTCTGTGGGGTTGATGTAATTGATTAATCACTGTGTCTAAAGGTAAAACCTCCTCCCAGAGGGAAAAAAAAATAAGCTTTGTGTTGTATAGCAGTTGTATTATTGGACTAACACCATTCTTCAGCTGAATGATAATATATATATGATTAGGCTTGCTTTTTAAAAATGTATTTGTTTTTATTAGGAATTAACTCCCCTTGGCTATTTTAGCCCCTTACTTGGATATAATTCATAGCCCCCTAGCTCTATGTCTTACACAAGACCATTCCAGGAAATGCTATAAGAGTACTACTAATTTTTTTCCCACTAAACCCTCCTTCTTTGAGGGATAAATCCATTCTGTTCCAGAGCATCTCAAGCCACTCAGCACCTGGGATGGTGGTACCAATTGTCATGGCACATTCCTTATTATTTTACTATCTGAAATCATCATATCCCCAATAAATAACTCGTTAGTCCAAAGTGATGCTTGACTAATTTAAGTTGCTGATTCAGGATCTTTTGTGCCTGTGCCTGCATCTACTAGCTAAAGGACTAATGATTGATAACTGTTCTTGTGTATAGGTCCAAAAAGCTTTGTTTCACTCCATAAATTTAAGTCTCTCATGTAGTCATTTCCTATACCTCTTTTATTCAAACCTTAGCACTGATTGGCTTATCCATCAAGCTAGCACAGAATTCAAAGTAAAAGTATAAACCAAAGCTCAGGTGACAACAGGAACCAGAGTCCAGATTCCAAATCCAAATAGTAGCGAGAGGAACAGGAATTCAAAAACTGCATGTTTAAACCAAAGAATTCTATATGCAAATCAGATGGCATACTACTAGAATTGTTGGTGAAATGACAGTCTAAAAGTAAAAAGTTTTGACCATTTATCAAGAAAATGAGAGTTCTCCATCTCTGTTTTATGACTTAACCCTTCTTTACAACCCACAATTCACTGGCCTTCTCACCTTGAAACTTTCCTCTGGGCTGGGGGCCATTTTAGTCTTGAACATTCATCTACCATGCTATCCCACCTTCTCCCTTGATTAATTCTTTTTAGTAAGCTCATTTGTGGAACAGGTCTGGCCATACATCCTTCCCCTCCCAGCTGTGCTTCTGACGACTACTTGTTGTCTTCTTTCATTAGTATGTAAGCTCCTTGAAGGCAGGGTCTGTTTTTCTTTTTGCTTTCATTTGTATGCCTGATACTTAGCATAGTCCTTGGTACATATTAAATGCTTAATAAATAATTGTTGCCACACTGCCTTGGTCTGATGTGTGGGGCTTGTCTCAGATCTAGAATTGAAGGCAGAGAAAATCAGACTAGACAGTATTTGGGACACTCATTCTTCCCTATTTGATGCCATAGAAACCTACTATTTTAGCAGTAAGATATTCCTATAGAGCTATATGATTGTCACATATTATGGGATTTAGAGTTAGAAGGGATCTTAAGAGATTATTTATCATGAAATAGTATGGCATCAGAAGAATCATAATTGAAGATGACTCAGACAGTAATGGTGTGTGTAAGCAAGATATAATATATCACCAAAGATAAAACTGAGTAGATCCTATGATCTGCTACCACTATTAGGTCCGTTTCCCAAGGTGATTAGGGAAAAAGGAAAAGAAACTATATGTACTAAAATATTTAGAGCAGTTCTCTTTGTGGTGGCAAAGAATTGGAAATTGAAGTAGTGCTCTTCAATTAGGAAATGGCTAAACAAGTCGAGGTATATGACTGTAATGGGATATTACTATGCCATAAGAAATGATGAGCTGGTTAATTTTAGAAAAAAAAAAGTGTAAAGATCTGCATCAAATAATGAAGGGTGAAATGAGGAGAGTCAGAAGAAGGTTGTACAATAATAGCAATATTGTTCCAAGAGCAACTGTGAATGACTAAGTCATTCTGAGTATTAGAAATATTCAAACCAACTACAAAGGACCTATGAAGGAAGATGCTGTTCATATTTAGAGAAAAAATTGATAAATGGAAGTATATATAGTATGGTTTTATACATACACACATATAGTGTATGTATATATCTTTTGCCTAATGTAGACTTCTCTAGGGTGAGGTGGGGAGGGAGGGGAAAAATTAAAAGTGCATAGCAGAGAACAAAAGAAAACTTAGAAGGAAGCACAGAAAAGCATAGTATCTTCGAAAATGATGTGCAGTTTTTATTATGTAGTTTTCAAAAAAAAAGTAAATGGTGTGAAATGGAAATTCATGGTTTATATTGAATCCCCTTTTTACATTGTGCTGTGTACATGGAAATGTTCTCTTTTTTGTCTTTTTTGTATTTAAGTTCAAAATGAAGAAAAAAATTAAATGTTTAACATAGATAAATTGTGTACAAGAAGTGGAATAAGAGACAACGTGGACATGTATAGGTTGGAAAGGGAGTGGGTATTTCATGTGAAGAAATAATATTTATAAAGTATTTAAAAGTACATGATAAGAACCTGTAGCCTGAATTAGTAGAGTGTCCCTATAAATGAGATGTTGGACCCAATTGAATATATAAGTATACCTCATAGTGTTGATGTGAGGATGAATAGATCTATTGCATATGAAAGTGCTTCATACATACATACAAACCAAGTAGTGTTATGTAATCATAATCTATAATGATATTAAAATTTTGGAAGGATAACAGGTCATTGCTAACATATATAGCCGTCACTGCATTTACTCATCTAGATGGGAGTCATATGCACTGTTGGTGGTTTTCAATGTATTTCTCTGATTCTTTACCCTAATAGTTTTCATATCTTCACCACACAAACACACTCACATATAACCATAAAAGTATGTCATGATTTTCATACCCGTGAAAAATTATTGAACTCTTATTGGAGCTATAGTCCATTTATCTAAAAATTTAGAATTTATGAGGGCAAGAAATATGATTAGGATTGTGGTACATATCAGTCAAGCAACAAGCATTTATGAAATGTTTTCTATAGATCAGGCACTGTGCAATCCTTGACCTTGTGCAGACAAAGGCAAAAATGTTTCCTGCCATCAAGAAGCGAGGGACACTATATTAATGTGTGTGTGTGTTTGTGTGTGTGTGTATGTGTGTGTGTGTGAGAGAGAGAGAGAGAGAGAGAGAGAGAGAGAGAGAGAGAGAGAGAGAGAAACCAACCCATTTCAGGGCTGAACAAAGATAAGGCTAGTGTTTAATAAAGCAGTATAGCAAATAGAGTTTGCCTTCTTTATAGATCACCACTTCTTTAAAAAAATTATTGGTGTTTTTTAAAATTTTTATACCAATAGAACTTCTATCAATATACCTCATTCTCCCACATAGCAAGCATGTTTATGGGGAAAAAATAGAAAGATAAGAATAGCAAATCCAATTAATATATTTTCAAAGTCTGAAAATATGTGCTATATATTATACCCATGGACATTTTATCTCTGCAAAAGAATGGTGTGAGGGTCTTTTCAAATGTCTTCTTTGGAATAATGCTGGTTTATAATTTCATAACATTCACTTCTGTTTGTTTTGTGGTTGTTCTTTCTGTTAACATTGTCATGTTGTTGTACTTATATATATATATATATATATTTGTATATACATGTATATACGTGTATTTATATTATTTTTGTATATTTATTTGAAGGGCAACTAGGTGGCATAGTGGATAGAACACTGGGCCTGGAGTCAGGAAGACATGAATTTAAATCTGGTCTCAAACACTTATCAGCTCTGTGACCCTGGACAAGTCACTTAACCCTGTTGACCTCAGTTTCCTCATCTGTAAAGAGAGCGGGAGAAAGATATTACAAATCATTCTAGTAGCTTTGCTAAGAAAACCCTAAATGGGGTCATGAAGAGTCACACGTAACTGAACAACAATATTTTTTGTGACTCTGTTTACTTTGATACGCATGATATCATATAAATCTTTTCATACTTCTCTGTATTCATCATATACACCATTTCTTAGGTACAGTGATATTCCATTGAATTCATCTACCACAATTTGTTTAGCCATTCCCCAATTGTTGAGTATTTACTTTGTTTCCAAGTCTTTGCTATCACAAAAATGTTGCCACAAATATTTTTGGTGTACATAGATACTTTCTTCTTATCCATAATGTCTTTGGACTATTAGTATAGTCGTTGAATCTTTGGGTCAAAAGGTATGGACATTTTGTCACTTTATTTGCACAATTCCAAATTGCTTTCCAAACTGGTTGAACTTATTCATAATTCCACAAACAATGCACACCAGTGTATCTTCTTACAACACTTCCAACATTGACTCTACACATCTTGTCATCTTTGACAATTTACTGGATGTGACGTAAAACCTCAAAGTTGTTTGGATTTATATTTCTCTATTAGTGATTTGAAACATTTTTCTTATGGTTAGTAGTTTGCCAATCTTCTTTCAAGAACTGTTTGTTCATTTCCTTTCACCACTTAGCTATTGGGGAATGGCTTTTGTTCTTATCTATTAGTTGTAGATCACAATTCTTGGGGACAATCTATATCTTTGTTTTCTAATATACTTACTTCAGGTTTTGTGTAAATACCTTATTTGTGTCTGCTGTCCTTAGAATGTTTTAGAAACTAAAAAAACAGAAAAGGAAACCAACTAATAATTGTTTATACATCTATATAAATCCTTCAACTAATAAATTCCCTAAAAATAAAACTCTTTCATATGATTTCATTCATGTTTATATAACAAAACATTGCCCCCACTTTTATAAATCATGCAGTCCATTGTCATCTATATAACAATAATGTATATTGAACTCTATGATGTATTATTATCTACATTTCACAGATGAGGCTGAGGTTGGCTGAGGTTAAAGAACTTACATAAGGTCACATAGCTATAGTTAATGCCTGAGATTCGATCTTACATCTTTCTGACTCTAAGCTCACTGTTTGATTCAATGCCTACTACCTAGCTGCCTGGTATCGAGGTTCCTGACAATCAAATTACATCATTAGAATCTATCCTATTTGTAGCATTTCTGTACTGTCACAGTAGCATTTATAATTAATTGAAACTACCTATCACCAACCATGAGTTGTTAAACCAATATAATTACTGGGGCAGAACAATTTCACTTTTCAAATATGGTAGATATCATACTTGATTTTAAGCATCTTGAGTTTCAAATATGGAGGAAATAAAATGTTGAAGTGGAAAAGAGGAAACAATCAAGTGTTAAGATGTTAATTTTGTTAGAGAAATTGAAAATGCAGGCAGAACTTCATCCCTGAAGAGTAAAAAGAGGAAGGCTTTTAAAAATGCATTATTTGATTTAAACAAGTATGACAATTCTGTAGGTTCCTTGTTCCCTCACTTCTCTTTGATTGAAATTGCTAAGGCCCAGTAAATCTGAGCTGTTGAATATGATCCCAAAGGACTAGGGATAGTCCACTTATTTTTACTTTTAGTGGGAACACAAACCAATCAAAAGAGGAATATGTTATAACCGGAACTATGTTTCTATACACACACTCATTTGACTGAAATCAGTTAAAAATTAGTGTATTTAGGCAATTTAATTTTATTTTACTTTAAAACAAAATCTGTATGGCTCCAAAATAATTATTATTTTTTACTCCTCATAAGATTTACTGTCAAAGACACCAAAGAGCACAATCTTTTAATTAACTTCAAATTTAAACCTCCCTTTAAGGTAGACAAAGGATGTCTACTCTCTCAGCACATCAGTATACATGATAGTATATCTGATAGCTGATTACCTTGTTCTAGGTCTTCTAATTTGTTTCCTCCACAATCTTTATAGTTTCAGTTGGGTCTAGGCCTGATTGTGTATTTTTTAAGAGTTGTAATTACCCTAATTATCTGCTCCAGTGCAATGGTAAAATGTTTCAACACTTCACTTTCTCCCTTGAGGGAAGTACTTAGTTTCTAAGAAGTTGCCATCTGTTTCTTATTTGAATACTTACTGTAGGTGAAAAATCCATTTAATCTTCCAGAGTTATCAACTTCATCTGCCAGAAATTTTCAATTCTTGTTGCACAAACAATCCATAAATGATAAAGTGAAAGGGAGGTATGGGACTACACTGAGGACCCATGACTACAAATACAGGCTTTAGATAGAGATGTATAATGTTTCCTATTCTTCTTTCTGGATTCTTTCTTCCATATCTCCACTTTTCTTCCTGATTTTCTTTTTAACTCCACACATCTCTGATCAGTCAGAATTGGTGATAATGGGAGTTGAAAACATTAAAAGATTTCAGCCTTACATCAGGATTCTCTGACCAGGTACATATTTCTCACTTTGTGAAAACTCAAGATATTGGGAGCTGGGGTAGGCAATATCCAAAATTATTGAATATTAGATAGTACAATTTCCACATAATATATCCATTTTTTCAATAAAAACAAAGTTCTAATTTAAGTCAAAATAAGCAAGACTAATATGACAAATTCACTCCAATCAACAGTGAATGTAAGGAAACAATGATTTAATACAATATGCATAAATGAGGTCAAGTTTGAGTGGAAGCCTATCATGTACCTCAGACATGGGCACAGTCTGTCTCTATCACTATCAGGTAGCATAGACCTCTGACATAAATGTGACAGGCTGCTTGTTGCATAAAGAAGTCAATTGTTTAAATATAAAGTTCAATGCTTTCTTTTGAAAGTTAAATATACAGTATTACCTATTATATCTTTAATTTGTTTTATTTTCATTTTAGTAAAAAGAATATAATAAACTGGTTTCAAAAAAATCTGAAATTTAAAAAAATACTGAAATAACTTGAGAATTATAAATAAGTTGAAAATTGTAGAAAGATTTTGGAAATGTTCAACAATTAAATCTAAATTTATCTCAACTATTTTTACATGAAATAGTATCACTTCCTGACAGATAAATACATAACTGATATGAAAAGAAATATCACTGGAGTAATAAAACTTGCAAAAACAAATAAAATAGAGAAAAATAGAAACAGAAAATCTCAAATATAGAAAATATCAATTTATTATTAGAAAATGTCAATTGAAAGCCTGCTATTTGCTTTGCATGAATGTTTTAGCTGCATGTGCCACAAAACCTAGAGCAAAGAAATATCTTTAAAGTATCCACAAAAAAACTACATTGGCAAGAAATAAATTTTGGTAAAGAAAATAAATGCTTTCAATAAGCAAAAGTGGAATTTTCCCCCCAAATCTAGAATATCAAAGGGCTAACTTGCATATTAATTATATTAATTAAATAATTAAATTTCATTGACACCATCTCCCTCAGCTTCCTCTCCCCTCTGACTAGAGGACTAGAAGATGAAGTAATAAATTCCTCCCAATGCCTTCCTTTGTAGAGGGCAGAAACTAGACTATCAGCTCATTTCACTCAGAATCTGCTACTCTGCCTAGTTTCAACTCTGTGGAACAAGACATTTCTACACTGGGTACCCCTGTGTTCCCACTCCCACCCCATCTCAGCACTTCACTTCCTCCTTTTGTGCTTTGTCCACCCCTTTATATTGTTAGTTCCTTGAGGACAGGGACAATCTTTCTTTTTATTAACTATATCCTCAATGCTTAGCCCAGTGTCTGGTGCATAACTGATGTTTAATAAACATTTTGGGGGTTCGATTGGATATTAAAGGATGTTGCTGAATTGCTAAATGTAAAAAAGCTTATTCAATAGAAGAGAAATTGGTACTATGTTATAATTACCAATGTTGTTGAAAAGATGATTGGTGATGTAAAGCACCTTTCAACTTTTCCATGTTCAAATAATGTGGTGGCAAGGAGAGTTTCCTACGTCTTTAAGTCTTTGTGATCAATTAATTGAGGAAAAAAAACAAATATTTTATATTTTGCCCTTCAAGTTGACAAAAAAGGATGCATTTTGAGATGTTCATTTGCATAAGCAGTAATATGTTGCTGAAATTGATGACTGAGAAGATGTTACTTTGTAAACCTACTAATGGCAATGCCACATCAAGAGAAATTTTCAATATAACTGACAATTTTTTACCAAAATCATATAATGTGTAATATTTGTATTGGACTCTTCAATAATAACACAGCTCAATCAATGTCAGGATAAAATGTAGGGCCACTGTCACTGGTTAAAATTGTGGCCCCTCATGCAATTTGGAAACATAAGTGCTTCATAATGACTTGTATTGAGAAATATGTATAAGGGGATATATGTTGTTTTAAAAGTTGTTATATGAGTAAACATTTTGTTAAAAATAGTATGTTAAAAGGAAGACTTTACACAAAATTGTATATTATGGGATCAGAGCAAAGATTATGTCTATATACTAGCAAAAACCTGATGGAACTAAAAAGAATTGCCTTATTGATAATAAAGATGAAGTTAATTGACTATATGACACTATTTTCTCTTCAAACTTGCATATGTGGTAGACATTTTTGATAAACTCAATATTCTAAATAAAACAAAACAGTCCTACAATCCATACTCAGATGCAGAAATATAAAGTGGAAAACTTATTTATTAATAAAATTTGCAAGATTATTTTGATCTATTTATCAATTTTAAAAATGCCTGCACTGAAAATGAAATAAAACAGCTGCTAGTCATTTGACCAATCTACAGAAACAAGTCTTATTTGATTTTAAAAACTTCTAAATAAGCAGAGATGAGGAATATATTTACCATGGTCAAATGTGCTTTCCTTTCTCATTTCTGCCTAACGGCTTCCTTTAAGTCCTAACTAAAATCTCATCTTTTCTCCAGTTGTGTCCAATTCATATAGAAACAAGGTCATAAATTGAGTTAGTTTTAACATGTAGTGTTATCTTTATTTTATTGTATTTTTATTTTTTAAATATTTTCCAACTACATTCTAATATGGTTTTATGGCACACTTGGGAATATTACAGGCTTCTCTTAATTCTAGCGTCTTCCCTCTTTTAATTTTTTCCTACTCATCCTGCATATACCTTGTTAGTACATAGTTGTTTTACATAATTGTCTCCTCCATTAGATTTTACGCTTCTTGAAGTCAGGGAATATCTTTTTCCTTTCTTTGTATTCCCAATCTTAGCACTGTGACCAGAACATAGTGAGCACTTAATAAATGTTTATTTACTAAGTGGCTAACACATTTTTCCATACTTTGTCAGTACAAGAAAACCTAATGGAATTAATTGTCCTGTGACTGTATGCTGAAAAAAAGAGGCAGATAAACCTAAATATCTTATGCTTTGGCCACTGGTGAATCAAATAGTTTCTTGATTTATCAAACAAAACAACACAAATTTTACTACTCTAACAGCTTATTTGTTTGAATTTTTTTTCTGTTATGCCTATTATTAAAAGATAAATAAATATCTGGATTAGGTGTTGAAAAAGAATTACTGATGACAATATTATAATAAACACATGTTGAGAACCATTGTACCAGAAAAAAAAAACCTATGTCACATTAATATGGCTTATTTTTTTAAGGTGTACATAAGAAAATATAAAGTATTTGATCAATAAATACTGTATATTTATGATGTTCACTGGTTAAAATAATAAACAACTTATCTGAATAAAAAAGAGCAGAGAATTATATGTAAAAATTGTTTAATGAAAGTGCAAGTATATGACAATATTTTGTAAAAAAAAAATAAAATAAAATAAAAATGGGAGTGAGTGTTGCTTTATAAATTTGGAAGATTAATTTTGCATGCTTCTGGAGCTATAGCTAGGGTAGAGTATTCTAGGGTACCAAAACCTGGAGGGCTCTGACAGCACTTGCACTGTTTTAGAAATAGCTGTGCCATTTCTAAACTGTTTTATCTAATTAGAAATAATAATTAAAATAGTAAACTTCCGGGTTTTGTCCTAGGTGAATTCATCCTCATCCTAAACAAACCCTACTCTTTCATAACCTCCTCTACACACACACGCACACACACACACACACACACACACACACACACACACACAGAGTAGTCTTGTGGTGTCATAGGGTTTCTATCCCTGAACTGAAGAAGTCTCACACCTGACTTCCTATTCCCTCCACTATAATGACATTGGTGCCAATATTGCTAGTTTAGTCTCTGATGGTCTCTTGGATATATTGCCAATAATTCAAAATTCCCACTTGACAACTGAATGTCATAGTGGATAGGTCTCTAGACATGTAGTGATAAATACTTGATAACAATACTAAATTAAATTATTATGAGAAAAGCTTTTGTAAATCTGAAATCACTATATGAATGTGAGTATTATAAGAGATAAATTCACCTGCATTTTTTAAAACAAAAGTTATTATTAGTAAATAAAAGCTGGGTGATGCAGTGAACAGAGTGCTAGGCCTGTAGTAAAACACCTGATTGCAAATACCATCTCAGTCATTCACTAGATGCTGTTGTTGTTGTTTGTCCTTCATTCAGGACAAGCAACAACATCTAGTAAATGTCTAAGATGTGAGACCCTGGGAAAATCACTTAACCTTAATTTGCCTTAGTTTCCACAACTAGAAAATGTTAATAATAGCACCTGCCTCCCAGGGTTATTGTGAGGTCAAATAAGGTAATATTTATAAAGTGTATGGCATATAGTAGACACTCAACGAGTATGTGTTCTCTTATTCTTGCCCCTCCATTAAATAAAATCTGACTCATAAGATCAAATTCTAGCTTTAAACCTAAAAAGGATCTTAGACACCGTCTAGTCTTGACTTTTTATTTTACGAATAATGAAAATGAGGCCCATGGTGATTTAGTTACTTAGGTCACATAGTAAGTGTCAGAGCCAGGACTTAAACTTAGGTCATCTGGTTCAAATATAGCACTCTTTCTGTTATATTACACTATTCCATCTTGCTCCATTTCCTTTATTCTAGCCTGCTGCATTCCTATTACAGGTATTGCCATGAACTAACACCTAACATAGTACCTTACACATAGTAGAGCCTGAATTAATATGTCTTGGATAAATGAAAATTATTTGAGCACTTGTCATCTTCACGGTATATGACTGAACAAATGATTGTATATAAATGTAGTAAGATATTATTACACTTTAAGAAATGATAAAAGAAATACTGGTTCAGGGAAACCTGGAGGATTTATAACTCATGGGGGAGTCAACATGCAACCAATTATGTAGAAATAAGTTATAGTCGGAATAAATAGGAAATAATCGAGGGAAAGGGCACTAAAATTAAGAGAGATTAGGAAAGGCTTCCTCTAGAAGGCAGAATTTTAGCTAGTATCTGAAGCAAGCCATGGAAGTCATGAGACAGAGATGAGGTAGAAGAGGATTCCAGTATCACTGGATTGAAGAGTATGTGGTGGGGAGTAAGATATAAGAAGACAGGAAAGGTAAGTGTGGGCTAGATTTTGAAGAGTTCTGAATACCCAACAGAGGATTTTGTATTTAATCCTGGAGGTGATAGATAGCCTCTGGAGTATATTGAGTAGGGCTGTGTGACATAGTTGGACTTGTATTTTAGGAAATTTACTTGGGAGACTGCATGGAGGATTGGAATGGAGTAGAGAGAAACTTGTAGTTGGTAAACTCAATAATGGGCTACTGTAGTAGTCCAGGGGTGAAGTGATGAGGGCCTGTACCAAAGTGAGGTACTATCAGAATAAGGAAGGGGGCATATCCAAGAGATATCTTGAAGATAAATTTAACCTATTGTGAGCAATACTGAGGAGTCAAGGATGAAGTGAGCAGAACCAGGAGAAGAATTATACACCAATATTTTAATAGTAAGTAACTTTGGAAAAAATCTAAATATCTAAGATCAATTAAATGACCAACCATGAATCCAGAGGACCTACCTCCCAACAGAAAGGTGATGAAGGACAAAAAGTACAGAATGAGACATACAGTTTTGTACATGGACAATGAGAGAATTTTTTGCTTGACCATGCATATTGGTTACAAGATATATTTTTCTTTTAAATTGGGGGTGGTGTAGGTTGCATATATATGTATTTGTATGTATATGTTTGTATGTGTATGTATGTATATACATATGCACATAGACATATATGTATACATACAGATTTAGTGTATATACATGTGTGTATAGATATATAGATATAGATAGATATAGATATAGATATAGATATAGATATAGATATAGATATAGATATAGATATAGATATAGATATCGATATATCAGACACTGTGAAGGACTACTAGAAAATATAAGACACGGCCCCTTTACTACAAATCTAATTGAAGAGGTTAGACATATACACAGGATAAAATCATTTGCATTACAAGGCAGTATTTCATAAATGAAAAATGACTGACAGAGACAATAAAAAAGTAGCAGTTGATGGGATCATAACTAGAAATTACCTTAGAGGTAATCTAGTCCAACCCTCAGAATGGATCTGTCACCTATAGAGGTTAAGGTCATATAGGTATTAAGTAGACTTTTTTTTTTCAGAGGACAGAGCAATTAACTTAATGCTAGAATAGTCAGGCAAGACTCACCATCTTCATCTCTTAATCTGGAAAGGGATGCTGACTTCAGCAAAATTGTTGTGCAAAAGAACTGTGTCCTTTAGCTGTGGAATTTGTGATCCAATCTCTCATGCAATGCCACAAAAAAAGAATGAAATATGTAGATATTTTGTTTTATTGGACAGGAACTTTGAAAGATCAACTAAATTTAAGAATCAATGTTCTGAAATCTTATTCTAAGAAGGATGTATATTATGCCTGTCAAACAAAAATGATTTTGTTCCAAACAGGGATTTGTTTCATAAAGTGAATATGCAGAAATGCTTTAATATCAATACAATATGTGATTAACAACACGACAGCTACTTATCTAGAGTCTGTAAGGTATTTGTGTGCTTTCTGTGAAGCGTCATAACTCGGAAGATTACTATGGATTAGAATGTAAATTTTTGGTGATTATATATGAATGGGTAAATTTCAAGCTGATTCCTTTTGACTGTTAGAGGACATGCCAGATGTCATTTAATAATTTGAATTCTGATTTACAATTTGTTTACAAGAGAAGTCAAGTTAAATCATTTTGATTTAGCCAATGTCATTCCAACAGATGACAGCAGTGTCCCTTAAAAGGGGGTGTGGCCAGATCATACAAACCCATTAAAAAGAGACCTCCTTCTTTTGATGAACAGAGGCCTATGATCAGTGACATCACTTTCTCACAACTTGATTTGGTTTGACAATCCTTTCCTGACACCATGAGTTATCCTGATATCCTGTTCTTGACCTAACTTTTGCTCCTCTTCACCAGCTCCTAAGCACACAGTCTATTCTAGGAATCTCACTTCTTTCTCTTGTTCTTTCTACTGGTAAAGCAATTCTTTCCACTTACTCTTCAACACCAATGGCCATGACTTGCTGCTCTCCACTTTTAACTCAGTCCTTTGGTAACTCCCAACCCCACTTGCTTGTGATTCTCAACTGACTAGATATAATAGCAAAAATCACAGATTTGGAAGTTCAACCCCTCTCATTTAAGAATTTTTTTTTAAATGAGGCTCCAAGAGGTTATCATTTGATCACTGTCACATGAGGATTAAGTAGTTGGAATTTGAACCCAGGTCTCCATCCTCCAAATGCAATAGTCTTTCCACTCTACTGCTGCCTATCTCCTTCCTTAGGGATGATTCTTTGTTCCCCCATTTCTTCATGGAGTAATTGAAATGAAATACAATATTGCCAGAGGTCACATAGTGATTCAGTGATGGAGCAGGAGGCCATGAACACAGTTTTTATCAATACCTGAACTTTATGATATAATGATATAAAGCAGATACTTCAAGTTTAGTTTCCATTCTTTTGTCTGCCTCATATAGAGACATTTTAAGTCAAATTTAATTTTCCCAAGAATTAGATAACACATTTAGAAGTAGAAGAGATTTCCAATGGCATGGAGTCAAAATTCTTTGTTTCCTTTTTTTAAAATATATCAGAAAAATTCATTTTAAGAAAAAGGTTATCTGACTTATCTGGGGTGACACAAGGAAAAAATGGCAAAGTTGTGGTTTGAACTCAAGGTCTTCTGAATCCATTTTTGTCATTGTTTTTTCCCTTATCATACAAATGATTGACTTTGTGCAGATTAGAGGGAAAATTGTACCTTTTGAGTTTATATTCAAAACATATGATTTCCATATTTATTGTTGTGACAAAAATGTGTGCTTACTATTCAATTAATTTTTAAAAATCTTTGTTTTTTTATATATCATTTTTTAAAAATTTGTTTCACATAATATCTAGGCCAAAGAATTCACTGCCAAGCAACTAACCTGGTAGTCAATTTCTCCATACTTAGACTGATTCTTACCTATCAGTCTCAGTCATTGCCAGGACTTTCCTTGATACCTTTTTCCAGCATGGCAGAACCTGCCAGAGTTTATACTATGTAGGCATAGACTACAATAATCCCAAATGATTTCATACAACAATGAAGCACCCTGGTAGGACTTTGTAGAGTAACATTTTACTTTGGTTACTGATATCTAAGTCATTCCAGAGTGATTTGTACATGCATAGTCAGACCATGAATTTGCATATCAGTAAGACATGGAATATAAATTTGCAAAGAATTAAAAATGCTTATCACTGAAAAGCATAATAAAGATGTTAAATGATCAATGTGAGCAAGTCCTTTGATAATCCTCTCCTTTAACTTTTCTGAAAGTCATTTTTAACAATAGCCTAGGAAAACAATAAAGTGTTTTTCATTCTTTAGTCTTTCTTTGGTAATTATATTTATTTAGCTTCCTTATGCTTCTTTTATTTGGTGTGTGCAAGTTAAAATATTCTGTTCACTCATTTCCCCCAGAAATGCCTCTAGACTTTCTTTTGTTGAGGATTCATTCTGGTTTTTTTGTTGGGTCATTTTGGATTGGAGCTTGAGGTTCTTTGCTTTTTGGCATATCCTGTGTTATTCCTTTGCCCAATTTCTCATAAATGTAGAGAAATATTGAGCTATATGAATTGATGTTCTTTAATATTTAAAAAAATGTATCTGGCTGATTGAAAAAAATTGTCCGGAGTTTCAAGGATGAATTGGATCAATCACTTCTTGTTTATCTTTATTCAAAAGTCTTGGGTAGTTTTCTATTCAGTTTTGTTTGTTCATTTTTCATTTGTCGTGTTCTTCAGGGAGACCTTTTATCCTTAGGTTGTGTATATCCTGTTTGCAAGGTCTGTTACCTTTTTACTTGTATAGAATTTATTGGTTCTTCTGATATTATGGCTTTTGAGTCTAGGAAGCTGCAAGGCAGAAACTCTGGAGTACCTCCAACAATTCCAAACTATTTACTATTACAAAGTTCATTTCTGCAAAACTAATGTTCTTCTGATATTATATAGTTTGGGAATATTAGAAAACCATAATTTTGGTAAGTACTAAATAGATACACTGCATGTTACCCCAAATAATGTTTAAAGAAGTGATATAAAGAATTACTAAGAATGTGTAAGACTGTAAAATTTTACAGTGAAAAGGAGGAATATTGATTGGATGGGCAACCCCATTCAGATCTGCGATTCCATTGATGTAGGAAACTCCTAGGATCAAAAATATTTTCATTGATATAGACAAACAACTGGTCTATAACTTCTATAGTCTTAGATAAGAGAATTTTAGCACTGAGGCTCAAAGTCTAAATAAATTTGAGGCTACATGGAGCCTTGCTCTAGCTCAGTTTTATTTTGCAAAGTTTCATTAAGAAGTTAAATGATTTGCCTATGGTCACTCAGCTAGCTATATCAGATGCATTACTTGAATCCAAGTCATTTCTCCAAGGTCAACTGTGTCCACTACACAATGCATTGCTTTTTCCATCCAGGGCCTGCAAACAATCAGTTTCTTTCTTCTTATTTGAAATGGGGGGAGGGAAGTGGTGGTGGTTCAGGCTGATTAATTGCCATCAGGGGACCAAGTGAGGACCCCCATAGGCAGGGAGTGAAACAAGGGCCTTCAGGATCACTTGCACTCACTGTACCCTATTCAGAGAGTGATTTGTTTTTTGGGATTGAGTGAGGTTCAGAGGGAGTTAAAAATATTTCAGGGGTATATTTATGTCTATCTAGATCCACAAAAAGAAAGCATCCCATCTATGAAAGCTAGATAGGAATATATGAACAATAATTGCATAGGACTACATGTGGGTGCACATGTTATGGGTTGGGAAATAGAAGGAAGTTTTGCTGTCTGAATTGGAGAGAGTAACTATGCTAATGAAATGACACATTAACTGCAGTAAAAGTGTGATGGAATTATTTACATATCCAGACCATTTCTCTAGATTTGTTTTCTTATTGGATAAAGAGTAATAGCTGGCACTTAAATAACAAAATAAATAAATAACACACTGTGGCAACATTTATAAAATTTATAAAGTATTAACATGGATTCTTATTTGAGTCTTACTACAAATCTTTTTTGTTTGTTTCTTTTTGATCTGGTAGTTATATTTTTTTCATTTAAAAAAGTTCAGTTTCAAATTCTCTCCTTCTCTCCAGCCTCTCCCCCATCCACTAAGAAGGAAGAGATATAATACCCATTAGCCATATGATATCTATATAAATATAAAATATATTTCCATATTAGCCATATTGCCTCACAGAAAAATAACAAAATAAAAAAAAATATGTTTCAATCTGCATTCAGTCCATCAGTTCTCTGTCTGGAGGTAGATGGTACTTTTCATCATGAGTCCTTTGGAATTGTCATGAATCACTGTATTGAGCAGAGCACTTAAGTATTTTATAATTATTGTTACAATAATGCTTTTACTAAGTACAAAATTTTTCTAGTTCTTCTCACTTCACTTTGCATCAGCTCATATAAGTCCTCACAGGTTTTTCTGAAACTATCCCCTTTGTCATTTCTTGAAGCACAGTAGTATTCCATTTCAATGATATATCACAACTTGTTTAGCCATGCCCCAAATGATGGGCATCCCCTTGGTTTCCAATTCTTTACCACCACAAAAAGAACTCCTATAAATATTTTTATGTGAGTCTTTTTCCATTTTTTTAAATCTCTTTAGGGTACAAGCCTAGTAATTATATTGCTGAATCAAAGTGTATTCACAGTTTTATAGACCTTTGAGTATCACTATAAGCCTATTAGGTGGGTTCTATAGATATTATGATTCCAAGTCCAGTGTTCTACCCACTATTACATGTTGCCTCCTTTCAAAGGAGAGGGTGGGGATAGATAATCTTTACAATTTTTTGGATTTGAAAGTTGAAAAACCTAATTAAATGATAGATCTAAGACTGGAACTCAAGTTTTCTTATCATTTCAGCACCCATAACTGTACACAACAAACGCCCTATTGTTTCTCAGATCTAACATCCTATAAAGGGGGTAATCATGAAATACTGTCCAGATATCCCATGTGCTCTGACTCTTGCATCCCTAATGGAAATCATGCATGGGAAGTTGAGCTAGCCTAGGCATTTCCAGTGGGTTAAGTATCCTGTGGTTCATCTCTGAAGAGCTTGGCACTTTGGAAAGATGTAATAATCTTTTATTCCCTGTGGTAACTTCAGGGGGAAAGGGAATTTTCAAAAGACAGCATTGGTTACTGATCCAGAAAGAGCCATGTACTCAGGAGCGAGAGAGAGACAGACAAACAGAGAGAGAGAGAGAGAGAGAGAGAGAGAGAGAAACAATCAGAATTTCTGTTCCTGCTCTTTTCCCACCTGCTAAGCAGCCTTGAGGCTCAGTCTTGGACCTTCTCTCATTCTGGCACCCATGATAGCTACTCTCACATGGAAGTGGACACAAGTGTTGACTTTTGGCTACAAGTGCTTGAATTTCTCTCCCTGGTCATAGGTAAGTAAATAGCAATCTTGAAAGAATAACCCCAAGAGTTTCAGAGCTTCAGGGTTCCTCAATCTGGAATTTGAGAGCTTCAGGTTCCCTCCAACTGGCAGCAAATACAGTTTCTGCAAACACACCATTCTTCGGGTAGGTGATCTTCAATAGAAGGATGAGCCCAAGCCATGTGTTTGACTGGTCAGAACATATGGACCTTGAGCTAATTGCTTAGGAAGCGCAGGCCTGAGGTAAGAGTAAAATGCCTAGTTAGCCTTTCCATTACATTTTCCATGTTTTAATGCTTTACATGTCAGCCTCCTGGGAGAGTCTAAGAGGAGAAATTGGTTATCATGTTTTAAATCTTTGTCCATGCCCACTAATTTTTTAAGGCAGTTCTTTTGTATGTAGGAATAACTGTTATCATGAGATCACATAACTGTGTGTCCTGTATGAATGAATAAGTGAAAAAAAATAAGCATTGATTAAGCTTATAATTTGGCCCTTCTATCCCAACACTTTAGAGTTGAATAATTTGTCTATCAATGGTGACCTGCCTAAATTGTGGGAGAAGTCCTATATGGATCCCCCAATCCTATTCTTGCACTATCTTCTAACTGAAAAGACAGGCTACAACTCCCTTGGCACTCTTCTTTACTAGATCTCCTGACCTCCCTTTGCCTATCTACTGTCCAGACTTATGAGTATGTGCTCATAAGTAAAATGCAGGCTTTCTTCTCCTTCCCTCCCTCCATGCAAGTTCCCCTTTGAGTATAATCTCAAAGAAACCTAAATGCTGATCAACACAGCACTGTTACATTTTCATATAACTAAACTACAACAAACTTGAGTATCTTTCAATTTACTTTCATGAAGACCCTATACCTGAGTCAAACCTCAGCTAAGTGATTTCCCTGCAGACTCTGGAGTAGAAACCCATTCTTTTTTTTTTTTTTTTTTTTTTTAATGAGTCAATGGGGTTAAGTGACTTGCTAGTGAGTATTATGTATCTGAGGACGGATTTGACTCAGATCCTCAGGACTCCAAGGCTGGAACTCTATCCATTGCACCAATTAGCTGCCCCTAGAAACTCATTCTTTAGAGGCCAGATTCCTCTAGAGGCCAGATTCCTCTAGAGGCCAGACCAATCCCAGGGCTTCCTATATCTGAGTCCCTTTGTGGGAGAGAAAACCCCTAAATCAGTGCTGGTCTATTGTTATAATTCTATGGGCAACTGTGTTTTGCACGATTTCTTCAGTTTCCTAGCTTTATATTTTTTATACTACACCATACTTGTTCTGTCTTTACTTTCTATATTTCAAGAAAATTTGGCTTAATCATCCTTTAATTGCCTGGGATAAAAATCTTGAAAATAACATTTCCCTCCTGTGAGGAACTAGACATAAAAATGTTTTCTAAGTTTTCCATTTACCTTCCTACTGAAATAATGAGACATGTTGTATGTATCTGGTTGACTAAATTCTCAAATCCACAGGAGCTATAATCAAATGTACAAAGTAAAACTGCTTTTATGAAAGGACAAATAGCTAACAAGCACAATTTGGAAGAGCTGTAACAAACTGAAATTCTTAATTCCTAATTACAAAACAGTTCTTCAGTCATTTTTCAGTAGTGTCTGACTCTTCTTGACCCATATGGGGTTTTCTTGGCAAAGATATTGAAGTGGTTTGACATTTCTTTCTCCACCTCATTTTATAAATGAGGAAACTGAGGCAAAAAGGGTTAGGGTTAGGACAAATAGGTGGTGTTGTGAATAGAGTGCTGGGCCTGTATTCAGGTAGTTGAGTCTTCCTGAGTTCAAATCTGACCTCAGACACTTACTAGCTGTGTGACCCTGGGCAAGTCACTTAACCCTGTTTCCCTCAGTTTCCTTATCTGTAAAATGAGCTGGAGAAGGAAATGGTAAATTACTCCAGTATCTGTAACAAGAAAACCCCAAATGATGTCATGAAGAGTTGGACAAAACAAAACTAATCTACTAAAACAACAACAAATCAACAGAAAACAGGCACTGTAATGAACAGGAAAGGCCTCCTGTAGATGATGGGATTTTGACTGAGACCTAAAGGAAGCCAGGGAAAGCAGGAAGCAGATATGAAGGAAGAGCATTCTAGGCATAGGGAATGTGGACTAATTATTGCCAGTAGGATTGATTTGGTATAAATTATTAAGAAAAATCAGTTGCAGTCTCTACGTATTGGAGGTAAAACTTAAACCCAAATCTCCATTATTCCAAAGTCTTCTTTTTCTCCATTATATCACATTGCTTCACATTGAACTGTTACTTAATCATAACAATTTCTGATTCCCCATCAAAGAGTTCACGGGTCATCCCTCTAACAATACATTTAAAGATTTGAACAGGATCTAAGATCAGTCTTGCAAACTGATAGTCTGAAGAATATAACTGCTTTATATTCTTTAAAATTAGAATGAAATTTGACACACTCCACAATTTTTCAAAGATTACTGACAGAAATCTCATCCATCAGTTTTTTCATTTCTCTGGAATGGAGTTCATTTGTGCCTAGTAATTAAAGTCATTGAAAGTGGTTAGATTCCCGCTTGCCATTGCCTAACTTATCTTGTCTTTCAATTACTTGTAAAGCACTTTTTTTGTTTTATCCTTCCCAGTTCAAAGATCATTCTCATTGGAAGAGAAAATAGAAGTAAATAGTTCTACCTTTTCATTGTTAACAATTGCTATTATTCAATCTATGCTCAACATTAGTCCAAGCCCATTCTTGATTTTTCCTTCATTCATAACTTAGCTAAGAACTCTCAAAGTTTATGTGACCATTGTCCTGATGATGCAAACTAATTACTTTTACCTAACTTGGAGTTGTGTGATTGTGTTTTATCATATTTTAAAACTGTCCTTCTTAAAAAAATCTAACAAATATTACTTCAAAATTTCTTGGGTTAAAGAGACATGTCAGATTGTATGAGGGGAATGTCAGTTTGGACATCTCCCTCACAAGATTAATGATGCTTGAATTTAAAATAATGATACATAGTAAAAGTATTTCTATAGTAAAAGTATTTCTACAACAGAATGCTGTTGTTCTTCAGTTGTTTCAGTCATGTCTGACTCTTCATGACCCCACTTGGGGTTTTCTTTGCAAAGATACTGGAAGATTTTTCATTTCCTTCTCCAGAACATTTTACAGATGAGGAAACTGAGGCAAACAGGGTTAAGTGATTTGCCCAGGGTAATGCATTTAGTAAGTGTCTGAGGCTATATTTGAACTCAGGAAGATAAGTCTTCCTGACATGGAAGCCATAGGTTCCCCAAGTGGGGAATTCCTCCCCTGGGGCGGGGTACTGGAATGATCCAGGTATCATTGAATAAAAATAAGGGTTAACTTAATCTAATCCCAGGGGTCAAATAAGTTTGGGAACCTCTACAACCAGACCTAGTACTCTATCCACCATACCTGCCCACAACAGATTGCAGTACTGATATTTCTTTCTTTTCCGAAGCATCACTGAAATCATGAAAACTAAATGATTTCACCTAGTACCTGTGCAATTATCTGATCTAGCTAAAGTATGGAAGAGAAAGGGAAATGTTAGGATAAGATTGGTAGATCAACATCAATGTAATATACTAATAACTGTTATATTATATATATACATATATACATACACATACACATATATACTAAATATGTGTATGTGTATGGATATATGTGGATATGTATATGTAGGTATGTATGTATATGTATGTATGGAGAAAGGAGAGACAGAGAGAGCTTTCCTCACAATAATTCTATAATTTGCTATTTCATTTCAAAGATGAAGAGAGACCTTGAGAGTGTCCTTGTATCACTTCTGACCACTTGCATCATGTGAGTTCTCTGTAAAACAGTCTTTTAGGCAAATGTATATTTGGCATTTGAACAACATGGCCAGTCCATCAGAGTTGCTCTACAGTAGAATTTGAATGCTCAGCAGTTCTGTTCTTGCCAAGTCATCTTCATAATATTTCTAAGACAATTCAAATTCAAGAAGTTCAATTTTCTGGCATGGAACTGGTAGACTGTCCAGGTTTCATAGGCATACAACAATGAGGTCAGCACAATGGCTCTATAGACCTTCAGTTTGGTAGACAGCCTAATACCTCTTCTCTCCCACACATTCTTTTGGAGCCTCCCCAATGCTGAGCTTATTCTGGCAATATATGTGTCAACCTCATCAACTATGTATACATCCTGGAAAGTATACTGCCAAGGTAAGTAAACTTATCCATAGCAGTTTATGGATAAGTCAAAACTTCTCCATTCTCTGTAACCAAAGAATCCATGTATGAATGGTGAAGTGCTGGCTGGTGGAAAACCTTTATTGTCTTGGTATTAACTGTTAGCCAAAATTAGCATAAGTGGAAGAGAACTGATCCATACTCTGTGGTATCTCAGCCTCAGAGGCTTCACTGAGTGCACAATCATCTGCAAAAAAGTGTGCACCAACTTTCCCCCATTTTAGTCTCGCCTTACAGCCTTTTCAAATTAAATTAAATTAAAATTTTCAAATTAAATAATTTACAGTCAATGTGGTACAGTAGTTGACCTTGAGGCCATTTTCATCCTCATTGAAGGTGGCTGACAACATCACTGGGAACAGCATACTATAAAGCCTAGAAAGCAAGCACACAGCTCAGCTTCAATCCATTGGTGAGTTGGAAAGGTCAAGAACATAATATATTATCCAGATCCCACGCAAGCATACCATCATGAAACTGGCATACAATACTGATGAATTTCTCCAGGAAACCAGATTTCACCAAATGGGGTTATAGAGAGTTAGACACGACTGGAAGCACTGAACAACTATGAAATACCATTTATACAAGATGCCGAGGTATTGAGCATGGAAGTCTAGGAAATTCTTTAATCTCCTACTACTAATCCCTACTTTCACTCTCCTCCCACAAACACATACATCACAACACCAATAACAAAATACAGCAGGGGAAGAAAAATATTTCAGCTTTGAAGTTACTCTTAATATCCCACACTCCTTCTTCTCTGCTTACATGTGATCAATGGAGGAAAGGAAAAAATACTTTAAAATGACTAAATTAATAGTTAATTAAAATAAATTTGAAAATTACTAAAAAAATATCCTCTATCACTACCTCTTCTACCCTTGGACTAAAGCTCCTTCCTCCCTAGTGCAAAAGGAAAAAGGAAGGAGAAAGAAAAAAATCATCTCACCCCAAGCTCTTGTCACTCCATCTCACATGTCTTCAACCACAGAAGGAAAATGGAATTTATCAAAAGGAAATATATACATACATATACATATACATACACACACACACACACACACACACACATAAAACTTCCTACTGAGGGAAAAATATAAAGCCTGCTGATACTATTTCTGCACCTCAAAAGTTTTTTCATCCTTATTTCTTATCCATATCTATCACATATGGCTCTGTGAAAAGAGGAAGGAAATACACATATGCTTCCCAGATATCCTCCTGATTTATAACATCTGCAATTATATAGATATGTGTATGTATATACATACATATATATCTATATAGACAAATACATGTGTATATATTCATATAGATGATTTATATAGCATATATTCATTACTGTTTAGATATAATTAGTATATATTATATGCATGAGATATAACTATTTATTATATCTATGTAACTATATATGAATAATATATCTATAACAATATGTATGTATTATATGTAATATATATAACAATGTGTATATATTATATGTAATGTACATGTAACAATATGTGTTATATTATTTAACAATATGTACATATGGTCCATAAGGAATTATAGGTATAATGTATTATATATTTAATATATAATTATATGTGGAGGCCTCAGAAGCATGTCACTCCACCTCTGCAATCAAAGAAAGATCTCAATTCATCTTGGGGGTCAAGCTTGGTCATTATAATTATATAGCATTTAATTTCATTTTTTACAAAGTTTCATTGTATATATAATTTTTCTTGGCTTAGCTTACTTCCTTCTCCATCAGTTTATACCTCTTCCTATGCTTCTCTGAATGTGTTATATTTGCAATTTCTTATGAGAAAGGAATATTCCATTATATTCATTTACCACAATGTGTTTAGCCATTTCCAAGTTAATGAGCACCTACTTTATTTCAGCCAAACTGTCCTACTTGCCATTAACTGAAATTGACATTCCATCTCCTACCTCCATGCTTATCACAAACCTTCCTCATGAGACCCATCTCCTTACTTCCACCTCTTAGAGTCTATAGCATCTCTCATGGCTTAGTACATGTTCCATCTCCAAAGCCAAGCCTTATCTGACCTCCCTAGTTGTTACTTCATTCTACCTGCTCAAATTATCACACATATACTTATGTTAACAGGTTATATCAATACTCTGACCCCTAATAGAAAGTAATTTTCTTGGTCACAGAGTGTATTTTCTTTTGTCATTATCTTCCCAGGACCTTACACAATTCCTTATATACAATAGGCACTTAAAAAATGCTTTCTTGATTGGTAGCTCCCAAATGTTGCTCTGGGGTGAACTTTTCAACCCACCTCACTCTGATACCCTGAGGATATCAGTCTGACATCAGCTGAGATCACTTTTCTTGCTTCATTAATGACATTTTTTTCTATTTTGCTACAGCACTGGGGGGCCAGTGTCTCTTGGATCTTTAGTCCTTGGACAGACAGCACTCTCACAAATCTAAGAGACATTTTTGCTCTAGAGAGAAAGGTATTTAATTTGAACCATGATGTACATTGACTATTGTAGGAAATGAATAGTAAACATACTATGACACATGGACTGTCAGGGAATTCTTAGCGCAACAGCATACAAAATCTGTCAACATTATTTCTATGCAATGAAGGTAGAAAGGATCCTTAACAATAATTCTGAAAACATAAGGCAAATAATCATTCTTGTAATGAGGATAGTACTAGATTAGCTCTCCTACATACAGTTGAACATACCTGGACAAAAGGCCATATAGACAAACTCCAATCAAAGAAAGAGAGACAAAGGAAGTTACAATGAGAGAAAAGGACTTCAATGTCATGTCTTTTTTCTTCTGTTTATCTGTAGGTCAGGGTAGAGTCAGGCCAGAGAGCAAGGAAAATCATGTTATCACTTATGACCACCAGAGCACAGCCAAATGGGTTGTCACTCTCCTTGGAAACCAGAAAGGAAGAGAAAAGTTTGAATCATCATTAAGAGTTTAATGCATTTATCTATAACTAGAAGGGAAGGAGGGAGAGGTAAAAAAGTAAAAGCACCAAAAGCTTGTGTCTTGAAATACCTTTGACTATTTCTGATTAATTTTAGTCACATACAATGTGTCATGTGACTCCAAACCTGCTGTATCAGTAAGTTCAATTACGTAATTACGCAATTCAATTATGTAATTACGTAATTCAATTACGCAATTAAGTACTGGTGAATCTGTTATCAGAATGACCTGAATTCAAATTCTGCCTCACATATTTACTAGTTGTGTCACCCTAAGCAAGTCTTTTTAACTTCTATTTCAGTTTCCTCATCTGTAAAATGGGGATAATAATAGCACCTACCTTCCAAGGTTGTTTTGAGAATAATATGAGTTGATATTTTTAAAGCATTTTGTAAGCTGAAAAGCACAAAATGTTTGCTATTGTTGTTACTGTTAATCAGTGCAATATCTTATTGCAAGGTCATCCTGGAAGGAATTGTTTATGCACCTAAGAAGATCTGACCTTGTTATTGCACAAAAAGCTTCCTCATTCAATTCATTTTATATTCCTTATTGGGCTAGTAATTGGTCTATCTGCCTACCAATCTTTGCTCTCACCATATAACCAATCCAGTTTTTCTCTTCTTAGAGAGTGCTAGCCTAATCAGGGCCCCTTTTTATTCTTAATTTTTTAATATATACATTTTTGTACTAATGGCTATTGTAATCCATTGGGTAGTGTTGGGATATTTGGTAACTGAGAAATACAAAATTGTTAATAACCAAAATAGGCAATGAAACCAGAATCCATGAAGAGTAGTTTAAACACTGACTCCCAAACAAGAAGAAATAGATGCAGTATTAATTTGTTTCATCTTGACTATCCTGACATCCAGCGTGTTAGGTTACCAAATATTTAATAACAATCCCATGGTTCTAATAATATTTAAAAGGATTTATAAATAAAGAACAAAAATATGATCAATTGAAACAATCCCTGAAAATTCTTTTTTTTTTAGATGTAGAAAAATTTATTAAGGACATGTCATACTACAAAAGTACACTAAAGACAGGAGTGCATTGTCCAGGAAGACTTGTCTATGTGTCTATCTATGTGTTTTCCCATGGATGGATCAAAAAGGTTGAAACTGAGAGGTTGTCATTTTTTTTCTCAATCCCACAATGTTATCCAAAAATTCAGAGAATATCTCTGGCTTGTCAGGAGGAAAACGTTTCAATGATGATGTCTTCTGATTTTAACAGCTCAAGAAGGGTGCTGCATGTGCAATAGAAAAGATACCCTTCTTTGTGCAGCTGTCTAGCCAGCTCTAACTGGTGATTATCCATCAGCTTTTCATTTACTACCACCACCAAGGACTTCCCTTCTTCCAGAGGCTCCAAGCAGTTCCCTGCACCGGCATGGCTAATGATGAGATTTGAATCTCTTATTGTCTTCTTTCAAGGAATTTTTGTATGTGAGGGATTGTCTGATGTTGGCTACGTGCCATGTGGGGGTTGTGGCAAGATGGGGCAGGGACAAGATATTAGGAAGTAACCGGAGCTTATGCTCCTGAGGCAGGGGGCTGTGCCATGTGGGAGTGGGACGGCAGAGAACAAGCTCCCTTTGTCTAGTTCTCTCCCTAGGTGAAGCACTAACCCCAGACGCCTCCTTCCGGTATCTGGGCTTAGCTTCCTTTGTCACGTCCTCTCCCTTGGTGCAGTGCTTACCCCAGACATCCCCTTCCGGTATCTGATCCTACCATCAATCTGGTAGGCGGGCTGAGGAGGAGGGGCTAGGAAGGTATATAAGGGGCGGTAGGGGTCGGAGCTCGCTCTCTCTTGCTCTTGCTCTTGTTCCTGCTCGTGCTTTCCTGCTTGGGCTTGCTGTGATGGCCTCCGAATAAAGTTTGAGTGCTTGCACCTCCCGATCGGCTCGTCTCTATGTTTATCCAGGTGGGCTCCAAAGACTGGTAAGTATGACTGAAGCATGACTGGCAGCCTGCTCCTATTAGAAGGAGAGTGCACGGCGCGACTGGCACATTTGTACCTATAAACAATCAAAGAAAAAGATGTTGAATCGAAGGAGTCTGGTACCACTCTGCCTCCGCCAATCTGTGGAACAAGTCTTCGATAACCAAGTCTCCTGAGTACCTGGAAGGTAGCCCTGGAAGACGTACAGGTTATGAACTCGTCAAAACTAGTGTTACCCATGGTGATGAAAACAGACTTCATAGCCATAAGCTCTAGGCAGCCTCAATCCCTGAAAATCTGACTTGCATAGGTAAACAGAGAAATAACCATTTTTGAGAAGCATCTGATAACAACTTCTATTTATGATCTACAAAAGGGTTTTACATACATTATCTTATTTAATCCTTACAACACCAATGTGAACCGGTGATACTTGGAGTGGATGATCTGGGAAGTATTGTTAATAAGGTTTTTGTAATCAGTTGATCATTGTTCAGTAGAAAGAGTACTGGATTTGGAATTAAAAGACTTAGGTTCAAATCCTAGCCCAGATACTTACACTTAGGCAGTTACCTTGAGCAGTGAGTAGAGTATTAGGACCTGGAGTCACTTCCTCATTGTGTGATTTTTAGCAAACTACTTAACTATTCTAAGAGTTAGTTTCCTTATCTTTAAAATGGGGTAATAACTTACAGTATTGTTGTGAGGATCAAATGAGGTAATATATAAAGTACTTTTCAAACCTTAAAGTGCTATACAGATTCTAAGTATGGTGATAGGCAAGTTATTTTACTTTTCTGTGTCTCAATTTGCTTATTTGTAAAATGGAGTTAGATTACAAGGATTACATAATTCATTAATATAAGTGAAAGATGACAAGCAACATGATATAGAATGCAAGCTCTTCAATAGAAGAGATTGTTTCAGTATTTGTATTTGTATCATCAGAACTTAGCCCAATGCCTTATACATACTAATAAATACTTGATAATTGATTGATTGACTTTGGGTAGTAGTCCTAGAAAGCATTTTTTTTTGTTTTTGTTTGGAAAGTGTCAGGGATGGTAAATGAAGCTTGTTAGGATGGTCTGTGTAAAGTACTCAGCAAACAAGATAGCACAGAGACCAAGAATTCCCTACCTGAAAGGATTAAGAATTCCAGGGTTCCATGGTATAGTTTTAGGGCAGATGATGAGAAGATAACCTGTGTCTGACCATAGGTCAGTCATTTTATCTCTCAGTGTTCCAGGATATTTAAACCTATACATTATACAGGTTTCAAATCTATATTTAAAGTGTGTTGGGGTGCTCCACACTGGGAATTCCCTGATGAAATTTTCAGTTCTGTCAGTGATGTCATTGATTTGGATGTTCCCTCCAGTGATTTAAATCAAAACTAATCCATGCTTGCCACCCCCTGGAACTGTTGTTTTGTTCATGCCCTCCCATAAGCTTTCTATAAGTGGAAGTCCACTTAACTCTTTAGAGACCATAAATAATTAAAATAGATGCCAACGCAGAAAGGTAATTTGGATATGGTGAATGGAATCAAGAAGCTTGCATTTATTCTTCATAATAAGGAATTGCATAATGTTAAAGAATATGCCCTAGAATGAAAGCGTTGAGCCTTGTTATTTTGTGCATCATTAAATTCTGCAGAAATCATTCTCTGAATTTTAAAACTAACTCATATGACAATGTCAAGTATTTTCCACACCTGCACTGTGTAGGTTCTATTTGTACCACTGTCATTGAGGTGGAATGAAATGGAGGCAATAAAGGGATTATTCTTGAATGTTGCCAGGTGAAGAAAACCCTTCACCTCTGAACTTGATTTAATCAGCAAGCATTCTGGCAACATGCAATGTATAGAGACTGTTTTAATTCAGATCTTCTTAAAATAAATGTATACTTGCTGAAGGGTTTAGAATTCATTTTGAATATGTAAAATAATTACTTTTACTTAAAGGATATGCATATGAAGAATCAAGCATGAATCAATGTTAAGAATTCAATCAATGCCATATGTCATTCTTATACTGTCAGAATATATTTTCCAGTCTGGAAAATTATTTGTTGATTTGTTAAAATATATGTAAATTTATGGTTTGATATATTACTTCTTTCCCTCCTCAGTATAGTTCGTATCTTATTTCCATTTTCATGAAGTATAATTATTTTGAAACCTTTTTACTTATTATTTACAAAATGGCAAAATATTAAATGAAAATATGATATATCTAATAGCAGAAAAATAGATTTCATGATTTTTGTTTTAAAACATTTTTAATAAATATCATTTAAAATGTGCCATCATTGGGATAATTTATACTTAAATGGAATTTTTCAAAATGTTGTTTCTGACTGGCCTATAGTATTACTTGGAGGTTCTTTTAAAACTTAGAACATTTCCCTTTAGTCAAATTTCATTTAATTCACTTAGGATTTTCTATTTCCCTATGAAAATGAATGCCAACTTTCTATTTAAGAGAAAATGAATAATGGGATCACAAGGCCATGAAAATACAGATGCAAAGCAGATTCATGTAGTAATTAGTTTTCCAGATATCTTCTCCAGAAAAGAGAGATAGAAACAGAGATAGAGAGAAAAAGAGATTTCCCAGCAATGGCATAGTGGGCGTTGATAAGGAATTTCTTAACAACGAACTAAAGATAGACCACTACTAACATCCCTAACTGCAACCACTACCTTCCTTTCTGTTTATCCAATTCCTATCTATCCTTCAAATCCTAATTTCTTTATGAGGTCTTTTCTGACCCTTCCAGTCTATAATTCTCCTTCTCTTTTATGTACTTAATATCGTTTTTGCCAGTCCTCTGTGTGATACAGTCGAAACTGTTGGGTTTTGTGTTTGTGGATAGATGTTTGAATATTGGCTCTGCTACCTGCTACTTGCATGGTGCCTTAATCTGGGATTTAGTCTTGGCATTAATCTCCTTACATGGAAAATGTAGGTATTAGACTAATTGACCTCTGAGGTGCCTTCCAACTTTAAATCTATGACCTTTTATACTATTGGCATGTATTTCAAATTAACTATCCCATTATTATATAAAGTGTCATGTGATTGTCCATCAAGTAGACTGAATATTCCATGAGGCCAGGGATCATCTGCAATACTTCACAATATTCATTCAATTCCTATAACTTACAAATGTATACACAAGACCACCCTGGCTTCTATCCCCTGAAGGAAAGGTGTGTTACATTTCACTCCTACCCCCGGAGTTTTCCAGTAACCTTAAGAAGATTGGGGAGGGTTTCTAGTCTCTCTGTAAAGTGCTCCAGCCCCTACCAATACTGTTCCCCAAGTAAAGGTGGGGGCAGGGGAGGTCTACTGTACCACATTTCCATTTAGCCACTAATAGTCTTATTAGCTTTCACAAAGAAATATTTACTTCAAAAAGTATGATGATAAATATGTGAACTTATTTCCCCAATACATGGGAGGTATAATCTCCCCCTTCCTACCACCCAACTTGGCACCACCTCAGTCTCTGGGCAAAGGAAGAGGATTAGGTTCATAGCTTAACTAACTAGAATTCTGGCTCCAACATCATTACCATGGTTCAAATTCCCAGTTCCAGTGGGCATTGCTGCCAGCACCTGAAAAATGAGGAGAAATGAAACAGAACAGAGACAAATACCCCCAGCCCCATTTCTTGGAGCCAGGAGACAGGAGACAGAGATTAGGGAAAGGAAGGAAATTCATTTGTAAACTTTGTGCAATAACAATAATAATAATTAGCATTTAGATGGCACATAAAAGTTTGCAAAGCAGTTTACTTATGTTATCTTAGGGGTGGGAGTAGGGTGGAGAGGAAAGTTGCAGGTGCAAAAGCAAAACAGGAAATAACCAGGATGAAGAACATGGTTCCAGGAAGTTCAGAGCTGAGTGGTTTCTTTGTCTTTAGAGATTAAATTTGGAGCCTGAAAGTGCCAAGCAACTGTGATCATTACCTGGAGTGCCAGAAAGAGAGCAGCAGAAAGAGAGAGATCACTTCTACCATAGCACTCTTTTTCAACAATCCAAAAGGTGACTCTGCACATGGACATCACCAGATGGTCAATATTAAAATCAGATTGATTATATACTTTGCAGCCAAAGTTGGAGAAACTCTATACAATTAAAACAAGACCTGGAGCTGACTATGGTTCAGATCATGAGCTTCTTATTGCAAAATTCAAATGTAAATTGAAGAAAGTAGGGAAAACTATCAGATCATATAGTTATGACCTAAATAACATCCCTTATGAATATAAAGTAGAAGTGATGATAGATTTAAAGGAATAGATCTGACAGAGTATCTGAAGAACTATGGACAGACATTCAAAATGTTGTTATCGGAGATCAAAAAAAAAAAATTCCAAAGAAAAATTAGAGCAAGAAAGCATAATGATTGTCTGCTGAGGCTTTACAAATAACTGAGGGAAAAAGGAAAGCATAAGGTAAAGGAAAAAGGGAAAAATGTATCCAAATAAATGCAGAATTCCAGAGAATAGCAAGGAGAGAAAAGGTTTTCTTAAATTAACAATTCAAAGAAATAGAAGAAAACAATAGAATGGGAAGATGAGATCTTTTCAAGAAAATTAGAGATATCAAAGAAACGTTTCATGCAAAAATGGGCATGATAAAATGCAAAAATGGTAGAAACTCAACAGAAGTAGAAGAGATTAAGAAGAGGTGGCAAGATACACACACACAAAAAAATCTATTCAGGAAAGATCTTAACATCAACAACAACCACAAGAGTATGATTCCTGATCTAGAGACAGACTTACTAGAGAATAAAGTCAAGTGGCATTTAGGAAGCATTGCTAGCAATAAGGCTAGCTGATGGAGCTGATGGAATTCCAGTTGAGCTATTTAAAATCCTAAAAGGTGATGCTTTTAATGTGCTGCACTAAATATTCCAGTAAATTTGGAAAACCCAACAGTGGCCACTGGATTAGAAAATATCAATTTTCATCCCGATCCTAAAGAAGAGCAATGCCAAAGAATTACTGAACAATTGCACTCATTTCATATGCCAGCAAGGTTGTGCTTAAGATTCTGCAAGCTAGGCTTCAGCAATATGCAAACCAAGAATTACCAGAAGAGTGGGTTGGTTTTTGAAGAGACAGAGAAACCAGAGACCAAATTGCTAACATTTACTGGATTATGAAAAAAGCAAGACAGTTCCAGAAAAAAAAAAATTTACTTCTGTTTCATTGACTATACACTGAATCTTTGACTGTGTGGACCACAACAAAATGTGGCAAGTTCTCAAAGAGATGGAAGTACCAGATTATCTTGTTTCCTGAAAAAACTGTGTGTGGGTCAAGAAGCAACAATTAGAACTGAACATGGAACTACTGACTGGTTTAAGATGGAAAAACGAGCACAACAAGGCTATATGTTGTCACCTTATTTAACTTATATGCACAGTAAATCATGAGAAATGTCAGGGTGGACAAATCAAATGCCAGAATTAAGGCTGCTGGGAGAAATATTAACAATCTCAGACAGGCAGACTATGCCATTCTTATGGCAAAAAGTGACAAAAAATTATGAATCTTCTTAATGAGGGTGAAAGAGGAGATTATAAAACTGGCTTGAAGCTTACCATCAAAAAAAACTAAAATCATGGCAACTGGTCCCATCACTTCCCGGCAAGTAGAGGGAGAAGAAATGGACGTAGTATCAGATTTTATACGCTTGGGCTCAAAGATCACTTAAGATGGCAACTGCAGCCATAAAATTAAAAGCTTTCTCCTTCAAAGGAAAGCTATTGCAAATCAGTATAGCATACTAAACAGCAGAAACATCACCTCTCCAACAAAGGTCTATATAGTCAAAGCTATGGTTGTTCTAGTAGTAATATATGACTATGAGAGTTGGATTATAAAGAAAGCTAAGGTCCACAGAACTGATGCTTTCAAACTTTGGTGCAAGAAAAGACTTCTGAGACTCCCTTGGACAGCAAGGAAATCACATCAGTCAATACTTAAAGACATTAATTCAGACTATTCACTGGAAGGTCAAATACTGAAGCTGAAACTTAAGTTCTTTGTCAGTTTGTGAGGAAACAGGACTCATTGGAAAAGACCCTGATGTTGGAAAAGATTGAGGCAAAAGGAAAAGGGGATGACAGAGGATGAAATGGATAGACAGTGTCATGGAAGCAACAAACATAAACTTGGACAAACTTCAGGAGGAAGTGAAGGATAGAAGGGCCTAGTGCACTATAGTTTATGTGGTTAGAAAGAGTCAGACACAACTGAATAACTTAACAACAACCATAAAAACTTCTGTCATGACAGTTTTAAAGACACAGGCAACCAATCAAAGGATGCTGCATGCCCCTACCACCTATGTGATACAGGATGAGAAGGGATCCATGTTAGACGTTCTGGACAAGCTCCAAAAACCCCTCTGGTTAGGTGAACTGAGTATGCCCAGGCAGGCCTGTGTTACATAGCAATAAGCAATCATTATTTCTTAAGTAAATAAACATTCCAAAATATCCATTGAGCCCTACCATGAAGCCTTTGGTGTTTTTTTAAAATTTTCAGTAGTCTAGGAAGCAATCAATTAAAAAAAGGTTGACTAAATGGAGCCAACTAATGAATATAATATCGGTATTCCTTCCCACACTATGTCCTGGGACAAAAGTTTGCTAGCTGCTATTAGCGACAGTCAAAAACCTAGCCAAGAGTAGAACCTAGAGGTATGGAAAAGGACTGGGAGAATAATTTATTTTTTTCTTATTCCCAACACGGTGCACAAAGGGTAATTAATGCCCTACAGAGCTCAAAGAGCAAGTCTAGTTGAATGATTTCAATACAATCGAATTATATCCTTGGATTATGTTTTTTGTTGAGTAATTCCTTGGTCTATAACTTATATGGAATAGAACATTTCCTTGCTGTATTTAAAAACTGTCTGTGGATATGAGAAAGAAAAAATATGTCTGCATTTAATACAATTTAAAATGTAAAGAGAGCCAATGACAAAATTAAGGGGAACATGATTTTGCTCTTATTTAAATCATAAGAAAATGACATCTTGTCCTCAGGAAACATGACAGATAGATGGGAAAACTTACAAGTGAAATACTTTGGTTTGGGAAATTTATTAGAACAGAATATTAAGTATCCATGTAGAGTGTTGTTAGCTTTTTTTGTGCCCTGAGAGGGACTGTGGTGGAATTTTTTGTATCTTAATTCTGCTTCTCAAATTACTTCATGACCTTGGGCAAGTCACTTAACTTCTGTAGACTTCTTTTTTCATATGACAAAATGACTTCTAAAGGGTCCTTCCAGCTCTAAATCTGTAGGGCTACTATAATTTTATAATTCACATTGAGAGAGTAAAATTTTAATTTGGACATAAGCCATTTTACTCTGATGGTTTCCATTAAATTAATGTGAACAATTCACACTGTTATCATTTAAAAAACAAACATCAATTATCATCTAATGCAATTTGGTGGTATACTTTCTTATCATATAAACAATCACAGAGATATCTGGCATATGATAGACTTAATTAACACATTCATCTATGCTTGAAAAGAGCCTGAGTTTGGTAGGTGGGTCAGGTCAGACAGTTCTGATTGATTTCCTCTCAATATTGGAATCAGCTATAACTGGGTCTACTCCATGTGGCATTGGGACAAAGAAACACCAGAGACAAAATCCAAAGTAAACATCAAAAGAGTATTTGGTATGAATTGAATTATTGTTTGTGAACTTCATGTAACAACAACGACAACAATAACAGCTAGCATTTAGATAGCACATAAAAGTCTACAAAGTACTTTACATATGTTACCTTAGGGGGTGGAATTGGAGCAGGGGAAGGATGCTGCAGGTGCAGAAGTAAAGCAGGAAATAACCAGGACAAAGGAGCATGGTTCCAGAAACTTCAAAGCTGAGTGGCTTAGTTCCTCCTTGATCTTTAGAGATCAGATTTGGAGACTGGAGCAGCAGCTGCAGTGGCAGATCAAAAAATGTCTAAGGTGAAAGAAGATGCATAAAATAAAATAAAACCTTCTCTAACTTCTCTGTAATAGGCATGCCACATGACTGAGCACAATATGGCTTGTCATGGTGAAGATTTAAATCAATTTTCTTCATTATGGGAATTCTTTTGTGCTTGCTTCAGACTGATTTCTAAACAAAATATGGCACATTTTAAAATTCAATTCAGTTGTGACTAAACATAGAAAATGCTGCTCCTTAAAATTCACAGAATACTGCACCCTTCCCTTCTGCTTACGTGATCTTAACATCTCAAGGGAGGAGCACTTCCCAGGGGAGAAATGAACTACTGAATTAGGAAAGTCTGTTGGTATCACAAAGGACCATGAAAAAAAAAAAACATAGGGGTGGGGGGGCAGCTGGGTGGTGCAGTCGATAGGGCACTGGCCCAGGACTCAGGAGGACCTGAGTTCAAATCCAGACTCAGGTACATAACACTTACTAGCTATGTGACCCTGGGTAAGTCACCTAACCTCATTGCCTAGCCCCCCTCCCCCCCAAAAAAGTGTATGTGTGTGTATTATGTTTGTTGTGTTTGTTTTATTAGGAGCACTGCCTTGAGAGAGTTTTAATACTTCCAATAACTCACTTGATTTTCTAAATGGAATTCACACAGAGGGTAAACAATTGTACTGTAACTGGTAGACTTGTACTACAAAGCTTTAGTGAAGCAGTGTGATATTTCCATATGTGAGAAGAGTGTCCTGTAGCTTTGGAGACTATTCACAAGATTTTCTGCAGGATTAGTTAGATTTGGAGTAAATGCTATGATACAACTTTATGTAGAGCAACAAGTATATGCAAAATAACAGTCTAGTGTTCTTCCTTCAATCCCATAGGTAACTGAATTATAGAAACAATATACCAAATCTATTGTTAATCTTTTGTTGGCAGGATTGGAAATTAGATGGTAGGTAGTTGAAAGGTAAGTGGAAAGAGAAAAAAAAAGTTCAGTCAGACTCTGAGGAGGTTCCTAGTAATCAATCCTTCATGAGAAAATGAAAATTGCAAGACCTAGAAAATGAACATATTCTACCATCTACACCTTCCATTTTCAGTGTGAAATGTGACTGCATAGGGTGATTTAAATAATCCCACCCATTTGCCTTAGACATTCTATGGAAGCTTGAGAGATAATTAGAAAGAAACTGGAGTGCCTTGTCAGCTCCTAGGCAAATAAGGAATACTTTCATTTGTATTTATTAAGCACTTATTGCCGGGCACTATGCTAAATGCTGAGAATACAAAGAAAGGCAAGCTTTTCCAAGAAACTCGCTGTCTAATGGAGAAGATTACTTACAATCATATGCAAACAAGATATAAGACAAATTGGAGATAATCTCAAAAAGAAGATACTAGCAAACATTGAGGGGAATTGAGAAAGGTTTCTTGTAGAAGATGTACCTTGTGAATCAATTTCCTCCAAGATATAGATTCCATGCCTACCCATCTTTATGTGACTCTTTTCCCTTTCCTCCTCTACGTTTGTTACAATGGGCTTTCTCCATAAGCCATAGTGGCTGTTAGTTTCTGAAGTGTAATTGCTTGCAGGAAAATGTAACCTCCTTTGCCTCCATCTCTCCACTTAGCCAGTAAGTCAAGTGTATAATGACTAAGCAACTTTGTGTCCCACCTGCTTCCTCCTTAATATAATAATACTAGCTAACATTTCTATAGCACTTACTATGTGCCAGGCACTGTGGTAAACACTTTACAATTATTATCTCATTTGATCCTACAACAACTCTGTCAGGTAGGTGTCATTATTATCTCCATTGTACAAATGAGGAAACAGAGCCAAACAGAAGCTAGTTGACTTGCCCATGGTCACATAGCTAGTAAATGTCTGAGGCCAAACTCAGATCTTTCTGACTCTGGGCTTGGTACTCTATCCACCACACCATCTAACTGACCATGCATAATTTATCCTGTAAATAACACGTTTATACCTAGTTGTTTTACATATTTTTCTCCCACTAGATTGAGAGCTCTTTGAGGGAAGGGACTGTTTATACCTTCCTTTGTATCATTAGCTCTTAGCATAGTGACTGGCACATAATAGGTACTTAATAATTTTTTTTTATTTGACTTGAACTTATGTATGAATTTACAGTTAGTGTAAAGTTTTTTTTATCTATATATTACCAATTTACTTTTTTTTCAACAACTTATTTGAATAGGTCAGGATTCCATTGTTTGAATTGCATGACATATCTTTTATGCATTTTTTAATTCTTCTGGAATTTAAATAAATGATTATTAAATAACTAATTGTTAATATTGAGTAGACATAGGATTTATCCCTCTCTGAAACTTATTCTCTACTGGGACAAGCCAGCATCTGAAAAAATATTGCTGATAGTGAGATTGGATTAACTTTCTCCTCAATCTTGAGCAAATCCCAGGCAGGTGGGGAAGCCACCTGTGATCTACTAAGATTTGGGAGGGGTGAAATTCTTTCATTAAATTGCCCGAGGCTGGGGATAATTTGGAAGTAAAAGACATGATCAAAATCACATCCCCTAGCCCTTCATTAGACTAGGTTCACCTTTCATTATATTATTCATTCTCTCTCATTATTTGTTAATCCATCAGAGTCCATTGCCACCCTCAGGAACACCCACTCTTCTAAGAGTATATAAGCACTGAGTGGGTTTGATGAAAAGTCTTTGGCATTCAACAGTGTCACTGACCCATTTTATTAATTATTGCTAGTATGATAAATAAAAATGATTAATTACCAAGAAATTATGTCTCTCAAACTTTTTAAATGTCACACATTGGAACAATTTTGATATTTTGGCAGCTGTGGCGATCTGAACCTAAATTAACCTGGTGGCTCAGTGGATAGAGTACTAGACTTGGGTTCAGGAAAGTTTGATTTAAAATCCAGTCTAAGGCACTTATTAGATAGATAACCCCTAGACAAGTCACTTTACCTCTTATCTTCAATTTCTTCATCTATAAAATGGAGATGATTAATGATAGCACCTACCTTATAGATTGTTTTGAGGATCAAATGAGATTACATATGTTAGTGCTTTGCAAACCTTAAAATTCTATATAAATACTAGTTTTTGTTTTTATTATTGTTATATTTGTTCTAATAAGTCATTGGACTAGAACAAAGGGTGTGGAACCTGTGGCCTTCTAGGTCCTTGGGTGTGGCCTTCTGATTGAGTCCAATTTTTACAGAACAAATCCTTTTATTAACGGGATTTGTTCTGTGAAGTTTATGTTCAGTCAAAGGGCTGCACTTGAGGACCTAGAGGGCCACATGTGGCCTCAAAGCCACAGATTACTCACCGCTGGCTTGACACTTGAGCCAGGTACTTCAAGAATGACTATCACATCATAACAAGTAAGTACTCTACACAATCCTACACTCATGCCTCACTGTGCTATGGAGGTTATCTTAGAAGCTATGCTAGTAGAACATAAGCCATATTAAACTCCAACTTGTTAGAAAGAATTCTGTTACATTGCGAGTAACAGACTGATTCCACATCTTTGGGATCAGCCTAGATAATATAAAGATGCTCATCACCAGGAAGGTTAATATTAAATGATAAGACAAAAATTCAAAATGGCCCTCACTATTATATAGTTCCCTACTCTTCCATAACAAGAGAGATAGAATGGGAGTCAAACTAGCAGAGCAAGACACTAGTTTTTGGACTTTCCATAAATTTTAACTTGCCCGTTGGGTCTTTCAGTATGAAATTTTTATCCAGGGATCAATTATTCTACATTCTAATAGGACAAAAATGAATTATATCTATATTGATAGTCTTGCTAAAAATAAGACCAAAAGAAAAAAAGGAAATCACAGTACAAAGAAATAATGACTTCTAAGTAATCATTTTAGGTACAAATAAAGGAAATGGAAATAGAATTTACTGACTTTTTTTATTGTTAATTTCTGTCTTTATACATTCTTTCAAAAATATGATCCTTCTCTATTCCCCATCCAGTGTGCAATCCCTTGTAACTAAAAATATAAAAGAGGGTGAGGGAAGAGCAGCGGATAAAAACTAACCAATACATGTTTTGTATGCATAGCTCTCAAGTTTATAAAAAAAGACAGATCTCCATTTTCTCATCTCTCTCCAGAGGTGAGCTTGGTTTTAATACCTACAAACAATCGCCTTCTAGTTTAGTGATGTTCTTTCCATTTATATTGTGTAGACATTGTATATCCTCTTTTCTGAATTCAATTTACTTTATTCTTTATCAGTTCACATGTCTTTCTACTCTTCTCTGAATTCTTCATATTAATAATTTCTTACAGGGCAGTAACATTCCATTATATTTACAGGCTACTGTTTGTTTAGCTGTTCCCCAATCAATAGATTGATCTACTTTATTTCTTGTTCTTTGGTACCCCCCCCTCCATGCACACACACACACACACACACACACAAGGACCCAGTTGGCTTCATCATGCATGCAAAGGAAACAAGAAACAACATTTTGGTCACCTTACTTTGCAGTGGTCATGATAAATTTTTTCAAAAAGAACACTGAAAATAATGAGCCAATATCTATTTTAGACTATGAATATGTACAGACACTTTATGATGAACTCTTTAAAATCTGTTAAATTAAATGAATAGATCCTTTTTTATTCAGTTATTTGAATGTAAAATTGTGAATGGGGGAACATGAGGAGAAATATGGATTGTCCCAAAAGTCTTAGAGCTGTTTTAAGCTTTTGCACTAAGACTTATGGGAAACTTTTTATATTGAAAAAACATGGATCAGGAATAAGAGAGGGAAAAGACTTGCATACAAAAGAAAACTTTCATGACTCTATATCATGAATACTTTATTTGAGAAGGGAATCAGTATATACTGCACATGACAAGCAATAAATAACACTGCACAAATGATTAAATTGATTATACCCACAAGTTGTCCTAATGTCAGATTTCATCTGTATAGATAAAAAAAGGGGGAAAGGTAAAGCTAATTTATAGTTATTTAAGTGTCGTCCTATAAAAATAATTTTGAAGAGTAGAATCAAAGTTTCTGAACTTGTTTCAGAAACTCCTTATCATCAGCCTTTCTTGCCTAGCTATTCATCCCTATGTCTCAGTTGCTTTTGTTTCCTACACCAGATTTGGTGCAATTTTGATTGTTCAGTCATTTCAGGTGTCCAACTTTTTGTGACCACATTTTGGGTTTTCTTGGCAAAGATATTGGAGTGGTTTACCATTTCTTTCTCCACCTCATTTTATAGATGAGGAAACTAAAGCAAATGGGGTTAAGTGACTTGCACAGGGTTACACAGCTAGTATCTAAGGTCACATCTGAACTCAAGTCTTCTTGATTCCAGGCCAGGCTCTCTATCCACCGTGCCACCTAGCTGCCAGCAGGTGTAATAGTGACACCCAATGACCCTTAGAAAACATTAAACCATAAACCCACAGTCCACATCTCTTTAGCTGAGTAGCCTAGAGGTGGTAGCATTTAAGGATAGTTTCTTTAAAAAGAAAGTACTCTTTCATCTTACTCTATCATCATTATTAGTAGTATTATTTTCTACTCTATTTTTTATTTGTTTCAATAGTCTACTTGAGTAGACTATTTTCTCAGACAAAAGAAATTGAACAAGCCATTGATAAACTCCCTAGGGAAAAATCTCCAGGGCCAGATGTCTTTACAAGCAAATTCTATCAAACATTCAAAGAACAATTAATTCCAAAAGAACAATTAATTCCAATACTATATAGACTATTTGGGAAAATAGGCGAAGAAGCAGTCTTATCAAATTCTTTTTATGATACAAATACGGTGCTGATACCGAAACCGGGAAAAGTCAAAACAGAGAAAGAAAATTATAGACCAATTTCCCTAATGAATTTAGATGCAAAATTTTTAAATAAAACATTAGCAAATAGATTACAGCAAATTATCACAAGAATAATACACTATGACCAGGCAGGATTTATAACAGGAATGCAGGGCTGTTTCAATATTAGGAAACTATCAGCATGATTGATCATATCAACAACAAAACTAACAGGAACCACATGATCATCTCAAAAGACGCAGAAAAAGCTTTTGACAAAATAGAACACCCATACCTATTAAAAACACTAGAGAGCACAGGAATAAATGGAGTCTTCCTTAAAATAATAAGTAGCATCTACCTAAAACCTTCAGCAAATATCATATATAATGGGGACAAGCTAGAAGCATTTCCAATAGTCTACTTGACCCTTGAGGCAAGCAAAGGAATGAAATAATAACCATTTTGCAAACTGAAATGAATATGATGAAAAAACTATAATATGAATGTGCTAGAGGAATCCCTTAGCTGGAAATGATATTGATATTTAAGGCATATGTACATTTTGTTGCAAACTGTGGACCTTTCCCAGTAGTCATTTTATTTTCACTTTCTTGCTTCTCTCAATCTATGGTTTGCTGGCTTAGATGCATTAATTAGAGATAAAACATGCAGCAAATCCAATATTCTTACGATTCTAAAGAGTTTAGGAGTCACTTTAAAATGTTTGTCTCCTTCCAGCTCTATTCTTCACACTCCCCACAACAGGAACATTGGCACCAGAGGCAAAGAAAGAAACACAGGAAGGAGCTCAGAAAAATATTCTTGTGAGCTATTTTGTTGAATGAAAAATCAGTGCAAGTAAAGATCAAAGACCAGAAGTAGCAAAAAATAAAGATTTTTTTTAAGCCTCGGGAAATTTCATATTTGCAAAATGTATCATCTTCAAATAAATGGATTTTTAATTTTAGAAAGTTTTGTTGCACTATAATGTTTGACACTGGGCTGAATATTCACCTGTGGAAAGACAATAATAGAAATTAGATTAAAGAGCAATAGCTGTTGAGAAGGAAGGTCTTTTTTTTTCTTATTTTTCTCTTTTCTCTGTGTGAATAAGACCACCACTATTAGAATCAGTAGAAAACTCAGGCTAGCAATTTTTATGGAGACTTTAGGAATCTAAACGAAGTTATTTGAAAGGTAGATTTTCATCTTTGAAACTTCCACAATTCACCTAATTGCAAATAGTTCCTTCTAAGGAGGAGTCATTACATTTTATTCAACAGAATGTAAGTTCTTTGAGGGCAAGGAGTATTTCCTTTTTGTCTTTGTGTCCTCAATGATAGTACCTTCGTGATAGGTACTAAATGTTTGTTTTTAATTGAATTCTGGAATTTAAGTGGGGATACTTTATTACATTCATAACCTTAGCTAATGGATATCTTTTTACTCTATAGAAACAGTAGCTACATATTCAAATATGATATTTATAAAAATAATTCCATTTTATGTTGGTAATCAACATCAACTTTAACAATACTTCTATCCTAATGATTCATCAGGGGGCAAAAGTGACCTTGTGTTCTCAAGTAGAAAAAGAGTTCTCTGAAAATTTGCCATTTACTGCATGTGTGATTATGAGTAAATCATTTCATATCTATAGGTGTTAGTTTCCAAATCTATAAAATGAAGAGATTGGACTAGATGATGCCTATGTTTACTTCTTCCTCTAAATCTTTGAATCCTGTTCTGAGGTGCATGTGCAGATCATGCCACTTCCTCATCTGGAATATCTGGGAAGTTTTCTCCAAGGAGATTAGCACAAGAGAAATCCCTTGTAGAGATTTGGAGCACCTATGGACATTTTGTAATTGGTTCCAATTGGCTGACCATGTGGTTAAGAGGATCATTTTTCTCAGTTGGCTGTGTACCCAGAACTGGCAATGTCTTCAGAAAGGCCTGACAGGTTTAGCTGTTGCCTGTTTGCTTCATTTATATCTGAGGGAGTGCAATGACACTTTCTCTCATGGTGCCCAATGAGAAACGAAGGGGTTGTTTGGTCCTTCCTCCTCTGATCCCATATAGCTTCCAAGAAATGAAACCAGGTCTTTGCCGTTTTCATTCATCTTTTTCCTTTCTAGGTAGAGGGATCATCTGTAACCTTGTGAGTTCAAGGGATGTGTATCTTGGCATCCCAGTGTACAAAGACAGTTTTTATGGTACGTGCAGCATGTATACACTAATAAACAAAGAACAACCTTCTAGATGCATGCTAAAATGGAAATGAATACTCATCAGGCAGAAATGATGCCTTTGGATGTGAGCATAGTAGAATCAATGCTATGTAGGAACTGAACTAAGTTTTAGTCTACTTCCACAGGAATTTAAGTGGTGTAGGGGAATAGTATATCCCTCATGGTTTGGGGGGAAATATTCATTTATTCTCACAGTTTTTTAAAGTAATTATCATTTTTAAAAGGTGATAAATATTAAATGAAACTGAGGGTACTAGTCACTATTACACCCCAACAAGGAGGGGACAAAGTCAGCTAGGGGCTCAAACCAAGACCAAGAAAAGATCCTCACAAACTCTTCAAAGTACACTGGAACCCTGAAAGAGGAGAAATGTAACAAGTTTCTTTTTTGGAGAAAGAATGCATTACACTCTAATACTGCTAAATTGGAAAAGCTTCATATTTGGTTCTAATGAAAGACCAATAGATCTCTGCATGAAGATTGACTTGTGCTAGTGATTAGAATAATAACCAGCCCTGATGAGAAACAAGCTCCTTCCTTAAAAAAGAAAGACAAAGGCCCAAAGCGTAAGCCAAACTGAAGACTGAAAAGAGGGTAAGAGAATAAGTACTTATTTAGTGCCTACTATGTGCCAGGCACTGTGCAAAACACTTTGCAATTATTATCTCATTTTTTTTTATCCTCACAATAATCCTGTACCACTGCATCACCTAACTGCCCCCAGGTAAAGGGGAAAAAATTAATGGGAATGCCAAAGTAGAAGAGATGAGTTAAGAATGTGAATGGGTTTGAGTGAGTGGTTTAAAGTTCTATACCAATGATTAATATACAGTATGAGAAGTCCTAGAAAAATACTGTTTGTTTGAAGTCATTTCGATTTTCATAGAACTCGAGTTGAAATCAACCTTAGTTGTGACCCAGTCCATTCCATTCTCATAAAGGAATTAACACTATGACACACTTGACTCTATTATTCAACATATTAATGATCTCTCCCAGCTTTGTTTCATCTGAAAATCTGACATCTATACCATCTATGACTTCATTCAAATCATGAATTAAGATGTTACACACACAGGGTCAAGTGCAGATTTTGGAAGCTTCAGAATTTCCTGAATTTTTATGGAATTAAATCTTGACAGATGCATATCATCTCATTTCAGATCATTCCTAATTCAGTGCCCATACTTCCATAAGTCTCTTCACCAACCACAGACAGACAGATAACCTGGAGGGAAACATAGGCCTCTTTCTTCCCTTACTTCTTTCTTATGAGGGTCCCCAAACCAGAAGAGAACACTAACATACCCATTAAATGGAAATTAAAAAGAAATAAACAACCACAGAAGGCTATCCTGTTGAAATCCTAATCCCACTTTCCTCCTTCTTTCACACTTCTTGAACATTTATTCTGTGGACTGCCCAGGATGGTTTGGGATTAGTTTGCAAATGCCACTCATGTGTACTCAGCTTATTCCTGTTTAAAGGTAGTGGGCTGAAAGCAGATGGTTAGGGAGCTGCCTATGACTGTATTCCATGAATTCCACAAAAGCCCTGGAGATCCTAGGGCCTGAATGGAGCAGTGGGGAATGTGGTAAATACATTTAATTTCAGTCTGTTCCCTTGATTCTAGGCTTCACTCCAACAAGCTATAAATTGATGGTATTCTACAACATAAACTATACAGGAGAGTTTTACACCTTTAGAACTATCAAAACCATTAAAAAATTTTTTTCCTCATTTTTTCAAGCACTGGTTATAAATCACATTGCCTCTTTAAGTTTTTTAGCTAATTTTTAGCCTTTTAACATTCAGACTGCTTAAGGGTCTTCTCATTGTTTACTGAGTGAAATATAACTCTCTTAGACAAGCATTCAAGATGCTTCCCCCAATTTTCCAGTTTTATTTCACATTAACTCCCTTTCATGTATTTCTATGACATAGCCAAACTAGATAACTTGCCATCTGCTGATCTTATCCATATCTCTCCCACTTCTTTGCTTTTGCACATTCTATTTCTCACATTTGGAATGTTCTTCCTTGTCACTACTGGTTGGAATGCTTGCCATCATTGGGGGAAAGGAAGGGAATAAGCATTTATATACTGTGTACCAGTTATTGTGCTAAGTGTTTTTTTGCAAATATTATCTCATTTGATACTCACAACAACACTATTAGGTAGGTACTATTACTATCATTCCCATTTTATAGTGGTAGAAACTGAAGCAAAGTGCATGCATAGTGGACAGAACCCTGGGCCTGGATTCAGGAAGACCTGAGTACAAAACTAGACCTTGTCACTTACTAGCTATGTGACCTTGGGCAAGTCACTTAACCTCTGTTTGGCTCAGTTACCTCTATTATAAAATGAGGATAATAATACACCTATCTTGAAGAATTATTGTGAGGATCAAATAAGATAATATTTGTAAAACAGCACAGTGCTTGGCACATAGTAGGTGCTATTAAATGCCATCTCATTATTATTATAGACCTACCTCAACTGTCACCTCCTCCAAGAAATCTTCCCTGATCCTCCCAGTGATAAGTGATCTCTTTCTTTAATCTTTTTTACCCCCTCAATTTTCCCTTCTGTATTATAATTTGTATTATAATAACTTTTATTATCTTCTCCCACACCCAGTTAGGAGGGAGTAGGACCAGATGACCTCTAATAAGCCTTTTGATTCTATATCTATTATCCTAATGTATTTGTATCCCCATAGGAGGTATCATACTGCACACAGATTAATCTCAATATATGCCCCTCTAAGAGTAATAACAGTTCTATCAGATAGCAATGTTGTTCAGTCATTTTTCATTCATATCTGACTCTTAGGCACCCCATTTGAGGTTTTCTTGGCAAAGATACTGGAGTGGTTTGCCATTTCCTTCTGCATTAAG
>NW_020950062.1:14510576-14601079 GCF_900497805.2 Vombatus ursinus | reverse complement strand
CTGCATTAAGATAGTAATAGTGGTTCTCTTTTTAACTAGCCAAGTGGAGTGCCATTCAATTTGAATATTGCTTTTTATACCCTCTTTCTTCCTCTTCTTAATTTTGAGCTTCAAAAGGACTTTGACCTTAATGGTATTCATTAGTGTAGGATAGTATCACTTAATTCAAACATTTCACTTAACAGAAAACTGAAGCCCACGATGGTTATGTGACTAATCTAAAATCACAATAGGTATTTATTTCATTTTGAATCCAAAACATCTCAATTCATATCCAAGAAATTTTCAAATACACCACACTAACTCCCCATTCTACCAGAATATAGTTTTGATTGAAATATTTATGCATTTCAGATAGACTAGTAACAATAGATATATTACTGTAATTGTATTTCACTGTGAAACTGTAATTCTCAAGAAAATGTAAAATGTTTTTATTTATAAGTATTGATAAGAAAAAATAATTAAATGGGACCCACTATACCAGAACAAATGTAATCTTTATATTGAAAAGACAAAAAAACAACTTTTCATAGCATAAAGTGGCATATCTGTTTAATGCTTTGATCTTGATTTTTCATAAGCAAGATTACCAAAGGCTGTGTTTTATTGTCAGTTTAAATCCAAGTAAATGTGTTCAGAGAATGCATTTTACATTCACATTTTACATTTTCTTACATTAATAGGAATAATCAACTATCAAAATATACTCTGGGAGGGACAGAAGATTCATAGGCCATCAAATCTTTTGGGTTTCATAAGACCCTCAAAAATGCTTGCTATTTCAAATAATGAGTATGAACAAAGCACACTAAATTTAGATATTTTGCTGTATATAAGTTTTTTTTTTACTTCAATGTATAAACACTCCCAATGGCATAGATCACAACCTATCATCATCCTGGATGACGCTTGTATATGTTGTCATGTAAATCAAGATATCAATCTAAAAAACTACAAGAGGTCTACTTAATACCCTGAGGACATTGCAACTGATCTTTTGATATTGTGTAGATATCAGTGGAGCACATAGTCTCTCTCTTAGTTTATTCCTTGTTCTTGTTGTATGATTGAACAATTCCTTTGGGAAACCCATATCTCTGATACTCCTAAGTCTTCCTCTCTTCCATAATTCTTTTTGGTTATATGTCACAGTTTTCTAATGTCCATATCTCTCTGTTGCCCTTTGGACATTAATACTGTTCTATGACTCCCAGCCAGACAACAATCCTAAAAGAATATTAATGTAGTCCAATGTTTCAGAGAGATGTTTTGGATCATTAATAGTTCTGTAAAATTTCCCAAAGACAATCCTACCCACTTTTTCATCTTCTAATTGGTATCACTCTGATAATCTTTGAATTTTAAATGACAGGGAGTTGAATCATATCATAAAAATCTCTTGAATCCATACACAAAACAGCTGCCATCTCTCACACAACCAAGGAAATGATATTCAAATTGCTTTCTAGTCTCTGTGCTTATCTAACCAACAACTTCTAGAAAGGAACATTATGCAAATTCAAGATTAAGGTGCACTCTTGACTTGCTCATGAGGTATGTTCTCTCCAATCTCAATAGATCAATGTAGAGAGTGTTAATATCACCTAGAAGGCCAGAAGCCCCTCCTCACTCTCCCTAGGGCTCTAGGATTATCATAAATTCAGCACACCTGCCCACAAAAAAAATAAAAATAAAAATTGCCTTGTGTGAGCATTCAGGCCTCCTGTACTTCAAGTCTACTGCCATAGCTAGGCATAAAACTTTGAAGGTAAATTGGCAGCTTTAAGATGAGAGTTTATTCCTATGTAGAAATATATATTTTCCATTCCATTTTTATCATCTGTGTCAATTCTCTGAGGTTGATGGAAAACCTTAGTGTTGTTGCTATTTGCATTTCTCTTATTATTAGTCACTTGGAATATTATTTAATATGGCTTAATATTGCCTGCTAATAGTTTACAATTCTTTTGAAGACTGTTTATTCATATCTTTATATTTGTTTTGTCTATTTTATTATTAGACAGCTAGGTGATACAGTAGAGTGCAGAATCTGAAGTCAGGAAGACCTAGGTTTAAAAATGACCTTAGAAATTATTACCTCTGTGACACTGGACAAATCACTTAACCTCTCTCTATCTAAATTTCCTAAACTGTAAAATAGGGTTACTAATGGTATCCACTTCCTATGAGTGTTGTGAAGATAAAATACAATTCTATTTGCAAAACAAAATTCCAGGCACATAGTAGGAACTTAATAAGTATTTATCCTCTCATCTCTTCAGTACAATGATTCTTAAAGTATATCTTCTTGATCTTTTTAGTTTTTTTTTCATTTGAGATCTTACTTTTTTTCTATTTTGTAAGGTTTTGTAAAGGATTTAAAATTATTTTAATAACTTTTGTTGTTTCTTGGAGCCACTAACTTCTCTTTGGTCCATTTTAATTTTCAGGAAATCTATTACTTAGGTAAATGTATTCTCTTTCCAGGTTTTTCCTGCATGGGTCCATTTGTTTTCCAATTCTTTCCTCTAGAGTTCACATTTAATTTACAATATTTTAAATTCTTGCTTCAAAGAGACCAGGCAAGATGGTAGAGTAGAAGGAAGTTGTACAATTGAGCTGTCCCTTGCAACTAATTAGTCAATTAATAAACATTTATTTAGCACATACTATGTGCCAAGAACTGTGCTAAACACTGGGGATACAAAGAAAAACAGGACTCTACCCTCAAGATGATCATAATCTTGTGGGGAAGACATTGAGCAAATATGTACGAACAAGTTATTTGCAAGATAAATGGGAAATCTTCAACAGAAGGAAGGCTAGAATTAAGAGTGATTACAAAAGGCTTCCTATAGAAGGTGGACTTTTAATTGGAGTTCATAGAAAATCAAGAAACAGAGATAAGGAGGGAAAGCACTCAGACATGGGGGACAGTTGGGGTGAGGGGGAGATGTCAGGTATAAGAAGATTGGATGGTTAAGGTGAATAGGTTGAAGGGCTTTGAATATCAAACAGGATTTTGTATTTAACACTTGAGGTGACATGGAACCAATGCAGTTTATTGAGTGGGGTGGTGGGGTGACATGGTTGGACCTGTGTCCAATGAATTCCAATGAATGGCTGAATGGAGAATAGATTGTAGTGCGGGTAAACTTGTGGCAGACAGACTCACTAGTAGGCTATTTCAATAGTCCAGGCATGAAATGATAAGGTTCTGCACCAGGGTGCTGACAGTATTGGAAGAGAGAAAAGTCTTATTTAAGAAATGTTGCAAAGGTGAAATTGACAGGCCTTACAATAGATTGGATATGAGGGTGGGGGGTAAGAGATAGTGAGAAATCAAAGGAGACACCTAGGTTGAAAGCCTACCTTCCTGGGAGGATAGTGATACACTCAACAGTAATAGAGAAATTTGGAAGGGGAGGAGGGTTTTATGGAAAAGATAATAAAGTTGTTTTGGACATGTTGAGTTTAAGATGTCTTCTGGCCCTCCAGTTCTTGATATCTGAAAAGTAGTTGGAAATGTGAGGCTGGAAGTTAACAGAGAAGTTAGGGCTGGATGGATTATTTTAAAATCATTTTCACAGAGATGATACTTAAATCTGTGGGAAATAAGGAGGTCAGCAAATGAAGTAATATAGAGGGAGAAAAGAGGGTTCAGGACAGAGTCTTATGGGACATCCACAGTTAGTGGTGTGACCTGGATGAGGATCCAGTAAAGGAAACTGAGGTTGAGTGGTCATATAGGTAGGAGGAGAGCCAGGAGAGAGTGGTATCACAATAACTTAGAAAGAAGAGAATATCAAACATAAAATGGTAATTGGCAGTGTTGAGCATACAGAGAGGTTAAGAAAAATGAAGATTGAGAAAAGGCGATTGGATCTGGTAATTAAGAGGTCATTAGTAAGTTTGCAAAGAGTACTTTCAGTGGAATAAAGAAGTTAGAAGCCAGATTATAAGGGCTAAAAGAGAGTGAGAGGTAGAGAGAAAATAAGGGCATCTATTGTAGACTGGCATCTCAACTATTCCACAAATACCTAGGAAACTATCTAGAGCAAGTACTGATCAAGAAATCCAAGACAAAAATTACAGCAAGTAATTTTCCTAGCACAGGTAGGCATAGTGAACTAAATAGAAAAATCTGCGGATATTATGGCTGGTGTTAACCAGGAATGTTTGTCAAATAGAATTTGCCAGTGGGAGGACAGAACAAACACCTACCTATGGCTTTGCACCAAGACAATAAAACATCCTAGCCTTCTCTTAGAAATCGTTATTGATGTCTTTTATTGTAGGCTTTTTATTTTTGCATAATCATAATTTCCTCTGGTATCCCTTTCCCTCCCCTCCTATAGAGAAATTCCATATTACAAATAGTATTTTAGATTAAAAAAATGAAAAAAATTAGCATAATGGATTAACTCTGAAAAATTTTGAAAATATGTGTAAAATTTGTGAACTTCCACCACTAGACAGGGGAGAGATGGAGACATTTACTCATATCTTTTCTCTTAAACTGTTTGTTCTTTCAAATTTGGCAACATTCACTTGATTTTTTGTTGTGGTGGTAGTGAGTATTCTTTCTATTTACACTGTTGTAGTCATTGTATATATTATTTTCTTGACTCTACTTGCTTCACTCTGCATCAGGCAATGTAAACCCTTCCTGTATTCATCACATTTGTCAGTTCTAACAGCATAGCTATATTCTATTATATTTACGTAGCAAAATGTTTAGCTATTTCCTGATTAACATATATATATATACTATATTTGTACGGGGTCTTTGGTCCTATCAATGCCTTTCTTTAGGTATAAGCCTAGTAATCAAATCTCTGGGTCAAAGGGTATTAGTATGTCAGTCATTTTATTTGCGTAATTCCAAATTGCTTTACAAAATGGTTGTACCAATTCACAGTTCTTCCCACAATGCACTAGTATATTTATCTTCCCACAACCTCTCCAACTATTGCCATCTTTTTTTTATATATATAATTATCAGGGTATGAGGTGAAACTTAAGAGTTGTTTTGATTTGCATTTCTCTTATTTTTATAATGTAGAACACTATTTCATTTAGTTGTTAATACATTGCAATTCTTCTTTTGCAAATTATTTATTTATGTGCTTTGAACCTTTGTCCAAGAGGATGGTTTTTGGTTTGTCTCTATAGCTATATTGATATTGCTATAGAGAAACATATGTACACATGTGTGTACGTATTATTTTTTAAAATATATTTTAAATATTAAACCCTTTCAAAGCTATTTCATGAAAAAAAAATTTTCCGATCTGACCTCTTTCCCTCACATCTTATGTGCATTAATTTTGTTTGTGTAGAAACTTTTTGGCTTCATGTAATCAAAGTTATCTATTTTATCTTTTTTAATTGTCTCTATTCCTTATTTTATTAAGAGCATCTCTATCCATAACTTTGAGAAGTATATGGTGTTTTTCTTCTAATTTTTATTTTCTTGTTTGATCTTTAATATCAAGATCACATATGAATTAGAATGTTTTGTGGAATATTGTATTAAGTGTAACTTCTGCTAGGTTGCTTTCTAGTTTTTCTGGTAGGTTTTTGTCAATAAAGAACTTTTTCCTAAGTTATTTAGGTCTTCTAGTTTATTAGACATTGACTTACTGAGTTCCATTGTTTCTGGTTCTCCTTTTTCTAGTCTGTATCATTAATCTACTTCTCTATTTTTAAACCAATACTGGATAGTTTTTATTACAACTGCTTTATAATATAGTTTTAGGTCTGGAAGTACTATTTCTCCATTTATCCATCTCTATCTACTTTTCATTATTTCATTTGCTATTCCAGATCTTTTATTTTCCTAACATTTTATTTTATCAAGGTCTGTAAAGTTTCTCTTTAATAATTTGAGTGGTATAGCATTAAAAGTGTGAATTAACTTTGTAGTATTATCATTTTTATTACATTGGCATGGCCCAATCATGAGTACCAAATATTCCTGCAGCTTTTTAGAATGTCTTTTATGCCTTTAAAGAGCACTTACATTTGAATCTAAACAAGTATTATGTGGGCTTTGGTAGATTGATTCCAAGAAATTTTTTTTGTTTATACAATTTGTCATGAGATTTTTCTACTACTGATTCTTGGATTTTACTATTGTTATATAGGATGCTGTTGATATTTGAAAATTTATTTTGTATCATGCAACTTTGCTGAAGCTATTTTCTTGATGGATACCTTTGTTAATTTCTTGGATTGTTGTTATTTGTCCTTCATCCTTGAAGAAGACCAGTAACATAAGAGGGTCATGTCTTAACTTGCAAGTGAGTTGGATTTAAGTGAGGCAGAGCAGTACAAAGTCATCAGCCCCACTGTCTCCTCCAAAGTCACTGGCATCCAGTGGCAAGACATAGGTCAAGACAACTGGCAATGGCCCAGGATGCAGTGAGTGACCTTGATCTTTCTAAATTAAAGTCTTTTCCAGGTCTCAGTTTGTCTCAGGCAGTGCACATTCAATGACCAAGGGACAGGTAAGAATTGAGACAAATAATGGCCTAGTTTACAATCACAAAAGTATCAATCTGAGGAAGACCTTCAGTGTTTTTGGCCAGAACAGAAAATAATTGCTATTTACACTCATTCTAAGCGCGAAAACCTAAACAATGAACAATAGAGGCTTGGACTGGGGCTACTGAATCAAAATGAACTTTTTTAAAGCCTATTTTTTGAGAGCTAAACTTCAAGAAATCATAAAGGAAAACTGCACAGGACACAAAGTAAATTGCTCCAGCTTTTTAAAAACAAAATAATAGATAGATAGATGATAGATTGATTTAGCCCCAAACCTCAAAATATCTTACAAAGTATAAAGGACCAATAATTATATTCCTATAGAAAGAGCACTCACATGTAAAGGCATGGAACTCAAAGTGGAGAGATCACATGTGGCAAGGGAAGAAGGAAGAGATAGAGGAGGAAGAAGAAGAAAAAGGAAGAAAAAGAAAAAGAAAAAAAAGAGCATTTCCCAACTCAAATTGGTAGTTTGGGTCCCCAGAGGGCAGCTACTACTATTCACAAATAGCATGGTAAAGACTGTTAACAGAAAACATTCTCTTATTAACCTGTTTTATTACTTCCCATAAATACACACAGCGTCCTTGGGAAGAATAAAATTAAACTTAGACTAAAATAGTAGTGAGGCACACATGTAAAAGATATGTGTGACAAAGGTTTAACTCACAACACCTGTTCTGGAAGTCTTCTCGGTAGAGGACTTAATGCAGAACCCTTTGTTGTTGTTGTAGTTCATCCTTCATTCTTGAAGAAGACCAATGTTATCATGAGGGTGATGTCTTGACTTGCTAGTGAATTGGATTTAAATGAAATAGAGTTATGCAAGGTCATCAGTCTCACTCTCCTCTCCAGAGTCATTGAAGTTCAATGGCAAGACAAGTCAAAACAACTGGCAATGGCCTAGGATGCAGTGGGTGACCTTGGCCTTTCTATTATCTTTATACTTATGTTTATACCCTAATTACTTCCTCTTGTTTTATTGTTATTGGTAGCATTCCAGAAATATATCAAGTAACAGTTGGGAGAATGAGCATCATTGCTTTAGGCCTATATTTATTGCAAGATGTTCTAGTGTCTTCTCATCCCCATTACACATGATGCTTACTTTTGTTTTTAGAAAGACACCTTATAGGATATTTTCAAAAATTCCTCTATATTTTGACTTTATAGGGTTTTTAGCATAAATGAGCATAATACACTGATAAAAAAATTTTTGCTGTGGCATATATAAAGATAAACATGTGGTTTGGGATGTTTTTAAAAAAGTATGGTTAATTACATTTATTCTTTTCCTAATGTTGAATTATCTTTGTTTCATTGGTAGAAATCCAAATTGTACATAATTCTTGATTGAATTGCTATAGTCAGAGTATTTTATTTAAATTTTTGAATGAATATTAATTAATAATGTTGGTCTATGCTTCCCTTTCTGTGCTTTAACCTTCCTGATTTAAATATTATGATTATATGTGTCTCATGAAGATAATCTGGTAATGTGCTTTCTTTCACATTTTATAAGAAAAATTTGTAACATTTTTTCTTTAAAAGTTTGGAAAAATTCTCCTGTGGATTCATCAGAGTCAGGAGTCCCGCCCCTTTCCTTAATCCCACTTTCAATTATTTCTTAACAGCCTGTTATATTTCCTTTTTGTGAGACTGGGTGATTTAAGTTTTCTTGCTTGTCATTTTTTTTTATACTTTGAATATTTTTTCTTTGTCTTATTACATAATTGTAACTCCTGTTTTTTTGTATTCTCCTAATGCACAGTCATTTTTTTTCTAGTACTTCATTTTTATTCTGTATATGTCTTTGTTTGTTAAATGTATTTCTTACAAGCACTAGATTGTGAAGTTTTGTTTTCTAATCAAATCTGTCACTCAGTTACCTTTTTGGTTTGTTTAATCCATTCACATTTAAATTTTTGAAAGTCAGATTTATTGTTTCCTTTTGGGTCTTTATTTTATTTTATTTTTTTTTACTAAAGAAGAGTTTCCCACTTCCTCCTATGGTTCTATGTCTCTCATTTAGCTTGCTTTAATCTCCTTTAAGGCAACCCTATTCCTTCTGACTCTCTTCTTCTCATCCTTAAACATTCCTCTTTCCATTTCTTTTTTTTTGGGGGGGGGCTGGGCAATGGGGTTAAGTGACTTGCCCAGGGTCACACAGCTAGTAAGTGTTATGTGTCTGAGGCCGAATTTGAACTCAGGTCCTCCTGAATCCAGGGCTGGTGCTCTCACCACTGTGCCACCTAGCTGCCCCCCACTTTCCATTTCTTATGGTTTTCTGAAATTTTGTAGTTTGGTTATTAGTTCCTTTATTCTTTCTTGCTTTTATCTAGTTATTTAATTCTTCCTTTCTATTTTGTACCCCTCAGAGAGTCAAGTAAAATCTCTTTCCTCTTCTTCCCTTTGATTTGTTCTTTTTTTAATTTTCATTTTTGTGACTTTTTCTAAAAATAATTTTTTCTCATTCTCTTTATTATTTATCTTACTTTTTGTCTAAATGTTATTCTTTAATTCATTGTCTTTATTTAGTCCTTCTTTATATTTTATGCTTCTCATGGAATTGAAATGTCTAAGGTACCAATATTGAATTCCTTCTTCTGAATAGTTTCTATTGCATTGTCTTCTAGACCTCTCTACCACACACACACAGACACACTTTGATTCTCTTGTGCCTAATTCTTAGAAATCCTAACTTCTTCAGGTTAGAAAAAGGATATTTTACATATGGTATGAATTTTCCTATGTCCTTCATGGTGTCCTTCATTACTGGCCTTTGCCCTCCCCTCAGTCCTTATTTTCCTTGAAATCCTGTCTATCCCATCTCACTCTGCTGGATGTCAGTTGCCCCTAGAATCTCTTATTCCCCTACTTCTGAGGAAGGATTTCTCTAGAAGAGTGATTTCTCTAACTACCAAATCCTTAAAGGTTATATCCATTGTAAGGTTCCTTTATCCCTTTATAGAATATTACTCTTCTACCACAGGAACATTCATCAGTGATACTTCTTTCCATCAATGAAGCAAGATTTCTCCCTTTCCCTTTTTCTCAATTCCTCCTCTTGCCTTTTTGCCCAATCTCTTTTAGACTCTCTTCCTCCTGAGAGACTACAGGAGTTAAATTTTCTTTCATTGTTAACTTTTGATTTCATTAGGATACTTTCCATGTTCTTGTATATTCTTCCTCCCCTCCCTTTTCATATGTCCTTCCATTTTTGTAATTTAGTCTTGCAAAAACAAAAAAGGAAGGAAAGAAAGAAGGACTGTGATGAATGAAAAGTCCAAAAAGCTTAAGTTCTGGGTGATTAATAATCAATTTTATTAATCATGGTTAGCAAACAATTAATAAAATGATGGTCATTTGACTTTTTCTCATAAACCAAAGACAAATATGTCCTTGAAAGAGTGGGTATTTCAGAAAGGCAGAAATCAACTCTGATTGATTAGCAATTAATGAGAGAATGCATATTATAATGAGAAGTGGACTTATTCTAACAAAGGTTGTGGGATCTGACTTTGATTATGTCACTCTTACTCATCTCTACCCAGATCACCTCCTCCCCCCCCCCCCCCCCCCCGACCTTGGACAATCAACCTCCACCTAAACCTGCCTAAGAGGAACACAGTGAGCCAGAATTTACCTAGATTAGATTCTCATTGTAGGGTTTTCTGGTTGGGTGTGGTCCCACTCAAAAAGGTATAAGCATATACTGGAGGATTTGGGTAATCTCATCTATCAGCAATATTCTTCAGAGACTGGCGGGGTTTATTTCTGAATGAAGAAATAGAAAAGGAAAACCCTTAATCTCAATTACTAATTGGTTATTAGTATAAGAAATAAATAATTATTTCTCTCAGAAGGAAGGAAGAAAGGAAGGAAGGAAAGAAAGAAGGAAGAAAGGAAGGAAGGAAGGAAGGAAGAAAGGAAGGAAGGAAGGAAAGAAAACAAATTGATTTACCTATATGTGAAGTGTTGTGAGTTTGAGTCCCTTATGTTTCAGGCCTATTTCTGAACCATCACTTATATTTGCCTTCTATTTTCACCCTTATCTAAATATAGAATGAAATATCTTACAGGTCTCTGTCATTATTTTGTCTCAATTTGCTGAATTAATATACCTTCCTTGCATATATGTTGTATATATCTGAAAAACAAATAATTTCTTCAGGTCTGGCTTTTCTTTCTAGGAATACATCAAATGCCTCTTCATTTTTTAATGAACATCCATCTATTTTTCATTAGTAGTTAGGATCAAGTTTGTAGGATATATTACCTTGGATTTCATTTTGAACTCTTTTACTCTTCAGAAAACTTAATTTCATCCTCTCCTGGGGTTTCTGTGGATGCAGAATAGTATTGTGTTATTTGATTTTTATATTCAAAGTATCTGCCATCCCTTTCCCCCTCCCTCTACTTTTTGGTTTCCTTTCATGTTTTGTCTTCCCCCATTGTGTTGCATTGTATTGTATTGTATTGTACTGTACTGTATTGAATTGAATTGTACTTGAATGCTGCTGTTTTCTAGCAGAATTACTTGTTTTCAGTTGGAATTATTAAATTTAACTACTATATGTCTTGGCATTTGCAGAATATGGATTTTAGGGAGGCCTATGGGTTCTTTTGTTTGGCATTTTACTGTGTTTAGTAGTTCTAGACAGTTCTCTTGTATTTTTCTTGTAAGTTTTTAATACTGTCATATACTTCTAGGAGACCTAAGTTGTCTCTATGTATCCTGTCTCCAACATTGTTTTGTTGAGGTACCAAGGTGTGTTGCAGGGTCATCTCAAAAGAATTCAGACTCAGATCATCTCCAGACCAAGTAAAGGTATTTATTAAGGATTATACCCACAGTGGGCTAGGCTCCTTAAAGGAGCCAGCAACCTAGCAAGACAAGACAAGGATTTTTATAGAGCAAATGATGCTATTAGCATAACAGAATATAGGAATATTAAAATATAGGAAGGGTTTACTAAAATGGGGAAGGGTCCTAGCCTTGGTGGAACTTCAAATGTGGCTATGCAGAATGCTAGCAGAAAAGCCCGTTGGGGGTGGGTAAGATAATATCATAATAAGCCTCTCCATCCCATAAGTTCACCTAAAGGAAAATCTTTGCTGCCTACTTAGGGAAAATCCCTTTTGTGATTTAGCGGCCAACATCCTGTTCAGCATACTTTTGGCGCTGCTTTCTTATTGGCTCTCTCTTGTGATATGTTGATGGATGTGGTTGAGTTAATGGACACACCTACTGTTCCAGTGAGGCATATGAGGAAATTGGGATATTGGGGCTGGGGGCAGCATCTAGGATTAAATCAGTTTGATTGATGATAATATTTTATTTTAATATTATTGAATTTTTGTTTTCATTTTTTTCTATATTGTCCTTCATTTCTGTATCAAATTCTGAAACAATTATTCTTTCATTTGTTTCTTGGGTGAGACTGTCCATCATGGATTCAATTTGTTTTTCTAATCTGACAATTATTTCTATTTCATATGTCATAAATTCTTATTTTCCAATTTCATTTTTTTCTAATTTCTTTTCCAATTCTTATTTCTCTTTTAAGGCATTTGGGATCATCTAGCTATGGTTTCATGCCCTCTTGTAGATCAACAAGGTCTTTGGCCTTGTTAGATGTTCATTCATTTTCCACTGTCTTGAAACATTTATATTTAAAGGATCTCCCCTTCCTTTCCCCATCCAGATGCATTGTATTGTATTGAATTGCATTATGTTATGTTGAATTGCATCATTGTTATATTAATATCTGGACTATTTTATCTGTTCTGGAGGTCATATTCCCTTCAATTATTACTTTCCTTTTTGGTTGATATCTTTATGCTTAAAGTCTTCAAGTTAGTTTTCTTTTTTTTTTTTTGAAATCTTTGGTAATTTTATTTTTTTTTACTTATATTGCACTGTCCTGCTCTATCATTCACTTTCTGACTCCTTCCCGTTGATGGCTGTTTCCTTGGATGCTGAACCTCAAAGCCATCTTAGGTTCCTCCCAAGATATATAATACCTATTTTACTGGTGTCAATCTCTGTCCTAAATTAATTCTTGGAGGACTGAACTGGTCCAGGTAAATGCTATGCCCTTTTCCTTAGGGTTAGAGGAGGGCCACACAGCCACCCAGTTTGTCTTATCACAGTTCCTTCTGTTTTTCAGTTTTCTGTCCAAACTCTGTTATGACACAGAGCTGCTATTTCAGCATGAAAAGGTTTCTGCCTTTCACTTTTCTACTACTGGAAGGGCTCAGGGTAAGGTTGAGTTCTCTTGCAAACAATAGGCCAGCTTGTGTACCACCTCTGTTGCTTCAGGAGTATGGTGGGTAAATGGGTACTGAGGAAGCATATTATAGGTAATAGAATTGCTTTCTCTGCTGTTCATCAAGTTGTTACTTTTTTTGAGTTCTTGGTGTTCCAGACCATGGAATTAGCTGGAATTCTTTTCTGCCTTTCACATAATTTCTATCTTGAAGAGATCGGAGAGAACCTTAATGGAAATTGGAGAAAATGCCTCATCTTCCATCTTGTTTGTCATATGATATGGAAGTTTCTCCAACCTCTTCATAAATATCTTACTTTGCTAATACCTTACTTTAAAGTAGTCACTTTATAATGCTTAATTTGCATATGCAAGTCATATTCCAATTAACATAGTTAAATGTAGATGAGCATGTTTTCCCTTGAATGCTTCTAATAAGGATTCAAAAGCAAATTTTATTTCTATGACAGAGATCCATCACTGAGATCTATTCTATAGCATGCTGGGAATGAAGAAAGGGTGCAACTTGTATAATAATTGACTTCTGTTTTTCTGAAAATAGAGATGACTGCTCTTAAATAGCTGCTCAAATGACACATTCTCTTTCAGGTAATGGGGGAAAATATCATCTGAACAATATATTGTGTATCTCAACTTCCAAAGGAATCTCTTCCCAACAAATAAATGGGGAGGAATGACTGAGCAAAAACACATGTTGGTCAAAAAGGGTCATTTAGTGAAAGAAAGGATTCAGGTAATAACAAGCAATTATCTGATTAACAATATACTCAGTGTCTGATAGCAGTAAATCAAAGACATATTAGATATGGAAAGTCCTGTGGTGAAATACCAGGTGGCATTTACCAGGTAGAAAATTTTAGAACCATTTACTGTGCATTCAAAATTTGAAATAGTTTAATCAATTATCAAGTATGAGGCAATGAAGAAGTTACTATCTTTCAGGCTATCCTAGCTGGGAAAGATTTAAGGAGGCGATAGAGGTACCACCTGTTTGAGAATATGAAGATACGTTTCTATCACAATAACATCACATGGTATGTTTTTGATTTTATTTTTGTTTTTTGTAGGATAAGGACATGAGCACAGTTTGTCTCTGTTTCTGGCTCCATTTTTCCCCTTCTCTATTTATTTACTGGCCCCTAAATTGGGTGGATTGGAGCCTCTGAATTTGAAGAGCTATTACTTTCTCCTCAGAGGCTTCTCTTTTCCTTGTTCTGACAAGAAAGACAACAATTTGTCATCACTACTAATTCTTGGAGACTATTGATCTGCCACCAAATCCAGACACTAAGCAACTGTTCCTGAAGTTTTTTGAGGAGGACTTGAACAAAAATAACTGCCATTGTTTTCCCTGACAATGTTAGCTGAGTCATCAATGCCAGAGTGCCTTTCAAAAATTTACTGAAGATGACCTAAGATGTCTGAGAAGTGTTCATCCTTATTCTGTTTGTAATTGTTAATCTTTCATCAGTCTGTTTTCCTAGGACTGAAATTGCATTAGTCAATTGCTGTCAGACAGACCAAGGTTCTGAACCTGTCTAGGATTAGTATTGGTCCAGTTTCTCCTCTGTAAGTCTTTGCCTGATTTTACACAAACACTATACACCAAAAAAATCCTGATTCATAGCTGCTTGATTGAGTTTAATAAATTAATAACTAACTATTTTTCTAAATTTCTAAGATGCTTCTCTGATGAACCCAGCTTCAAAGGTCCATGGGGGAATAAAGGAAGACTAATTTCTTACCTGTTTCTGGGAGTTGGTAGAGAAGAGTCATAGTAGTCTCTTTAATTAATTTATAGAAACCAATTTTCATGAGTGCCAGTGTGATCTTCAACTAGGAAAGTCCTAGGAAGAAAGGTGACTAGTGGCAGTTGGCAGTCCTAAAGCACAACGGGAGGCATAGAGGGTCAGTAGAAATTTTCCTTGTTTCCTGAAATGATTTGGAAAAATCCAAGAGACACTTTTTTTTCCTCATTAGCAGGATCAGGTGAGGTTAAAAGGAAGTGAGAGGGAAAATACCGTGGAGGAGCACATTGTTGTTTTGGTTCTTGAGGTTGGGTTTTTAATCTTATGATTAGAGTCTTTAAAACTTATGATTTGAGATTCTTGAGGCCTTTTGTTGGCTTCTACATATCAAAATTTTGAAAGTTTCCCATTCACCTTTTTTAATCTTTAAACTGGATGATTTAATGGTATCTTTTAAATATGCTATTCTATGAAAATCAAAGGATCCTTCTTTGTTTAGCAGGATTGTTCCAGGTACTCCCAATTCCATCTGTTTAAAAATGTTCAAGCCTTATGCCCACAGTGACTAGGCACATAAAATTTTCTGGAGTGCTCATTTTGGCACAGATATCTCTATTAAGATGCCTCGTTTCCCATTCTGGAGGTATCTGTCTTTTTGGTCGCATGAAAATCAGCAATCATATGAACTCATCCCCAGATGCAAGTTGCTTTAATGTGGGGAATATTCAACACTAACAAGTAAGGCCTGGATAAAAATCCAACAAAGGGGAATGAGAAGGACCAGTTGGATGCATAGGATGAGAGCAAAGAGAGGAGAGTTACACAAAAACAGAGGAGAAAATATCAAAGAGAAGAGGGAGATCAAGAATGTCAAATGTGTCAGAGAAATGAAAAAGGATGAGACTTGAGAAAAGGCCATTAGATTTGATGGTTAAGAAACTATTGGTATCTTTGGAGATAGTAGTTTCAGCTGAATAAGCAGACACTTGAGATAAATGAAAAGTCTGAGAGACAGAGTTTCAGAGTAATTAATAATCAATTTATTAATTATGGCTAGCAAATAATCAATACATTGAGGTCAGTGGCTCTCTTAGAAACTAAAAAACAAAGCCTGGAGGCTGCTGAAAGTTTGAATATTCTCATTTTTCTCAGTAGAAGCATCTATTGTAGATGGCCTTCTGAACTACTTTAACAATAAAAGGAAAGAGAGTTATAGGACAATAGCTATCAGAGCTCAAGTGTGGGTTTTGTTTTGTTTTGTTTTTGTACACACATGGGCATGTTTATAAGCATTAAGGATGCAGTCAGTAGAGGTTTTGAAGATTAGTTAAAATGTACAGGATGATAGAAGGGCAATCAATTGGAAAAGACAGGGTGGCAAAGAGAAGCGTTACCTTTTTGCATGAAACATGGGTAAAGGAGAATACTTGGATACTGATTTACCTTATGAATATAGATACAAAATATAAAATAAAACATTTTATTAAAAATAAAATGCATTAAGATCATTATTCCTCAATAGCAAATTAAGCTTATTACCAGAAAAAATATAATATAATAAAAACATTATATCTCAAGCTCAAAATAACCATATGATTAAACCCATAGATACAGAAAAATCCTCTGATAACTTTCAACATTCATTCATCGAAAGAATTATTAAAAAGGATAGATTTAGAAGAATATTTCTTCAACACAATAAAAGATACTTTAAACTAAATGTCAACATAATATTCAATGGAGAAACATGACATGCATTCCCAGTAAAGCAAAGCAAAAAATGCCCGCTATTACTGCTTTTATTTGACACAAGACTGAAAATTCTACTTATTACAAAGATTAAAAAAATTAAGGATTATCCTTAGAAAGGAAAATGTCAAATTATAATTATTCGCAACAGAAAATTAAATCATTGTATTAAGAATATTAATTAAGATAATAAATGCCAGCAAAGTTTCAGGATAAAAATTAATCCACTCAATAATCTTTAATTGGATTAACTAGTAATAAAGATAAGAAAAATATAATTAAAAAAGAATCCCATCCAGAATTCCACTACCTTTTTATAAGTTGGATTTGATTTTTTAAAACATTTTCATTTAAAATTTTTGAGTTCCAAATTCTATTCCTCCCTTGCTCCCCCCCCATCCCTGAGACTGTAAGCAATCAGATATAGGTTATACATAAGCAATTATGTAAAACATTTCCATATTAGTCATTTTGTACAAGAAGATTCGAATAAAAGAAACAAATAAAGAAAGTGAAAAATAGCATGCTTCAGTCTGTATTCAGACAATATCACTTCTTTCTCTGGAGGAAGACGGCATTTTTCATCATAAATTCTTTGGGATTGTCTTGGATCATTCTATTGCTGAGAATAGCTAAGTCATTCATAGTTCTTCACCAAACAATATTGTTACTATGTTCAACATTCTCCTGGTTTTGTTCTCTTTGCTATGTATCAGTTTATGTAAGTCTTTCAGGTTTTTCTGAAATCATCTTGTTTATCATTTCTTATAGCATGGTAATATTCCATTAAAATCATATATACCACAGCTTGTTTAGCCATTCCCCGATTGATGGGCATTCCTTTGATTTCCAATTCTTAGCCAAGACAAAAAAGAGCTGCTATAAAAATTTTTGTACAAACAGGCCTTTTTCCCTTTCTGGATGGCTTTGGGATATAGACCTAGCAGTGGATCAAATGGTATGCCCAGTTTTACAGCCCTTTGGGCATAGTTCCAAATTGTTCTCCAGAATGATTGGATCAGTTCACAACTCCACCAACAGTGTGCTAGTTTTCCATTTTTCGTACATCCCTTCCAACATCCAATATTTTCCTTTTTTGTCACTTTATGCAATCTGATAGGTGAGTTGTTTTAATTTACATTTCTCTAATCAATAGTGATTACAGCATTTTTTCATATGATTATATATAGCTTTGATCTCTTTGTCTGAAAAATGCCAGTTTATATCCTTTGACCACTTATCAATTAAGGGATGACTTGTATTTTTATAAATTTGAGTCAATTATTTATATATTTGAGATATAAGACCTTTATCAGAGATACTGCCAAAATTTTTTCCCAGTTTTCTACTTTCCTTATAATTCTAGTTGCATTGATTTTGTATGTGCATTTTTAAAAAATTTTATATAATCAAAATTATCTATTTTACCTTTTCTAAGGCTTTCTATATCTTCTTAGGTACTAAATTATTCCCTTATCCATAAATCTGACAGAGAAACTATTCCATGTTCTCTTAATTTGCTTATGGTATAACTTTTATGTGTAAATCATGTATTCATTTTGACCTTATAGCGGTATATGGTGTGAGATGTCTGTCTATACCTAATTTCTCCCATACTATTTTCCACTTTTCCCAGCAGATTTTGTAAAATAATGAGTTTTCCTTCCAAAGGCTTGGATCTTTGGGTTCATCATATACTAGATTACTATGGTCATTGATGATAAGCTGATAGGTACCAAATCTATTCCACTGATCTACCCCTCTATTTCTTAGCCAGTACCAGATTGTTTTGATAATTATTGCTTTATAATACAGCTTGAGATCTGGTATGGCTAGACAACCTTCTTTTGCATTTTTTTAATTGATTCCCTTGTTATCTTTGAGCTTTTGTTCATCCAGATGAATTTTATTATTATTTTTTTACCTCTAAAAATAATTCTTGATAGTTTGAATGGTATGGGGCTAAATAAATAGATTAGGTGGAATTGTTATATTTATTATATTGGCTTAGACTACCCATGAGCAATTAATATTTTTTTCTAATTGTTTAGATCTGACTTTATTTGCATGAAAGAAAGTGTTTTATAGTTGTGTTCATGTTGTTCCTGAGTTTATCTTGGCAGGTAGACTCCCAAGCATTTTATATTGTCTACAGTTATTTTAAACAGAATTTCTCTTTTTATCTCTTGCTACTGGACTCTGTTGGTAATATATAGAAATACTGTTGATTTATATGGGTTTATTTTGTATCCTGTAACTTTGCTAAAGTTGTTAATAATTTCAAGTAGTGTTTAAATTGATTCTATTGTATTTTCTAAATATAACATCAAAGTATATCATCTACAAAGATTGATAGCTTTGTTTCCTTGTTGCCTATTCTAATTCTTTTAATTTCTTTTTCTTCTCTTATTGTGATAGCTAACATTTCTAGTACAATATTAAATAACAAAGGTGATAATCTTGCTTTGCCCCTGATTGTATTGGGAAGGCTTCTAGCTTATCCCTCTTACAGATAATTCTTGCTAATGGTTGTGGATAAATATGACTTACCATTTTAAGGTAAGCTCCATTTATTCTCATATTCTCTAACGTTTTCAATAGGAGGGGGTGCTGTATTTTGTCAAAGGTTTTTTCTGGATCTATTGAGATAAGCATATGATTTCTGTTGGTTTTGTTTTTGGTATGGTCAAGTATGCTGATAGTTTTCCTAATACTGAACCTGAATTCCTGGGAAAAAAATCACACCTTGTCATGGTGTATTTTCCTTGTGATATATTGCTATAATTTCTTTGTTAATATTTTATTTAAAGTTTTTGCATCAACATTCATTATGGAAATTGGTCTATATTTTTCTTTCTCTGTTTTGGTTCTTCCTGCTTTGGGTATCAGCACTATATTTGCATCATAAAAGGAATTTGGTAGGACTCTTTCTCTTATTTTTCCAAATAGTTTATATGCTATTGAGATTAATTGTTCTTTAAATTTAGTAGAATCTTGGTCTTGAGGATTTTTTCCTTTGCAAGTTCATTGATGTCTTGCTCAATTTCTTTTTCTAAGACTGGGTTATTTATTTCTTCTGTTTACGTGACCAATTTATATTTTTTGTAGATTTCATCCATTTCATTAGATTGTCAAATTTATTGTCACATAATTGGGCAAAATAGCTACTAACAATTGTCTTATCTTCCTCTTCATTGGTGATGAATTCACCCATTTCATTTTTGATACTACTAATATGGTTTTCTTCTTTTGTTTTTTTAAATAAAATTAACCAATGATTTGTCTATTTCATTGTTTTTTTCATAAAACCAGCTTCTAGTTTTATTTATAATTCAATGGTTTTCTTTCCTTCAATTTTATTAATCTCTCCTTTGATTTTCAGAATTTCTAATTTGGTGTTTAATTGGGGATTTTTAATTTGTTCCTTTTCTAATGTTTTTAGTTGCATGCCCAATTCATTGATCTGTTGTTTCTCTATTTTATTGATGTAAGCAATTAGAGATACAAATTTTCCCCTAAGAATCATTTTGGCTCCATCCCATAAATTTTGGTATGTTTTCTTATTGTTATCATTTTCTTTAATGAAAGTGATTATTTTGTTGATTTGTTCTTTGACTCACTTAATTTTTAGGATTAGATTATCTAATTTCCTATTAATATTTAACCTCTCTTTCAATTATCTATTATTAAATGTAATTGGTATTGCATTGTAGTCTGAAAAGAATGCATTTACTATTTCTGGTTTTCTGAATTTTGTTGTGAGATTTTCATGTCCTAATATATGGTTGATTTTTGTTCAAGTGCCATGTATGGCTAAAAAGTATATTCTTATCTATTTCCATTCAATTTTCTCCACAGATCTATCATATCTAACTTTTCCAGAATTTTATTCACCTTCTTAACTTCTTTCTTGTTTATTTTTTGGTTAGATTTATCTAGTTCTGAGAGGGAAAAGTTGAAGTCTCCCACTAGTATAGTTTTATTATCTATTTTCTCCTGTAACTCATTCAACTTCTTCAAAAATTTAGATGCTATACTATTTGGTGCAAATATGTTTAGTATTGATATGACTTCATTCTCTATGGTACCTTTCAGCAAGATACAGTTTCCTTCATTGCCTCTTTTAATTAGATCTATTTGTGCTTTTGCTTTGTCTGAAATCATGCTTGCTACCCCTGCTTTCTTTGTTTCAGCTGAAGCATAATAGGAAATTTTTGGTTCAGTCTCTTACCTTTAACCTGTGTGAGGTGTCTCTTTGCTTCAGATATGTTTCTTTTAAACAACATGTTATAGGATTCTAGTTTTTAATCCATTCTGCTACCCATTTCTGTTTTATGAGTGAGTTGATCCCATTCACATTTATAATTACAATAATTAACTGTGTATTTCCTTCCATGCTATTTTTCCTCTTGTTTATCCCCCTCTCTCTCTTACCCCTCCCACCCTTTCCTTCTTCACAAATGTTTTACTTCTGATCACTGCCTTCTCCAATCTACCCTCCCTTTTATTAATCCCTTCTCCCATTTCTATTATCCCTGTCCTTTTTAACCTTCTCATAGGGTAAGATAGATTTTTGTATCCAACTCAGTGTGTGTGTTATTCCCTCTTTGAGCCAATTTTGATGAGAGTAATGTTTGAGCTTTGCCCAACCCTTCCTCCCCTTCCCCTACATTATAATACCCCATTCAATCTCCTCTCTTCTTTTTCTTGAGTGCAATTGTCTTTCTCATCCTTTTATTTTTTTTTTGAGGGGGTATAATCCTATCAAATTCACCTTATATGCACACCCTCTGTCTACATACAATTCTTCTAATTGCTCTTATAGTACTAAAGTTCTTTAGAGTTACATATTGCTATACTGAAACATAAACAGTTTAATCTTATTAAATCTCTTATGTTTTCTCTTTCTTGTTTCCTTTTTACCTTTTTTTGTTTCCCTTAAGTCTTGCATTTGGAAGTCAACTTTTTTATTCAGCTATGGTCTTTTAATTAATAATGCTTCAAAGTGCTCTATTTCATTAAATGTCAATTTTTTTCCCCTTGAAAGATTATATTCAGTTTCGCTGGGTAGTTGATTCTCAGTTGTAATCCTAACTCTTTTGCTTTCCGGTATGTCATATTCCAAACCCTCCAGTTCATTAATTTGAAAGCTGCCAAATTCTGTGCAGTAGTAGTCCAATAATTTTTATATCATCTCTCCTGGATCTGTTTTCTAGGTCAGTTGTTTTGCTAATGAAAAATTTCACATTTTCTTCTATTTTGTTTTTACTTTTATGATTTTGTTTTATTGTATCTTGATGTCTCTTAGAATCATTAGTTTTCACTTGCTTATTTACATTTTTTAAGTATTTATTTTCTTCAGTGAGCTTGGTACTTCCTTTTCCATTTGGTCAATTTTATTTTTTAGGGAGTAATTTTCCTTGGTAAATTTTTGTAAATATTTTCCCATGCTATTGACTCTTTTTTCATGATTCTTTTGCTTTACTCTCATTTCTTTTCTAAATTTTTCTTCTACTTTTCTAACTTGCCTTTTAAAAATCCTTTTTTAAAGCTCTTACAGGAGTTCTTTTTGGGCCTGAGAACAAATTATATTTTTCTTTGAGGTTCTACATGTAGCCATTTTGACACTATTTTCTTCTATGTTTATGCCTTGATTCTCCTTATCACCATAGTAATTTTCTATAGTCAAGTTCTTTTCTGTTTTTTGCTCATTTTTTCTGCCTTTTTTTGTGACTTGGTGTTTTTATGTGAGAGTTGATCTCTGGTCCTGCACTGTCCCAAGTTTTTTTGTGCTGGGGCTCAAGGTCTTACAGCTGGATTTCAGTGGGCTTCATGGCTTAGCTGGTTACTTTCCCTGGAGGGTTGGCTTCCCTTACAACTAGGGATGAGGCTTCCCTGTTGGTTTCCCCTGGGTGTGGGGGTTAGCTGCTGGCCTGCCCCATGGATGAGTCCTTGCTGCTGAGTTTCTGTGATAACAGAGTCTTTCTGGTGGCTGTCCCTATTGCAGAGATCTTGTTGCTGGTCTTCCCTAGGGGTGAGACCTTGCTTCTGGATTAACATGGAAACAAGATCTCTCTGCTTGGAGGCCTTGGGGTGGGTGGGGTCTTTGTTGGCCAGGGGCAGGGTTTCACAACTGGTCAGCAATGTGGTCAAGGCTTTGCTGGTAGCTTGTTCTGGGAGTGGGCTCACTGGAGTGGACCCTTGCTACTATTCACAGCCTGTTTATTTGCTTAAGGGACTGCTGATTTGCAGGAGGTGGGACCTTGCTGGCTGGCACATTGCTTCATTGGTGGAGCCTTGCTGCAGGCCCCCTGCTGTGACATTGGCTGCTATTGCTTCTGCTGCTCTTGGACCTCACTCCCCTTCCCCACAGTGAGGTAGACCTTTCCTGTCATGCTGCTTCACTGATCCTAGATTAATTCTGAGGTGGTTTTCAAGTTTTTTAGAGGGGAATTTGGGAGGGCTTCAGAGGGTTCCTTCCTCACTCTGCCATCTTGGCATTGGAAGTACTACTAGGTATTTACATGAAGGATCTTAGTAACAACAACAACAAAAATTCACATATTTAAATACAATTTGTGGTAGCAAAGAATTGGGAACAAAGTAGGTGCCTATTATTGGGGAACTTCTAAAGAAATTGTGGTACATGAATGTAGTGGAATATCACTGTGTTCTAAGAAATGATCAGTAAGATTAATACAAAGAAGCATAGATAGGTTTAAATGAACTGGTGCAAATTGAGGTAATTGTAAACAGAAAGAATAATGACCATAAAGCAATCGAAAGTGAGTATTGTGAAATTAAAAAAAAAACAAAAACTTGGCCCAGTAAGAAGAGATTTGAGAATATGCTTCTTTGACGAATTAGAACATTACATGGAGTGCAAGCTTTGTGAAAAAAAAAAATGTTGATTGCCTTTACTAATTTTTTTCTTTCTTTTCAAAATTCTTTCTTATGAGGGATGGCTCTCTAAGAGGTAGGAAAGAATATAAATTAACCTCCAAAATTAACATGTTTTTAATCTTGGTATTCACAGTGCCAGGCACATAACTGGTACTTAATAAGTGATTGTTGGTCATTTGAATGTGATATAAATTAAAACAACAAGGAGCATTCTTATAAAACTAGACACTCATAATGAAATATTTATGGAAAAACAAATGGGCAAAAATATCATAAAATAGAAAAGTTAATAAAGGTGGTCATGTTATCCCAACATACTACAGTCACCATAAAAACTACCTGTTACTGAGAAAAGAATACTACCAAATGTAGACAATGATGGTTTTCACAAACTTGTAGAAAATAAAAACTAGAGAAAGGAGTAATTATTTTTAATAAAGATTCTTGGGGAGATTGTTTGATCATTTGGCAACAACAGCATTTCAACTCACCTCATGCTCTTTCCTCCATTGAATTCCAGCTGCATCAGAAATGCAAACATAAAAAAATCAAATGAAAATTAAATACAACAACTTATCTCAATTTGAGGTGGGTAAGTTTTTAAATGCAACAAATAGGAATGATCGGGAATAAGATACAGGGCTGAAAGTAAAATAATTTCATTACAAGATAACTAATGCAATTAAAGGAAAAAGTAGATTGGAACAAATACGTGGAATATTTGGAATGTATATGTGGAATACAGATAATATCTTTACATTTAAAATATATAATGAACTTTAAAAATCTCATTGATGCAAATGGCCAAAACATATGACCAGTGTATTTTCAAAAGATGTATCAGAAATCACTTTTAAATGCTCAATCCAACCAACAATCACAGAAATTAAAATTAAACACCTCTTAAGTACCACTTTATACCCATCAAATGAATAAAAATAACTGCTATGAAACTCAATGCTGATGAGGTTGCAAGAGGAACTGGTCTATTGCTGGTAGAATTGCAAATTTGTAAAATAATTTTCAAGTGTACTATGGCATTGCACAGTAAAATTTCCAAACATTAAGAGCACTACCCTTTGTTGAAGTAGTCCTATTGGTAGGGATATGCCCTGAAATAGGTTTAAAAAAGAAAACTTTCTGTTCAAAGATTTTTGTAGCACACAATAACCAAAAGAATTTAAAAAAAAAACTGCAAACAACTTTAATGCCCAACAATAGGAAAATGGTTAACTAAATTATGGTACAATAAAGAAATGGAATATCATGATGCATTCAAGACCAATGATGACATATGAAGCAACCTGGAAAGATGGAAATACAATAATACAGATTGTTTTCTTGGGGGGATGGTTTAGAAGCAAAAATAGAACACAATTATAATCATCTGGGGAAAATTAAATGATAATATATCAAAGAATTCTCATGGGGATTTGGAATGACTAAAAAAAGTGGAATGACACTTATGCACTGAAATTATTTAATTTAAATGTTATGTTGCTGTTTAGATGTTTTCAGTCATGTCCAACTCTTCATGACCCCATTTAAGAATTTCTTGGAAAAGATACTAGAAAGGTTTGCCACTTGCTTCTCTAGCTCATTTTAGAGGTGAGGAAATTGAGGCAAAAAGGGTTAAGTCACTTTCCTAGGGTCATACAGGTATTAAGAATTTGAGGTCAGATTTGAACTCAGGTCTTCCTGACTCCAGGTCTGGCCCTCTATCCACTGATCCCCTGCCCAAATTTAAATGTAAATATTAGCTGTATTGATATTCAATGTTAATCTTTTAGTAAAATAATTTTTTTTTTAATAAAAGAGGTCTTTTTTTACTCCAAATATAATGTTCTTGCCACTGGTGAAATTTGAAATCTTTCTGTAGACAGTTTCAAATAATTGTCCAACATAGTAAAGTATCTTAAAATTATGTATTAATACATTTATCTGAGATCATGCAAAGAAAAATTTATATAAATCAAAGAATGAACAATTACATGGTTCATATAGTACCCATGGAATTTCTTCAGTGAATTTATTTGAAAAAGTGGCTGTGAAATTACATTATAAATTAAGTCATAAAAGAAAATGAATTTGATTTTTTTTACTATGAAATATTTAATTAAAATATCAATAGGTTATTTTGTGGGTATGCATTCAAAATAATTACCAACAAATGTCCTTAGGTCAAAAGATGTATTTGGAATTAAACAATGGACCCAGAACAAATTGTCCAAAATCAAGTTATGTTAAAAAGGTCAGGAATAAATTTTGTAAGCATAAGTCATCTTAATGATGGTGTTGTTCATACCTACATAGTCATTACATTGACCATTCTTAATAAATTTCTTTTTCCATGAAATAAGTCGTAGTTTTCATGCACCTGACAAAATTGTTCATCTCAATAGCCAAAATTACTGAAATAACTATGTACAAAGTAGTTTTTTTAGTATATACATGTATGTATGTGTACAGATATATATAATGTATATACATATACATATATACATATATATGTATATATATATACATATATATACGTGTGTGTGTGTGTATAGAGTTGTATTTTTCATGTATCTGTAAAGTCATAGGTGAATTGAATGGGACTAAAGAATTCAAGTCTTTGACTGCTAAGATGACTATCTTAGCACACCAAATGCATTAGTACAACAAGTAATCTTGAGTCTTTACCTCATTCCTCAGGCGTAGGTAACTTGAACAAACCAAGCATATTTTACAATGACAGTGAAGCCACAAATACAACCAAATTTATGCTATACCATCTGCCCTCCATGCTAGAACAGCAGATCAACTCCAGGAAAGCAACCAAAAACAATAGAAGACATGAACATGCTCATTTATACTGAGGGACATACTTTCCAGTTGATGAACAATTTTCTTAAAACCCTACATTTTTCATGTCATTCTGATTGCAAACTTCCAATAGCTCCCATTGTCACTCAAATGAAGCCCAGACCAGTCATTGGGACCGACAATCTGGAACCCACACAACTTTATCTTCTACTATTTCCCTATAAAAATCCTCTAGCCTATTCCAAGAATATGCCACATGTTTTTCCTCCCCTGTGCCTTGGTTCACATTTGTACTCCTCAAGGAATTCTCTTCCCACTCCCCTTCTTTTATATGTCTTACTGTTTGTCAAGGTTCAGCATAAGTTCAACCTCCTCTGAATCTTGCCTTGACTATACCACCTCTCAGAGCTTCTTCTTCTTTCAATTTCTGTAGCACTTGTTGTCTGGAGCATATCCAGGTCTTTTTAACTGAGGCTGAACAGAGCATGAGCAGAAATTCTCTATCTGCTTCAGGCTGACCACATGAGGGTTACTTAGAGCTGTGGAAGCTTAGGTTCTTCTGAGGATGACTAACTCTCTGCTGCTTCCTATCATCCATGTGGGACACAGCAATTTTGCATCTTTGAGATGACAAACCATCTCCTCATTGCTCTTTAAGAGGAATGATCCAATGAGTTAGTGGGTTTTTAAAAAGTAAGTGCTTCACTTTCACTTCACTCTTTCACTCTTGCATGGTAGTAGCATTCTTTCTTCCACTAGGTTTTCTGTGAGAAGTGGTGGGGAGGGGAGGTATGGGGATTGGGGGGTAGGGGATAGCTTGTACTTTCTCTCCCACCTGGGATGGTGTGGCCATCAGAACATGGTAGTTAAAGTCAAGGTCCTGCCCAGGTGAGTTTGAGCTTGGGTTTGGTATTGACCTTTTTGTGCTTGATCTTTCATGATCTTAGGGAAACAAGCATTAATCTCAAAATAGATGTGGCCAGGCTTGGAGGCCACTGTGTGAATTAAAAAAGTTAGAAGATCCCAGGTCCAACAGAAGGAAGTGACTTATGGCATGTAAGTTCCTGAATCAGAGATGATGCCATTAAAAGGAGAAAGAGCTCAATTCTGGACTTAGCTTGCTATAACACACTGACTTTGATAGAGACCATGAAGAGTGTAAAATGACTAATCAGAAGTCATACAAATTGTTTCATGTTCAATAGTTTTAAGTACCAACTCTTTGAAGCATTAAAAGTACAAACACTTGTTTGGTTTGTTTCTGTCAAATATATGCTGTGAGTATTTTGTCTTTTAATTTTTGCATAAAAAATAAATATCTGCACTGTACTGGATCCATGTATGCTTAATACCTTTCTCCTTTGCACAGACCTTAGACATGAACTACAGTCTAAGTTAAAAATACATCTTCCAGGGGCAGCTAGGTGGTGCAGTGGATAGATCTCTGGTCTTGGAGTCAGGAGGACCTGAGTTCAAATTTGGTCTCAGACACACAGCACTTGACACTTACTAGATGTGTGACCCTGGGCAAGTCACTTAACCCCGATTGCCTAGCCAAAAAAAAAAAAAATACATTTTCCCCAAGGACACCAGCATGGGGGTTTACCAAGCTGAAGAAGGTGAGAAAATGAGCTCGACTTTTTTTATTAGTGGCCAAGTACCCCAACATTAAACTTAATGCAAACTACATGTCTGGATTCTGAGCATAAGAACCTCTTAGTGGAAAGGGATGTTGCCCAGTAGCAGCTTATTTATTGGATCACTTATTTATTTGTCCTGTTCATTAGACAAACAGTTTCTCAGCATAAGAATCATATCTTCAAGCTGCATAGTAACTTAGAAAACCACATATTAGCATTATGCTGTATTATATTTATTTATTTTCTTAAATATTTCCCAATTACATTTTAATTTACTTCTTACTATACCCCAGAGTGCTGCCTGAGCTATATTTTTTAAATATTTTTTTTGTTAGGCAATTGGGGTTAAGTGACTTGCCCAGGGTCACACAGCTGGTAAGTGTTATGTGTCTGAGGCCAGATTTGAACTCAGGTCCTCCTGACTCCAAGTCCAGAGCTCTATCCACTGCACCACCTAGCTGTCCCTTCCTGAGCTATATTTGACACCTCTAGCTTAAACTACTACCTCTCAACAAATAATTCCCAAATGTTTGCTTCAAAGTCACATTTCCAGTGAACTCTAGAAATAAACTCTTCTCATTGGTGTCCCACCTCCCCTCAAACATAATGCCCAAGATCAAGTTTATCACCTTTTCTACTAAGCCTCCTCTTCCTTTTGATTTCACTAATTCTGTCATAACAACACTATTCCCCTGGTCTACAATGTTCAAACCCTTAGTGTTATCTTTGACTTCTGTCTCCCTCAATTCTCACTGAAGAATTACACATCAGTAGTATAAAAATTATAAAAGAAAAATATATTCAGAAAGGAAATTGGGGCCATGTGTGTACCAAGAATAAAAACAAAGAGATCAAAAGACTGTCTGCTCCAGGAGCCAGTTATGACAAGTTACCTAAAGGAAGAATCCCAGAGCATTGGGTGGGTCCCCTGTGGCCAATGTGTCAGAAATCATGGACAAGAATCACAGGATGATAAGGCATAGATGGATTACATTCTGTGTTCTTGGAGGGAATACCCACTTTGAAGAGATCCTTTGAAATAGTGAAGAATTATGCCAATTACATTTGTGTCTCAAGCTATATTGTATCTATATGCCTAAAGAATCAAGGAAATGTATTTTTTAATGTTTAATTTTTTAAAAACTTAAATATATCTCACATCACTTCTTTCTGGAAGTGTTAATAGCACATTGTTGTATGATAGCAATTTATGGACTATGAGTGAAAACAGAAGTATAAAAACACAGTCACATTGAATCCTGCTATACTCTGCGTGTTTTTTTTTTTTTCATCTTATTTCAGGGTTGACTGGAAGAGATTTTAAGATTTTTATGCACTGAAATATTTTTTTTAAATGTCTGACTGGTGGTCTTTCTTACAGTGGTTTAAATTCCTTACTCTAATAGATCTGTGATCTCTTTGAGGCTGGTGCAGTCCCATACCCACTATCAAATCCTACATGATGTACATACTTCTCCTTTCATAAATCCTCCATAGAGGATGGACCAAAATGCACTGGAAGCCTTTCTCTTGTTCTTGCACTGTATTTCATAAATACCAGGCTGTTCTTTTCTCATCTGGCATTCTCGTTACATCACCAACTTACCTCCTTTTCAAACAATGTATTATCTTGGCAAGTTATTTTACAGCACTTCTTGCACACGTCATCATTTCTTCATGGGTTCTCTCCCAGTACCTCAAGTTGCTAAAACTTTCCACTGTAAAGTTATATGCCATCTAACCTCTACATACTGTATATAGCTAGATATTTATGCATAATCTTCCCCATTAGAAAGCAAGCTCCTTGAAGGTAGGTGGTGTTTTTGTTTTCTTTGTATCTCAAACACTTAGTGCCATTCATTGTATTAATTAGTGATTAATTAATGCTTATTGATTGACTAATTTATAATATGGTACAATTTACTTATACCCACCCAGTATCTTTCTATTAACCTTTGGTACATTTAAAAGTGTGATTGTTCTAAGAAATATGTGTGTAAATTTACACACATGTATGTATACACACATACACTATCTGTCTATCCATCTGTTTGTCTGTCTATCTGTTTATCCATCCATCTATCTATAGTTTAGAAAACAATCCATAGAGCTTTCCCACCTATTTAAGGGGAAATTATATATCATAAGACCATTTCATCCTCACAATGAGAGTGATTAAATTGAAGCTTGGAAAGGTTAAGTGATTTGCCCAAAGACACACAGTCATTTTGCCAAAATAAGACTAGAAACTCAGGTACCCAATAAGTATTTATTAAGCACCTACTATGTGCAGGTACAATAAGTGTTGGAGATACCCAAAGAAGCAAAGTGTTAGAGATACCAAAAGAAGCAAAAGGCAGTTCCCACCCTCAAGGAGCTCATAATCTAATGGGGGAAGATAAAAGAGAACAAAAATGAGAAACATATCTTTTGACTACTGGGAGAGCTCTTTCCACTGCATCATGATTTTTACATTAATTGTAAATTACTATCCTTTTATTTCTGAGTATAAAGCCAAGAAACACAATATACATATCTTGCTTTTAAAATAGAATTATTTTTGTTTTTTCTGCAAAAAAGAAAATAATTTTGCTTAACAACATTTTACCATAAGATTTGAAATGTATCTTATTGAATTGAATAGAAACTACCCAACGCATTAATAATCTAATTTTAAAAGTCTAAAGACACAGTATACCTAGTAAAATATATTCAAATAATTTATTATACATTTGGCATTCAGTGATTAATATTTAGGCTGGTAAATCAATAGGTGATAGACAAACAGACAGATAGTTAGATAGATAGATATTTAGATAGGTAGATAAAGACTTAACATGAATTTTATATCATGAGATTGTGAAATAACAAAATTGTTCCTATCCAAATTGTCTTGACCAAATAAATGAGTCCCAAAATTGACTTTTCAGGGTTCTTGATGTATAGATTCATATAAGTTTAGAATTAAAAAAAGAAAAAAGAAAAAAGAAACATCTGGTCCAACATACTCATTTCTCACATTAGAAAACTGAGGTCCTACAAATGCCCTAAATCACACTGAAAAAATGTTATGATAAATCTTATGTAGATTCAATAATATAGAAAGGGAGAATGACAACATTTTTAAAAATTATGTGGAAAATGTGAAAATTAATCATAATGAGATATATCATTTTACACTGTTCATGGGGATATAGTATTTAGGAGCTATATTTTATAACAGATTTGGGTGGCTGAGCCCTTTTGTGCAAAATAGTTGGTTAATTTAATGGACTTAAAAGTCTAATCAGAAATGAAATGGTAATTGAATCAGTAAAATTCTGAACTCCTAGGAAGCATATTTTTTAGAAAGTTAATCAATTTTGTTTAAAACTACATATATTTTATTTTAAATTCTACTGACAAGTGTTCAAGCAGATAAATAAGGACAAAAGAAATGGGATTTGGGAAAATGTAACAACAAAAATGCTAGTTGATAGAGTCAGTCTTCGTAAGTAGATGAAATAAGTGCTTATATGGAGACCAGTTTTTCATTATGCCAAGTGAGAATTTTGATGGTGAAGTTTTTCTGATTCTTGTTTCATGAGGTATAGTGGGATGTGATAATGATCTAATAATATACAAATCTTCAAGTTGCTGTGTATACAAACTGCAACCAGGATCAAAATGGTCAGATAATTGGCTCTGTCGAACCTGACAGCTGGTCATTAACAATCTCAAGATGTTCTGAGTGGGTGGATTCAATGTAAAGTTTGTTTTCAAAAGATTCTAGATTTTGAGATATTTAGAGATGAGAACAACCACAGAGACTTACATCTGAAATCCAGCATTTAGATTAGATTTAGAAGTAGAAAATGTTTATAAAAATTAAAAAGAAAACTGGGTCTTAAAAATGCATGAAAGATTACAAAAAAGGTCAGAGTCTTTCCAAGTATAAAGGAAGATATGTTTGAGTAGGAGAAAGTCACGAATTGAAATTAAGGTCAGCTATTTGGTAAAGAAATAATAACTCTCTAAATATGGCCAAATTAGAAGTATGTGTATGTGTATGTGTGTGTGTAGCAGAAGGAATTCAGTAGGAAAAATAAAAATGATAAATTCATAGTGTCAGTTTTGAGATATTGGCAAAACATCTATTGTATTTTCATAAATTATCCAAAAACACATACACATATATATGTACATGTGTGTTTATATAGGTATATATACACCTATATGAATATAAAATAGATGGATAGATATAGTTATCCTTTCCATATCTCAGGGTTTGGTGATGTAATGAGAATGCCAGGTAAGAAATGAACATCCTGGTATTCATGAAATACAGTGCAAGAACAAGAATCAGAAAAACCTCACCATCAAAATTCTCACTTGGCACAATGAAAAACTGGTATCCATATAAGCACTTATTTGATCTACTTATGAAGACTTACTCCATCAACTAGCATTTTTGTTGTTTCATTTTCCCAAATCCCATTTCTCTTCTCAGAGAAGAAGTCTGAATTATAATTGGATTAAAAATAAAATGTGCTGATATCATAGAATACTATACATATATTTTATGCATTTCTAAGTTTCTAAACTTTTTCTATTTTTCTGCTAGCATTCTCATGTTGTCTGCGGCTTCCACAAAACTCCCAAAAAATTTCCATCTAATTTCTTATGTCAACTGGTGATGGGGTAAGTTGCAATGTGGAAGGGATAATTGTAGATAGGTAATAAAATAATACAGTCAAAAACATTTTGATAGGCCACACATCCTATTCAGAACACTGTGTTAAAACTTCAGGGAACTCTGAAAGCAGTTTTCTCCCTGATCAAATGAAGGAGATGAACTAAACTATCTCTAAAAGCACTAAAGTTCTATTACTCTATGCAGAAGATACAGTCCCTGTCTTTTATGAGCCAATGGTTGTATATGTGCACTATCCAATCCCATTTATTCACTAGAGGAAGAACAGCCTGTTGTGTCTAAAGAGGTACGCATGATGTCGGGGAATGTCCTTGCCCCAATATTTCATGAACAAAAACGTTCTAAACTTATATATTCTCTCTCCACAAATACTGTATCACAGAGTTCAGCGAAACTGGGAAAACGAGCAGATAGTGACTATGACACTCTAACAATTCCATCCCAGTTTTGCCACTGGCAAAGCAGTTAGCTACTGGGGATTTTGAATGGAAGAACTGTTTCAAACAAACAAAAACAAAACCAAACAAAACATAGTTTGCCCAGGAGATAGTCATTCTTCCCCCTAAAATGTTACCATTCAGTTTTCTAAGTCTAATTCCATAAATAAATATAAATAATATACATATATGTATGTATACACATATACATATATATGTAATTAGACACACACACAAATATATATATATGTCTAATTTCCTATGTGTATATATGAAATTAGACTTAGAATATATGTATGTGTGTATTATATATTTATGTATGTGTATATATACACACATGTGAATGCAATATAATGTATATGCATTATGTATTATGTGTAAATAACACATCAGTGTTGTCTGCATGTATGTATTATGTATGTATGTGTGCATGCATGTGTGTGTATTTTAATCAATATATTTTGCTAAAGTTAACCATCTTGCCATTATAGCATTCACAAAGCAATCAAAGAAATGGAAGTCACCTGCTCTCATTGCCTTGAATATATTTTTGTTACCAGTGAGGTTAATTGGCTCCTATATTGTACCCTCACATTTACAATTTCTACTTCATTACCTTATCTTCATAGACACATAATGACATTCTTCAAGCTTTTAGATTAACAGAATAATTAGAAACAACATCACTGTTTAACCCAAAGGTGAAATTTAAGAGCTTCATATACACAGACACAAATACACACAAACACACACACACACACACACATACATACATACTATCTTTTATGCACTGGTGAGTAGGTGATTAAATTCAAGAACATTTTAGTGCCTATTCAGTGACTTGTACTACAGCAGGTACTTGAGATACAAAGATGAAATCAGACCCTATAGGGTATAGGCTATAATCTAATAAGGCTATATAGGCTATATAGGCTATAATCTAATAAGGAAGATAAGACATGTAACTAAATAACTATGATATGAAAATAACTAATCTATGAATCAGATGACATCAGTCAACAAACATTTTTAAAGCACTTGTTACATTCCAGGCACTATGCTAAGTGCAAAGGAGAAGTGCACACCAAGTACTATGATAAATTCTAGGGACAGATTATTTCTATAAGGAAGTATCAGGGATCATTTTATACAGGAACTGAGTCCTAACTTGGTGTTTGAAAGAAGGGACCAATTTTAACATGCACAGATGGAAATAGGGGTTGATTAAAAAATCATTAAAACACTGACTGACATAAGCCAAAAGACTTAAAGTTTCAAATAATAAATGTAGAAGGGTTATATTTTAGAATTTTAAAACATGTCTTTGTATGAATAATTAAAAAAGAAACATCCTCCATAAAAGTAGGTGAATCGAAATTATAATGATACTGTTTTTATCATGACCATAGATCAAACACCCACATATGCTCAAAGTTTTGGAATTTGATATCTGTGTCTCCTGGAACTGAATTATGTCAGCAGAAGCAATGTGGAAGATTAAGTCATAGAAGTTTGTATATGAAGGAAGCAGTGAGGAGTCTTGAGCAGAGGGCACCATAAGAGGCTGAAATGACTTCTCAAGCAAAAGCAATGCAGACATGGGTGTTCTGACAATAATGCTTGGACCACAACGAATATCAATGAAATCCATATAGCAATCATTCCCAAGTTGTTCAGATTTGTTTTGCTACATGACTTTACCTTGACATTACTGTTAGACTGATAATTTGCAAGACAGTAGAAGAGGCCTTAATGAGCCATTGCTAGTGGTAAGGTGCTATGTGTATTAGTTGCTGAGGAAAAACAGAGATATAAAGCTCCATTCATGAACTCAAGAAAATCATAATATAATTTTAAAGACAGAAGACAGCAATCATTTATTAAGCACCTGCAGTATGCCGACCACTGTGCTAAACATTGGGTATACAGTTAGTCAGTCAATAAGCATCTAAGTGCCTGCTCTTTTAAGTTTATCTTAAATTCAGCATGTGCAAAACCAAACTCATTATCTTTTTCCCAAAACCATTTGCTTTTTCCTAACTTCCATACTTCTATTATAGGTAAATAATTTACAGAGGGAAGTCTCTAGAATTAAGAGGGATTGGAAAGGTGTCCTTTAGAAGGTGGGATTTTAGTTGGGACTTGAAGGAAGCTAGGGAAGCCAGGAGATGGAGATGAGAAGGGAGAACATTACAGGGCTTAAGGAACAGCCAGAGAAAATGTCTGGAGCAGAGAGATGAGTTGTCTTGTTTGTGGAAACAACATGGAGGCCAGTGTTACTAGATTAAAGAGTAAGTTGGGGTGGGGAATGATGTGAGATGTAAAAAGACCTGAAAGTTAGAGAGGGGCTAAGTATGAAGGGCTTTGGAAACCAAAGAGAGGATTTTGTATTTGACCCTGGAGGTACAAACAAAAAATGAAACAACGCTAACCCTCAAAGAGCTTACACTTTATTGGGAGGGAAAAGCACATGCAAATATAAGTAAATAAAAAAAGAATACATTACAGGCATGGGGTAGTAGGGAACAGGAAGATAGAGATAATACACAGAAGTACAAAGAAATAAAAGGGAAATGGAATGTCAAGTGTGAACAAGTGGGTAAGTGTGGATGAACCATAGACTATATGAAGGAAATTCATATGTAATCAGTTTGGAAAGGTAAGCTGGAATGAGATTGTGTCTCCAATGCTGCACTGCCTCAGTCTCTATAACTGGTACATTAAAGCATAGCTTAAAATTATCTTGTAATGAAAATTAAAATTATTAATAATGGGCTTTTATGATTATAGCAAAGAGTAAAAAAGAATATTCAAAAACCTACAGTGTCCCTAACCACCCCATATAACACTTAAGCAGTGCAACTGTTTTTAAAATGTATGGTATATGGGTGGGGAGTAAAAATCTGTTTTTGCTTTTCTTTATTTAGTTTGAATGAGTCCAGTCTCTAAACCAACTGAAGAAACAGGTTCTTTGTGTTCAGACTCCTTAGTCAGTAATTCAGCTGTGACCCCATCATACTGCTACTACTTTTCTCTTACCACACCCCATCAGGATTCTCATGTTGAATGGCCCATACATTGTTTCCCTAACAGGTCCATGGTTTCTGTGGTAACAGTCTGGTTTCTGTGAATTTACTCATATACTTCCTATGCCCTGGATGTTTCTTCTCCCCTCTCTGCTCATCCAAACTCTATTCTACCTCTAAGTCTACTTTCTCCGTGACAACTCTGACTATACCAAACTGCAACCACCTCCCTGAATGAATTCACAGAGTATTCTTTCTTTCTTGTCTGTACCACTCAATGGGAACCTGGTCTAATAAGTGAAATACCATTAACTATAGACAGAATATAGTTGTATCAATTACGTTTTATGTATAAGTTCTGGAGAATAGGCTTCTCAAAGCTCTCGACAGTTTCATGCATTTCCAGCACCTTCTTCGATGCCTGACACATAGTAGCCTTTTAGGAGATGTTATTTAATTGGCTGATTAACTAAAATAATTGTATCATCACAAAATAAAACTAGAAAATGAACTTCATAAATTGCCTTCATAGTTAAAATCAAAGGTGTTATATTTCTTGACTTTCAAAGCACATTTCTTCCATGGACATATTTCATAGCATTTTTCTAAGTGAATTTTGAATTTGAGCAGATATAAAATCTTCAGACAGTATTATTAATAGCACTTTTGATCTTAAATTCATCACACATGAATAATATAATTTGACATAGAATATTAATCATTTAGTCCAATTTTCCCTTTTTGTTATTATTTAGTTGAATATGGTTATAGGGATCACTGGTCATTAGGCACTCAGAGTTCAAAGGTCTATAAAATTAAAATAATATTTAAAGGACAGATTTCTACATATATTGATTCCTTTTAATTTCATTTTTAATCTAGGAAGTAGAGGTTGAGACCTACCACCTAGATACATTAAAATTATGAAGATTTTAAACTCATAGAATCATAGAATATAAGAAGTGGAAATGCCATCAGAACTCATCCAGTCCAATATCCTCATTTTACTGATGAGAAAACTGAGGATTAGATAGATGTAACAACTTTATCAAGGTCATACAAGGTCAGGAATAATTCAAACTCACAGCCTCTGACTCAAAGTCTAACATCAAAAACAATTCAGGAAAGATTTTTAAATCAAAGTAAAATTGCGAACTGTCACAATACAAGGTAATATAGAAATAATTCTCAAATTTTTGCTGGAGGTTTTTTAAAATGAAGCCAGACCTCCTGGAATATTCAGGAACAATATCCTCCTACTAGCCAGCCTACAGTACTGATAATGCTGCCTGCATAAGCAGATATAAGCTACTTTTATTAAAAGCCTAAGTAAAATGTAATTAAGAAGGTAAATCTGTCTCCCAAATACAATATACACATTTGGAAATGCGATTTTAGTTCAATAAAATAAAGTTACCATATCAAATAAAATAGTTCTCTTGAGATTATTTTGCTTTTCTTTTTGTCTGTGGCCCCCACAGCACTGAGATTTCCTTTGTATGGACAACTCCCAGGTAGGAGAACTTTTCTACCAGCTCAATTTCTGGAAGTATAACAGCATGGACTATATTTTGGACAATCATGCTAGTTTCACTTACGACTGGTCTTCATAGCAGTAGAGTTCACATCAGATTTCATGACGTAATTTATGTGAATATTATCAGCTCTACTGCTTTGCAATAGGGACTTGAAGGTACAACTCTCTATTGTTGTTCAGTCATTTCAGTTGCGACAGACTCTTTGTGACCCTATTTGGGGTTTTCTTGGGAAAGAGCCTGGAATGGTTTGTCATTTCCTTCTCCAGCTTATTTTGATAGATAAGAGCTAAGGCAAAACAGAGTTAAATGACTTGCCCAGGGTCACACAGCTAGTAAGTGTCTGAGACCAGATTTAAACTCAGGAACATGAGACTTTCTGACTCCAGGCCCAGGACTCTATCCATTCTGCCACCTAACTGCCCTGACTTTCTTTCTAGTTAGAGACTTTGGGGACTTTTTCAAGCAGATTAATGATAGTGAAGAGGTTTAGAGGTTTGGGGGTGCTCCTAGATACACAGAGACACCCCAAGATCTCAGCACCAAGCCCTGCCTGAAAGAATTCAACCCAAATCTTCTTCCAGCCAGAGAAAAAGTTTATTAGAGATAAAGTATATAGGCCAGACTCCCAAGGAACCCAAACATCAGTAATGCCCATAGGGACAAGCGGGCATGAGACAGTCTCAGCCTTTTGGGTATGAGAAAAGCTCAGCATCTAAATGGAGGTTAGAGTGGATCTTTTATACACTTAGAGTAACTTTGGGTGGCCAGAGGAAGGGAGGGGTGGTTGAAAAAGGGTCCAGGTGAGAATTCCTTTTTGGAAGGTCTGAGAGATTTGAATAAACAATGAGAATAGATACTGAAGGGAACTGAAAGGTAGAAGTTTGCTTTCAAAGGGAGATAAAGAGAGTAGATAAGGAACCTAAAAGTTCAAGGGTTTTCTGGGACAGGTAAATAAACTTCTTTTTAGGGCTAGGGGCAAAGGAGCATTTGAATAAGATTAAAAGGTAAGGCTAAGGCTTTCAAAGTCTGTAAGGAATCTTAAAATTTATGGGTTTTTCTGGGATCTGTAAACAAATGGGAGCCATTTCCTTTGGCTAAAGGGCCAAAGGTCCCGGTTTCTGAAACTGAATGATGGGCCCATAACCCACCCCATCAATAGGATGCTGTACGAGGCTGAGCTCCATTATATAGCCGGTGTGGTACAGTAGAGTATTAAATTTGAGATGAGAAGATTAGCATTCAAATCTCATCTTTATTAGTGAGTGACATCTACACAATTCAATTTATGTCAACAGGACTCAGTTTCTTCATTTGTAAAATAAGTGATTAAATCTTGATATTTCTTTTTGCACAACTTTCATTTCCAAATATATCCTCTCCTCCTCCAAAAGAGCCACATTAATAAAAGAGAGGGGGAAAAAAAAAACTAAATTGATACCTAAGATCTCTGAATATGTTATCCTATGAAATAGAGGATAGTATTCATTAGAATTTGGAAATATATGAACTTAATGTGGGAATTTCAGGCTCAGCACAAGAATGTTAATCTGCAAATTAAAAAGAATTACTCTGATATATTAAATATAATTAACAGTAACTATAAAGATAAAAACACACAAATAACAGCTTTGTTGGGAACCTATAAGTTCACAAGCACTTCCACAGATAGGATAGAATTTGATTACAAATCATTGCATGTCCCATATTGTGATTAATAATATAAAAGGATATATTTGTATATATGTTCGGTCCTTTGACTCATTTTTTTTAATATAGGAAAAAGGGGTTGAGACTTACCATCTTAGTACATTTGCAGGTTATAGAATCATAGAATGTAAGAAGTAGACATGACTTCAGAATGCATCAGGTCCAATCTCGTAATTTTAAGGATGAAGAAACAGGATCAGATAGATGTAACAACTTGTTCAAGGTCACACAAGGTCAGGAAGAGTTAGGATTTTAACTTACAGCCTCAGATTCAAAGTCTAACTTAAAATAGTTCAGGTAAGCAATTTAAATGAAATTAAAATTGCAAATCAACACACAACACAAAATTATATGGACATAGTAGTTCTCAAATTTTTGCTGGAGTTTTTGAAAATGAAGCCAGACTTCCCAGCAAATTCAGGAACAATATCCTCCCACTAACCAGCCTGCAGTACCAGTTATAGCCAGGGGAGGCTGAGGATCATTCAGGTGCTTTTCCCAAGCAGGTCTGTCGTGTAGTAAGGAAGCCCAACTCAGTTAACAAAAAGCTGTCCCCTTATTCTAGTCAAATGACCCTTTCCTTCCACCTTTTCTGAGACTTCTTACCCTGGCCGTAGCCTAGTGACTATAAGGCACATTATCATTCCCCTCTCCTCCCAACCTCCCCATTCCAAAATAACCCCCAAACCAAAAACAAATCAATATATCCAAAGAGTCAGAAAGTAGAGCTATCTCAATAGGAAGATTCCTAATAGTTTTAAGAAAGATTTCCCTGACCTCCTTAATTGGACCTTCCATAATATCTGAAATACTCATACTGATCACACTTTTGAGGTAAAAAAACTAAATTAGATCTGTTTAATTGCAAAGAATCTCTAGGAGAGGTTTACACATTCAGGCATTGTAAGCTGTTACTTTTGCTTCGATTCAACAAGCATTTTTTAAATGCCTACTATATGCAAGGGACTGTTTGGGGTTCTAGGGAGGGAACGACCAAACAAAATAACCCCTGTTATAAAGCAGTTTGTACTTGATCAGATTAGCCAACTGGTTAACTCTTAACAATGAAAAGAACACTTGATTTGTAGCTAAAGACTAGGTTCAAATCTTAATTTTTCTGCTTAATACCTCTGTGACTTTGGACAACTCTGAACTTTCCATCTGTAGCTCTGCTTGGATTGAACTCCATGGAACATGATGCTGATGCAAGGATAAACTGAAATCTCAGCTTTAGATAGTAAAAACCTTCCCAGTGCCTTCAGCTTCCTCTCTCCTCAGATTGGAGGGCTAGAGAGTGGAGCACCAAACTTCTCTCAAAATTTTCCTTTATAGAAGGCTGGGATCTTGATTTTCCAACTAACTCTTCACTTTTTATCTGCACATCTGTTTGGTTTGAACTCCAAGGACCCTGATACCAGGTACCCCATAATGCCTCTTTAGAGCTTCCTTTTGAGTACTGGCTCCCCATTCACATTAGATTGTAAGCTCTTTGAGGACAAGCGCTTTCTTTTTTGTCTTTCTTTTTTCTTATTTGTATCCTTGGAGCTTAGCACAGTGCCTGGCACATATCAGGTGCTTAATAATATTTATCGAAATTAATTTAATTAACCTCTCTGTCTCACAGCACCTCAGGCAAAATTAGGGGGTTAGATCAGATGACTTTTAGGTCGTTTTCAACTATATAGCTATGATTTTATGCCCTGTGAGTTCAGATTGGGATCTGTATGTCCTTGAACTTTATCCCCTATTAACAGGGAAGACTGACCAGTAGTGGGTAGCTTCCTGACAATAAAATGCAGGTCATTTACATTTTTTAGGAGGAGAACAAGTCAGAAAGAACTGAAGTGTAGGTAGAAAGAGCTGAAGTGTAGGTTCTGGAAATGCAGTCAGGACCATGAAAAGGGTTCAGGAGAGCCCCTTCTAACTAAAGTGCATCAGCAAGGCACTAAATGCTTGGTGGAAAAGAGAACACTCAAAGAAGAATAGAATTAAAGAACACAAAGAAGAATTCTGTCCTCTTATGAATTTTGCCTATAGTCTGCCCTAGAAGCAAAGCTACAAATAAGATTTTTTCCCTTCCCCTCAGGTGCATAGGTGAGTGTATCTAGCATATTTACATCTTCTACAAAAGGGCATTGCTATTTACAACTGTGTTTGTTTGTGTGTGTGTGTGTGTGTGTGTGTGTGCATACGCACACATTTATTTTAAAGTTTCCTGAGTTGTTTTTGGCATTTAATTTTTAATTCAGTCTCATGGTAATATATTAGAGTAGTAGAGCTAACTGCTCTGTTCCATTAGGTTCACCATAGGTTTTTTTGAAACCTAATTATTATTCAAAAAGAAAATGCATAAGATACAATTTATTTTAAGCATTGCATATTATTTTCAGATAATTTGATTATTTATATTATAGTCTTGGCTCTACTTATTAACTACTGTAATTATTTTTCTTCTTAAAGTCAGTAATTATCTCAAACTGGGTGTACTCATAATTTCAGTAATGTTTTCCCTTCTTTTACCCATACTCCTTTGAGTTTTTCAGTCTCTATATTCTCTGCCACTATCTATTCATCGTCCTTCATCTAAGATCCTATCCAAGTCAACAAGTATTTGTTAAGTTTCTCTCTTGTTCCAGGCACTCGGCTAAACACTGGGGATAGCAAAACATCACAAGGCACAGTGCCTGTCCTCAGAGAACTTATATTCAACATGCAAAACACTAAGTATCAATATGATCATTTGAGGAAGAGACATCCCTAATTACAAGTGAAACAGCAAAGGCTTTCTAAAATATCTTCTGTATGTTTCCATCTCCACAGTTTTATTTTAGACTATCTACTTATACCACATAATTAAATTCATCCTCCTAGGATATGAACTTATTTTATTTCTACTAATCTCTTCACAAAACAGAATGAATAGAATTACATTCATAGACCATTACATTTTAAAGATTGTAAGGTACTTCTTGCCACCTTCATTTTATAGATGAGGGGACTAAAGTCTTAAGAAGTAACATGGCTTGCTGGGTTTCTCTGCTAATTAGTGGCCCAGCAAGCTCCAAGCTCAGGGTGCTTTCCATTATATTGCTGTATTCTTTGAGCATTTCCTGTCAAAACAAGACAGAGTTTACTGAATGTCCTGCAAAATGTCTGCTTTGAGGTTTTTAATATCATTTTTCATTTGATTTGGACAATGTCTCAGGTATTCAGTGTGACTAAATTTTCATTTTCATTTCCTAGCTCCCTGCATTGCTGACAAATTTCACTCTTCTAAGAAACAAGAATCATTTGATTTGTAGTTGTAAATTCCCGTAAGGGCCAAGGAAAACACTTTTAAAATGAAGTCAGAGAAAAGAACAAAGGATTTACTGGGATTCCCAATTTGTTAGCATTTTCTAAACAGTGGCTCATTGTCAATATCTGATATTGCTCATTAAAATGACTACACATAAAGGCAGGAAGCTCAGTTTGAACTGCCTCTTCAAAGACTAATTTCAAGTTTCAAGTCATGAAGCATTCAATATCTAAGGGCTCTCCCTCTAGTAAATGGAGTGCCTGTGCCTGACAGTCAGCCCTGGTTCACTCCTCAGTTTTGATTTAAAGCTCCCTATAGTCTGTAACCTCTTTATCGAAAAACAAACTCTTTTCCACCATGGATTAGTTTAGTAGTTGAGATCATCTGCAACCCTATGACAGATGATTCCTAGGGCAGTAGACCAGCAGATTTTCTAAATTGGCTTCTCATCACTAGAAATTGCTACATCACCTATTTTTTAGCAAGCTTTGGAGTGATTGAACTTTGTTTCATAGCAAAAAGGTCCATCTTTTCTTTATTTTTTAAGTTGGGAGAATTTTTTTAAAGGCACTGATTTGGGCTTTTTGTTTTGGGGTTTCTTTTTTTCTTGTGCTTTTGGTTTCAGAATCAAAGATGTTAAAACTCAGTTTGTTCTGCCATGCATGCTAGTATGCTGTCACTAGTCAGTTAATAAGAAATCTCTTTGGATCTTAATTTCTCAATTGGAAAATAAATATAATGGTCTGATCTGTGACATTAACAGGAATACTAGAGAAGTCAGTCAAATATTCTTCATGGGTAAAAAAAAAACTTGTATATATTTGGGCAAGAGGATAATGTGTAATATTTTATCATTAAAATTATGCTTCTCGTTTTCCATTGTCAGAGCACAGCATTATCTAGTATGTTGACTTTATATTCCAGTTTGTCTCCTGAACTTAAGGAAGACCTGAGTTCCTTTAAGCAGCAAGTATACCTATTCATTTAACTTGATTATTAACATGGATACTCAGTTTAAGAGGATTCCTGTTGTTGATTTGGGTTTTGTTCTTAATTTTAAGTTTTCTTCATTGCTTCAATATGGGTGATTTCACTGACATAGTCAATCAGTCAACAAATATTTATTAAGCATCCACACTGGGCTAGGCACAATGTGAAGCACTCTAGATACAAAGAAATTCAAAAGACTCTTGCTGCCTTCAAGGAGCTTACAATTTAATGAGAGAGATGACAAGAACTACACACAAACAAGAGATATACAGGACAAATAGGAAATGATCATGGGAGAAGCTACTAGAATTAAGAGGAATTGAAAAAGGCTTCCTGTAGAAGGTTAGATTTTAGCTGTGAATTGAAGAAAGCCAGAGAAATCAGGAGACAGAAATGAGGCAGAGAATTCTAGGTATAGGACCATCTTAAAGTGCTATAAAGAAAATTCAGTTCTATCAGCTATATTTCTATCTTTGAAATGAAAGCATGCTGAACATTTTATAAAAGGAACCCATTATTTAACATAGTGAAAAAATGTTTGAGGTTAACTTGGATAAAATCTATTCATTCCACTCACATACTAATTATTGAAATCTGAGAAAATATATATAAATTGATTCCTGAGTTTCATACCCCAAGCATATGTTCCTAGCTCTTTCAGTGAGTTACCATGACTCCTAACAAATCCTCTTTTACATAAAACTATGTATATATATATATCATATATATATATATATATATAATTTGCATCCTCTGCCTAGTGTTTAACACAGTGCTTAGTGAATTGTGTTAATGTTTACCCAATCACAATTGAGTGTGATGTTTTCTACTTGGTCATAGATCCAGGTTGAGGAGACGTCATTATGTACTGGGCCCTAGCTGTGCACTGAATGAGGAACAAGTTCCAAAGCAAGTTGTAACTATACGAGTCTGATCCCAGGTGGGGAGCAAGCACTCAGTTCAAGCCTCAGGCTCAAGCTCAAGTTCAAGCCTAGAGTAGAATAACTATGTTAGGAATAACTGGCCAACAGGGAATATACAGTTCAGTCACTGAATCTTCAAAAACTCCCAACATGCTAATAGTGACTGAGCCTAACAGCAGTCTACTGAAACTTCTAACTAGGAATAAGACAGAAGAACCAAACCTGAGTCAGGAACTTGCAGAGCTCAGACAGGAGGGCAGCAAGAAGACATTGCTCTGGATCACCTCACTTTGAGAGCATTGAAAGCTTGCCAGTCCCCAGCCTGAACTAGGAGAGCAGCAGAAGGGCAATAGAAGACATTCCTCACCAGAAGTATGCAGAACCCAACTCTAATATAATCCAAAGTGAAGAAGGAGACTGGAAGAATAAGCAAGCAAAAAACTAATCCTACCCCAAAGAGTTATATGGTGACATGGAAGCTTAAGACACAAACCAAGAAGAAGAGAATGACCTAAAAACAACGACAAGCAAAATGTAAAATATATTTATATAATGTATGTATTATATATGTATAGTTATATTCATATATTGTTGTTGTTTAGTCATTTTTCAGTCTTGTCCTTCTCTTAATGATCACTTTTGGGAATATTCCTGGCAAAGATACTGGAGAGGTTTGCTATTTCTTTCTCCTCCAGTTCATTTTAAGAATGAAGAAACTACAACAAACATGATTAAGTGACTTGCCCAGAATCAAATAGCTAGCAAATCTGATGCCTGATTTGACCCAAGTCTTCCTGACTTCAGACCTGGCACTCTATCCACTGTACCACATACCTGCCATAGATAGATAGATAGATAGATAGATAGATAGATAGATAGGTAGATATAAATATAGATATAGATATAAATATAGATATGCACACATATACATATGTATGTCCATGTCTATGTATGTATGTGTATGTGTATGTATATATATATATATGTGTGTGTGTGTGTGTGTATAATCTTACATATGCATGACCCAAATTAACAGAATAGGAAATAGAGGATCTCAATAACCTTATCTTAGAAATATAAATTGAACAAGTCATAAATGAACTCTCAATAATGAAACACACTTTCTACTTCTAGATAGACAGGACATAGATTCAGATTGCAGATTGAGGTACATTATTATTTTGGACATGACTAATAAAAACATTTTTACTTGTCTATACATCTCTGTAATGGATTCTGTTTTTCTAGTTTTCTCAAGAGAGAGGAGGGGAATGTGGAAGGGAGAAAATTTTGGGATGAAAATAAAGTAAAATTGAATTTAAAAAATAAAAGAGACATATTCCAATAGTCCAGAGAGGTGATGAGGGCATGGATTAGGATTGTTGCTCTGTGAGTGTAGAGAAGATGTATATGAGATATATTGTAAAGATAGAATGATTGTGATGATTTGGCAATGAATTGAACATACAGAGTAAATAGCAGTGAGGAGATAAGGAAGACACTAAGACACTAAGACCAGGCCATCTGAGTATTTTTGCATTTTTGTTCATTTTGATTCATGAAATTAATAATACTAGCTAACATTTTATAGCACTTTAAGGAATAAGAATTGCTTTACATATAGTAATGCATTTAATTTGATCCTCACAATGGTATTATTAGGTAAATACTATTATCTTCATTTAACAGATAAAGAAATTGAAATCTTGAGAGGATAAATGACTTGATGAGGGATTCAGCTGCAAAGAGTATGAGGCAGGATTCAAATTCAGGTCTGCATGATTGCAGGTCTGGTATTATTGAATCCGTATGTTTAATATTGAAATTGACTCATTGTCTATAGTTCCTTTTTTATTAAAGTTCTATTGATTTGTTTTATTTTAACATTATAAACCATTACAAATTACTCCTCACTCTATGAGAAATCTTGTGTAATAAAGTGAAAATAATTAGTAAAACTAGCAATTTAGTGACCTTATCTGAAAACAATATTCCAGATTTGTAGTAACCCCAAAGTCTTTTTTATTAATAATTTATATATTTATTTATTTTTAGTTTTCAACATTCACTTTCATAAGATTTTAAGTTTTAAATTTTCTCTCCATCTCTCTCCTTCCCTCTCCCCGAGACAATGCACAATCTGATATAGGCTCTACTTATACATTCTTATTAAACATTTTCACATTAGTCATGATGTAAAGAAGACTCAGAACTAATGAAAGGAACCACAAGAAAGAAGAAACAAAACAAAACAACAAAAGAAAAGGAGAGCAAATAGTATGCTTTCTTCTGCATTCAGACTCCATAGTTCTTTTTCTGGATGTGGATAGCATTTTCCATCATGAATATTTTGGAGTTGTCTTAAATTCTTGCATTGCTGAGAAGAGTTAAGTCTATCAAAGTCAGTCATCACATAATGTGGCTGTTACTGTGTACAATGTTCTCCTGGTGCTGCTCATTTCACTCTGCATCAGTTCATATACGCCTTTCCAGGTTTTCCTGAAGTTCACCTGCTCATCGTTTCTTATAGCACAATAGTATTCCATTACATTCAAATATTGCAACTTGTTCAGCCATTCCCCATTTGACAGACATCTCCTCAATTTCCAATTCTTTGCCACTACAAAAAGAGCTGCTATAAATATTTTTGCACATGTGGATTTTTTTTCCATTTTTATGATTCCTTTGGGATACAGAACTTTTAAAAAAGTTTTTAAGAGAAATCTATTTTCTCTCCCACTCCACCCACACTATTAAAGAAAAGAAAAAAGAAAAAAAATTACTTGTACAATATACGTACTCAAGAAAAAAAATCCCTCAATGGCTATATACAAAAATAAATGTCTTTTTTGTACCCTAACCTTTTATCTCTCTTTTGGGAGGTAGATATAGTAAGTTGTGTCATTGGTCCTCTAGAATCATTGATGGTTATTGTACTAATTATATCCCTTACAACTTTGAAAGTTGTCTTTATACTGTTGCCATTGTATAAATTATTCTCTTTATTCTGCTTTCAATCTTCATCAGACTGTAAAAAGTCTTCAAAATTGTTTGTTTATATGATATTGATGTTATAGTACAATTGTGATTCTAGTTCTGTTTATTTTCATCTGTATCAATTCATCTTTCCATGTCTCTTTGAAAAACATATATGTCGTCATTTCTTATAACACAATAGAACTCTAGTACATTGATGTGTAACTTATTTAGCTATTCCTCAATTAATGGGAATTTCTGTAGTTTCTATTCATTACAAAAATAGCTATGAATATTTTTGTACATAAAAGACCTTTTTTCCTGTTTATTTGATGTCTTTGGAGTATAAGCCTGACATTGGTATAGCTGGTCAAAGAGAACGTGCTGTCTAGTAACTTCTGTGGATAATTCCAAGTTACTCTCAAGAATGATAGTATTCATTCACAAATCCTACAACAATTGATCCAAGTACCAGTTTCCCCACAGTCAATCCAGTACTTATCATTTTCCTCATCTTTGCTAATTTGATGGGATCAAGGTAGAACCTCAGAATTGCTTTAATTTGCATTTCTTTAATTCGTAGTGATTTTGAGCATTTTTTTTCATATGCCTATAGATAGCCTGATTTCTTCCCTTGAGAACTGCCTGTTCATATCCCTAGGCCATTTATCAATTGGGGAATGTTTCTTATTTAAAAATTTGAATCAGTTCCTTAATATCTTGGAAATAAGACCTTTATCAGAGAAACTTGAAGCAAAGATTTTTCTCCCCAATTAATCGTTTCCCTTTTGATCTTTGCTTTATTGGATGTGTTGGTACAAAAAGTTTGTAATTTTATGTAATCAAAACTACACATTGTGTCTTATGTGATCCTCCCTATCCCTGGTCATGATCTTTTCTTCTATCCATAGATCTGATCAGATATTTTCTATATTTCTCTATTTTTTATATTATATAACCTTTTTATAGTTATATCACATATCTTTTTTTTTGCACTTAGCTTGATATAAAGTATGAGGTCTTATCTAATTCTAATTTCTTTCATATTGCTGTTCAACTTTAATAGCAGTTTTTGTCAAATAATGAGTCCTTATCTCAGTAGCTGGTGTGGGTGTGTTTCTCAAATAATAGGGTTCTAGATACATTTGCTTCTCTATATTGTGTTCCTAATCTGTTCCACTAATTGATATCTTTATTTTTTTTAACCAATACTAAATTATTTTGTAGTATCTAAGCAAAACAGAGGTTATATAGTTTCATTTCTTCCCATGAACCATTTTCATCATCCCTTCCATCAAAGCAATAATCAACTGTATCCCAGTCTTGTTCTTTCTCTTGAAGCCAATACAACTAAAGAAGACTTTCTGTATAAATTCATATTAATTGATAGCCTCAGTTCATTTGTGATTTTGGTCTTTTGACATTTTTACAAGGCTATGCTATTCTTTTGAATTGTTATTCAGTAGCCTGTTACTCAAAATTAACATCATAAAGCAAATAAAAGTTCCTTCCTCCCTCTTCCTCTCTATCAAGGAAAAGGCTCATTTCACCAGAGGAAGGCCATCTTGGATTTAATTGAGGATTAAACAAAAGTTTTCTCTCTCATTTCTTTCTTCATTCAAAGGAAAGTCAACCATAGAAGAGAATTCTAGCATCCATGTTGCAGGCATCAGTCTGCTAATTGATTTTTTTTTAAATGCTAACTTGAGAGCTATAACTTCTGGCAAATACTAACTCTGAATTTCTTTTATGAATTTCAAATATCTTTTGAATCATTTTGGAATACCTTGTTCTTGTTTCATGTTGCCTTGGATTCAACAGGATTCAACATTTCATCAGGCATTGTTCACTTTCCTTCATAGAGTAATATTTGTAAAGATAGCTTTATGTTCACTTTGAGATTTTACTATTCATCCTTCCTTCCGATTTTAAGAGCCTCTCAGTTAATTATCTGCTTTTGCTTTTGTGTAGTTTTTCTTTTCAAATCTTTGATGTTTCAGCATTTTTCCCTTATTTTCTGTCCCCCGTCACTCACTTTTTTACTCCTCCTGCCTTTGGCTGGTGTGAACACCCCCAAGACTGGCCTTTAAGGCTGTTCAAGCCTATTCCCATGAAGATTTTCTTCTTCACTTTATGTCAAGTTAAGTCAAATGCATTTATTAAGTGCTTACTATCTGCCAGGTTCTATGCTAAAAGCTGAAAATATAAATGTAGCAGAATCCACATAGTATGGAGGCAATCTGTTTTTGTAACATGTAGACATCCTGATAGACTAGCCTGCATTTTTTTAAACTGCCAGACTAGGACACTCTCTTTTGCCACAGCTTCCAGAGAAGGTGAAGATCATGTTTGCCGACAGTGCAGCTCCATGAACTAACTGGAGAGAAGTGCGACCTTCCACACATCTCCACTTCATCCTATAGCCTCAAAAAACAGGCTTAGGCTTGGAGTTTTGTTTGGGTTTGTTCTGTCTTTCTCATTTCTTTGTACAAGCATTAGAATTCCTAATGGATCTGGGTACTCAGGCTATAGTAACCTTGGAGGTAGGATTACATCCCAGATGTGTTACCATCCAGCCCCAAAGGGAAGCCCTAAGGAGCTAGGGTGTCTGGGACTCAAGACCAAGAGTTGGAGTTTGGATTTGGAATTTCATGGTGATATATAGGAACTGATCCAAACATTTATCTAATCTCCTTCGTCTCAAAGAACAGGATAATGTACCAGATTTTGGAGGGATGTTTGCATTTTATTCTTGCTATAACTTTGAACTAAGTATTCCTTTATAAAAACTTATCTGACTCTTAATTGGCTAAATGGTACTCAAGTTTAGGGTACCCTTACAATGGGGAAACATTATGATAGGAGGCCAGAGCTAATGACAGATAATTTAGATGCTACAATTCCTCTTAAGGTTACTGAAGAACTCTGGAATAGGAGAAAAATGTAGCATACCTGGCTGTAGGGACTAGAGTAGACACTGTAACACAAAGATACTAGTAAGCTCATTTTCCTTAATATCTTGATCTTTTTCTTAACCTTCTTAACTATTTTTACAATGTGAATTTGTTGTTATTATTAGAATATGAAGTACTTGAAGGTAGGGAATATATATATATATATATATATACACACACATATACACACACATACATATATATGCTTTACCTTGTATCTCCATTGCATAGCACAATACTTGGAACATAAGTATAAGTACATATTGATATAAGTACTCAATAAATACTTTTGATTGATTGATTGGAGCTGGATTTAGTTGTATAGCTAACCTCAATGGCTCCTACACTTACCAAGTATTATTTCATTCATTCATCCATTTAATTATTTTAAAATTTTTTATTTTTCTTCATTTTCACAAGCATTTGTTAGGAATCCACTTACCTGCAGGCAGCAGCAAATGTTCTTTCAGTTCTACTTTGTTCTTTGCCACTTTTACAAGTCTGCCCACATTTCTTTCAATATTTTATGTTCACACTTTCTTATGGTACTATCTTATTCCATTCCATTTCTTAACCACATTTTTTATTTTAATAATAATTTGATTCAGTCATTCCCCTCAAAAACTTACCAGAAAGTAACGTTTTTTTTTTCCTAAAAACACAATCAAAAACAAAAAAAATACAACTGAGTCACAATAAATTTTGTCATATTTTATTAAATTTGTTAATTTTGGGAGAGTCAAATATAATAAAAGTTTTATTTTTCTTTTTTGCATTTCCATTTCTCTGATTATTACATATTTGGAAAATTGTTTTTATATAATAGTTGGTTGTTAGCACTTCTTTCAAAACTTCCTGCTTTTTTCCTATGACTAGTTATCAGTTTAAGAATAGCTCTCACTCTGATAAATTTGAGTCAGCTCCTTATAAATTTTGCTATTTTTTTTCTTCTGTTTTGTTGTGTTTCCTCTTTCTGATGGTTCCTCCTATTGGTTCTAATTCTTCCGTACAACATCACTAGTGTGAAAATATGTTTAATAGGAACGTATATGCATAGTCTATATCAGATTGCATACCATTTGGGTGGGAGGAGGGAGAAAAATTTTAAACACAAAAGCTTATGGAAGTGATTGTTGATAAATCACAACAAATTAATAAAATTATTGATATATTGGGGCTTTTTTCAAAATCTTTTCATTTTTACATAACCATATTTCTCTATTTTATATTTCTATTATATTTTATTTATTTTATTGTTAGGAAGCTAGATGAGATAGTGCATAGAGTGCTGAATCTGGAGTCAGGAAAACCTAAGTTCAAATTCAGCCTCAGACACTTACTAACTGTGTGATCCTGAACAAGTCACTTATCCTCTGTCTCAGTTTCCTCATCTGTGAAAGGATAATAATAGCACCTACCAACCAGGGTTGTTGTGAGAATCAAATAAGATAATAATTCTAAAATTATTATTATGAAATTATCATTATAAATTTTTTAACATTGTGCCTGGCACATAGTAAGTGCTATAACAATCTTGGCTATTATAATTATTTCCAAATTTCTTCTAAGTTTTAAGATCATATCCCTTTGGCACAGTTGTAATAAGAATTCCTTATCATGGGATAACTAAATATCTCAAATACAGGATGTCCTGACAGTCTTAGTGCAGTTTTATACTATTAAAGTTTTGTTGCTATTCAATCATTTAGTTTTGTCCATCTCTTCATGAACCCATTTCGGGTTTTCTTGGCAAAGATACTGGAGTAGTTTGCCATTTCCTTCTCTGAATCATTTTCTAGATGAGTAACTGAGGCAAACAGGGTAAAGTGACTCACACAGCTAGTAAGTGTCTGAGGTCAGATTTGAACTCAGGACAATGAGTCTTCCTGACTTCAAGCCCAATATTCTATCCCCTGTGCTACGTAACTGCCCATTAAAGCTTAATAGCCAATAAATTAATTAAATTTCAAACTGCATTAAAACTTTTAGGACAATATGAACATAGCCAGGTATTTAGAATGTTCTGTGGGCTAGACTGTCATATTTTGATCTATTGCCATTTTTCCATCCAATTGTCCAGTTGTCCCAACAATCTTTGTTGAATAATCAATAATTTCTTGTTTCATTATCTTTCATTTATTAAACACTCAGTTATTATGGATGTTTGGCTCTAGTTTCTTAATGTCTAACCTATTTTTAATAATCTATTCTTTATTAATTCAGCAGCAAATAATTTTGGTAATTAATATTTTATAGTAAAAATTGAAATCTTAGAAGTATAAGTCCTCTCACCTGACTTTACAAATCCATCTACATGCTTGACATTTTATTCATTCATATGAATTGTCTTATATTTTGTATAATTTTGTGAAGTTTGCTAATAGTGTTTGGGTCAGCATAATATTGAAGCTATAAATTATTGTGGATCATTATGCTCTAGTCAATGGAATGCTGGTTTTGGCATTGGAAAGACTTCAGTTAAATCCTGATACTATGGGGCAATGGACAAGTCATTTAAGAACTCTGAATTCAGCTATTCCATCTGAAAAATGAAAATAGGTCAAGTAGGTGGCATATTGCATAGAGTGCTAGGCCTAGACTCAGGAAGACTCATCTTCCTAAGTTCAAATACAGCCTCATACATTTACTAGCTGTGTGCCTCTAAGCAAGTTGCTTAACCCTATTTGCCTCAGTTCCTCATCTGTAAATTGAGCTGGACAAGGAAATGGCATACTACTCCAGTATCTTTGCCAAGAAACCCTAAATATGATCATGAAGAGTCAGACACAACTGAAAATGACTGAACAGCAACAACAAAAAATTAGAATAATGTCTCTAGTGCATACTTCACAGGATTGTTCAAAGGCTCAAATAGGACAATGTATGCTGGATATTTTCAAACTTAAAGCACCATAAAAATGTCAGTTGTTATTTTCATTTAGAAAGTATTGTCACCACCACATTAACTTTACCCAACTATAGACTTGGAATACCTCTCTAAGTATTTATATTTTCCTCTATTTCTGTAAAAAAAAAACAGTGTTGTATAGCTGACTTCACTTAAGTCCTACAATACATCTATTTAGTTAAATTCTGAGACAGTTTACATGTTTTGTTGATATTTAAATTTTTTCCTATAATTTCTTTTACTGATTTTATTGGTGACATTTAGAAATAATTTAGGCATTTATAAGGTGATTTTTATATTCTGTTTGAAATTGTCTACTGTTTCAATCAGTGTTTCTTATTGATTCTCTTAGTTAAATAAATCATCATATCATTCTCATATAGCATTATATTAACCATTACTACATATTCTTTTAAATTGCTTTTCTAATCTTATTCCTATAGATAGTCTTTCTTAGACTATGTTGAATAGTGATGATGATAGTTAATACAATACTGAATGGGAAAAGTTTGAATGTTTTCTTATTTAATGCTAGAGTTATAATTGAGGTAAATGTTTCCTATTTTGTTCAAAGGAAATCCCCTTCTACTCCCATACATTTTAGTTTTTTTTTCTCTTTTAGCACATATAGTTGTATTTTGTCAAATGCTTTTTCCACACCTGTAGATAATTCATGTGATCTTTTTATTTTATTATTATTGGCCTGAACCTCTGTCTAACAATACAGGTTGGCAGAGGTCTTTTGTATCTCTTTTTGTATATAGTATTAGAAATTTCCCTGGGTAAATTACTTGCCCAAGTCCAAGGTCATAGAATCAGTGAGTGTGTTAGAGAAGCGACTTGAACCCCTAAGGTTCTTGACTCTGAAACTGGTTGTCTATTCCCTATATTGATGCATCTCATTTTAAAAAATTAATGCTATTTAATGTGCTCATTATTTTCTTATTATTGAACTAACCCTTCATGCATGAATGATTATAATAGATACTTTTTGCATCCTATTTTATTTAGTATTTTTACATAGATTTGTATTAATGATATCATTATTTTTCTTATTCTGCTTTGTGTTTTTCTTGTTTAGGAATCTGCACTAGATTTCTGGATCACAGGAAAAAAAATGTTAGACTGGTGTCTTTGTGTATTTTGGAAAAGTGTATAGTGTCAGAGTTATATTTTCTTTGAATGTTTGATGGAACATAAGATTTAGAGGTGAAAGAAACCATCAAGTTTAACCTTCTCACTTTACAGTGAGGGAACTGAATCTCAGAGACATTACCTGCTTAATAAGTAGAGAATAAAAAAGCTGAATTTTGAATTTATTGAATACTTTGAGGACTGGCCCCTCATTTACTAGTCTTCATTATTAATAGCTAACATTTATATAACACTTACTATAAGCTAGTCACTGTGCTAGGTGCTTTACAACTATTATCTCATTTCACATATACAGTAACTTAAAATAATCCTGGGAGGTATTGTTATTGTCTCCATTTTACAGACAAGGGAACTGAGGTAGACAGAGGTGAAGTAACTTGCCCAGGGTCACATAGCTAGTAAGTGTCTGAGGCTTGATTTGAACTCAGGTCTTCCTGACTGCAAGCTTGGTGCTCTATCCATTGTACCACTGAGCTGGAAAAAAAAAAGTGTTACTGATGTACACTTACGAAAGAGTTCTTGATTTCCTGTAAAGATTCAAGCTGGCATTTAGCAAGCCTGGACTAAAGGTTATGATGAAATTTTATTTGTAAGTTATTGGAAGAAATATAACATTACATGACATGAATACTGCCCTTTTTATTTTGGTAATAAAGCAAATAGTATATGTTACTCAGTTGGATCTATGATCTTACTGATATGGGTGCTCTTTCCAACAGTATAGACCCTGGTGCATTAGTGCCCAATCTTCCAGTCTCATCCATGACCTCCCTTGAATATTCCACAGAGGGTAATCCCAAAATACCAGAGGTTTTATTCAAGTTTTCTTTCCATTAGGTATATGCTAATGGAACACAGACTCCATCTGTAATTTCTCCCTCTTGATATGGGACCAGCACGTTTTTTTCTGGTCAAATATTTCTCTGGTGATATACTTAGTGATTTTTTTTCCCATGTAGACATAATTTGTCCTTTGTAATGCCCTACAGCTACTCATTTCCACCATCCACCTCTCTATTGTCCTTCAAGTGATCCCCATTTTCAGCACTAGAGGACTGCTAAAAATAACATTTGTAAAATTTGGAGTCTGCATTTCCTTATTCATTTCTTCTATTTAAATGATTAACTTTCAGGAGAGATGTGCCAACAAAATAAGCCCCAGAAAAATGAGTACATTATACATATATATATATATATATATATATATTTAAAATCTGAAAAATAGGAAGGTCTGGGGAGTAACTTTAAAACAACTGTCAGTGGAGTCCAGCAATGATGCCAAACACATTCGGAAGATTTTATATGACTAAGAAAAAGAGAAAAAAAAACTTTTCTTTTGCTGAGTATAGCACTCTGAAAGTTCACAGGGAAGGAAAAAATGTGGATCTTATAAGAAAATTAAGTGTTTAGTGAATTAAAATTAGCATTGTTCAGCTTGACTATGTAGAATACTAAAAATTAACAATTATTCTTCCTTTTCCTCAGAAATATCTCCAGATGGCAGTATTAAAGAGGATTTCTCTAAGGCATCTGGGCATTTTTAACCCTAATTTGAATTCTGTTGGTAGAAATCCTTGTGGGTTGCAAACTTTAACCCAAGCCTCCAAACATTAAACAGCATAATAAAGTGACAATTTACTTAAGCAAATACATCTGTGTGTTACACACAAATACTGCAAACACAAATTAGAATGCATTTAAGTCCGCAAAGACGATGAGGCCAAGTCAAACCTCTAACTACATTGTAAGTTCCTGGAGGCAGGGTAAATTTATAATGCTTCTTTGGTTCTCCTATAATAGCTAGCACAGTGCAGTAATAAGTGCTGAAAGTAGGTCTGTTGCTGTTTCAACGTATTAAAAGACATTGGGACATTGCACTAAAGGAAATTGAATGACTTTTTTTTTCCCTTTCTTTATAAAAAAAATACTTTTGTGAGGTACTGTTTTATTTTGTTCTGTTTGATGGGAGGACTAGTGACTTCAATTTTTTTTGTGTCCTTTCAGTCGTGTCCAACTCTCCATGATCCCATTTGGGGTTTTCTTGGCAAAGATACTATTTGTCATTTCCCCCTCCAGCTCATTTTTAGCTGAGGAAACTGAGGCAAATATGGTTAACTGATTAACCTAGGATCACACCGTTAGTGTCTGAGGTGGGATTTGAACTCAAGTCCTCCTAACTCCAGGGCAGATGCTCCAGTGAGAAATGTCCATTTACTGATGCAGATTAGTACTTGAACAGCAATTTAAGGTCTCAAAAGAGTTGCTTTAGGCACTGTTCAGCAATGAAGGTAGTAGAAAAGACACTTAAAGGTTTAAGTTCTGATTTTACCACATTCCAACTGTAACCCCTTGGGAAAATCAAAACCTCTCTGAACCTTGCTATCCATATTTGTAAAGGGGCAATAAAAAATAATATTTGCAGTATCTATGTTATAGTATTATTGATAGGATTTATAAATGAGATTGATGTATATGAAGTGCTTTGTAAACTATATAGCACTATATAAATGTGAGTGACGATCTTATGTGAATTTTTATTTCTGTTAAGACTCATTTTTTTTTTAAACCAAAGGAGTAGTTTTATGGTAAGATGTATAACAGGCCAGACATATCTAGAAATGGGACCCAACCAAGTGAGCAACTGTAGGTCAAGATAACATAACTTTGAATGCTGATAAAATTATCATCATCATCATCATCATCATTTTTACATTTTTAATTTAACAAGTTATAAAGCAAATGATACATTTTACAGTTGAAGGTGATTATGTTGACAGTACTACTTTACAACTTCCAATTTTCATTTCAGTTGAGGTATTCAAAGGAAGGCTATATAACAAATTATAGATGTTGTAGAGCGGACCCTTGTTTAGATTTTGGCTGGACTAGATTCTGTGTGTGTGTGTGTGTGTGTGTGTGTGTGTGTGTGTGCGCGCATGTGATCTTGCATCTCCTTAAGGAAACTAAAAGTAACGTAATAATTCTGACAGAAATCTGTGGAGATACATGAACTTTAATATTTGAGAGTACAGCAAATAAAAATACAGCAAAAATTTATTAAGCACCTGCCATGAGCAGACCATTATACTCGACACTGAGAGGTATACACAGTTTAAATAAGAAAGACATGATTCCTGCCCTCAAGTGACTGACAGTCTTGTCAAAGTTATACTCAAAGAAACATAGCTATAATATGTAACATTACATGTTAAGTTTTTTAGAGGGTTATAAAGCAAAGTGCTCTATGAGTTGTGGGGAAGGTAATTTGTCAATATTGGGGAGAACAAGGGAGGTTTCTCAGAGGAAGTGTCACTTGAGTTGGATTTTGAAGAATAGGTAGGAATTCAACAGGTGAAGGCCAAGAGAAGGAAATTCTAGTCAGAGATATGCACATATACATAATAGTGTGCAAATACTCAAGATTGTTTGAAGTATAGTATGTATTAAAAAGAATAATATAAATTAAGCCTGGAAATGAAGGGTTGAGAATGACTGTAGAGGGCCTTGAGTGCCAGTAGAAATTTTGACATTTATCAGCAGCAGCAGCATTAAATATGAAATATGGTTTTATCAACTGTCAATTCATGTGACAGTGACAGAAAAGCCAGATAGCTAATGAGTGACTTTTCCTGCACTGGTTGAAAGCCTTTTATAAGTGAAGCCTCACATGGTTTGATACCTTCAAAGATTTTGCCTCCATAATTCAAGATGACATAGTGGCATTTAAGTATGAATAATACTTCATATAATACTTCAATAATAAATAAGCTTCTTCCTCCTTGATACACTGATGTTCTTCAGGTATTGGTCTTGTGTTCCACTGCTTAAAATTTTTGGTTTTTGTGACCTTTATTTTTGGAGTGCTTCCTTTGTCAATTTTGCGGAAAATTGTTCTGCTTCATCTCACCAGGCAGTAATTACTTAAGTACTGTATTCTATTCACTTCAGCCATGTGACTATTTGTAGTGTCCATGCTAGTCATATTTGTGGGGTGATCTCACTTATAGGCTCTAATTTTGGATGTTTGACCTACCATTTGATGGCTATTATAACATATTGAATTCAAACACAGACATATACACATACATACACACACACAGAGCTAACACATACACACACCTCTTAGAAACTTAATATGCCTTCACTAGAAAGTCCATGAACTGCCACCATAGCATCAGTCTGTTTTGGCTAAATCCCAAATCCATGTTGGCATGATACTGAGTAGTCTACTTTGGTATTGCCATCATTTTGCTGAAGTTGAGGCTTCAAAAATATCCTAGAAAGATTTTTTTGTCAGTTATTTTCAAGGTTTTGCCTTCATTTCTGGTAGCTGCTTCCAAGGCTCCATTAGGAGACACAGAATAGCAAGTCTTATAGGAGATATGAAGGCCAACCTCTCATGATAAATGAGAAAAATTAAGATATTCAATACACTTTTATATGTGGAAAGGCTGATGTTTTTCATAGAACAAAATACAGCATCAAAACAATCAGACTTTCCTACTTAAAAATATACATAATTAAGACAGCAATAAGAACTCAGTGAGTGGAGAACCCCAACCTTGCCTCTTTAAACTTAACTGCCCCAGATAGAATGCTCAAAAAGAATAAACCTAATCTTAGCCTGGGGGTATTCTGCCTGGCATTTTTAGCTGATTGTGGTAGCTCCAACTAAGGATCTCTTAACCAGATGTCATCAGACACAGAATATAGTTTTCAGTGCTGCACAGAGTAAAGCTGATGGCTTGACTGGCCGTAAAGAGACGAGCTCAGAAGATAGTAGCAGGGAAATATGCCCAGCAGAAACACTGAGACAAGTGAAACAACATTCTCACAAGAGAAGACATGCCCTCTGATGAGCAGACCCAGTGATACTAGCAGAGATCCTATGACCAAAAGTGGGGTAATGCCCATCATTCACATTCACTCTCCCTATTGATTTTGTGTATATTTGTAGAAGAGTGTGTCCTAGATTTGGGGTTGGGGGATATTTTGTTCCAGATCTGCTTTCTAGACTATCATTATCATCATTATTATTATCAACAACAATAATAATTTTTATCAAAATTAACTTTGGAGAAAAAGTAAGTTCATCAGTGGAAGCTTATAATCTATTGCTTCAAGTGAATGTGGAACATATGGTACTTTGGAACTGGGATTCAAGCTCATCTGGGGGCCCCATATGCGAGAGGGAAGTGTCTAGGTGATAAATAAAATGAAAAAATAAAAATGTAAGTTTAACTAGACAATGGCATAATCAAAGTTCATATTTATATACTGTTATAAATTTTATGAAAACTTTCCTCACAATAGCCCTTTGAAGTAAACAGTTTAAATGTTATTTTTACCTACAGCTGAGGAAATTGAGGTCATGGAGGTTAAGTACCTTGTCTAAAGATCACGTGGTTAGTAATTAATAGAGTAAGACTTGATAAACCTTCTTTTGTTTTCAGCCAAAGACAAAGTTTATTAAAGATCTGCCATATTAGCCAGACTCTTAGGAATCTGAGAGTATGTGAGGTATTGACTAGATTCTAAGAACCTGAGCATGTGACTAGATTTTAAGAATGTAAGCCTTGATAAACCTTCTAAGAGCTCTTACTGGAAACAGCATTTGAGATGGGCTTTGAAGAAAGATAAGAGACAGATTAAGAAAGAGAATTTGCTGGACATAGAATATCACATGGACAGTGGCATGAATGTGGGAGATGAATTTTCACATGTAGAGAATAGCAAGGGGGCAATTTAACTGGAACCAATAACCCACAAAGGGTATTAATAAGAATTAAGTGCAGTGGAATGGATGTTGTCAATAGAGTCAAGTGACCTGGGCTCACATTTTGGCTCTGTCACTTATCAAGACGCAACATGAGGGTCAGGAACAAGTGCTGGATGTGAACATCAGTTTATATCCTGTCTCTCACACTTATTACCTGTATGACTCTAGGGAAATCATTTAAATTCTTTGGATCTCAGTTCATCATCAATAAACCATGTTAGACTGAATGACCTCTAAGTGCTCTTCTAGCTCTAAGCCTATGGTTTTATGAGAATGAGGCAAATTATAACCTCACTGGGTTTCAGTTACTCATTTTTAAAATGATGAGGTTGGACTGGATAATCGCTACAGTCTCTATCAGACCTAACGCTATGATCCTAAGAAGATAATCTTTTTTTGTTGTTGTTGTGTTTTTCATTTGAAAGTACACAAATGAAATATTTACATTGATTTAGAACTAATTTCCTCAATGATCCAAGTCAAAGTTATATTTAATTATATATATATATTTTTCTAATTTAGGCTGTAGCTATGTGTTAAGGACAATAAATCTTAAACTGCTACAATGTTTTTGTTTTTGTTTTTCCCATACTATCTAGTTTTTATTCTATTATTAAGAATGTGGTTTACTTCTTAGAATTTTGTAACAGCAAATGGTAACCTTCCTTACCCTGAGGAATGTAAATGAATCAATATTGCTTATTGTAGAGTGTAGGCATATACATGTGTTTACACATTTTCACACTTATAAGTAGTCATATTAACAAGCATACATAGCAACAAGTAACAAGTAATGCTTCCTCTTCTTAGGATCTTTGTATACTGTAAGTATTTATCTTTCCCCTTTGGAAGCTGAGTCAGTATAACATACATAGAATTGACCCTTTCCACTTCTCCTCCCTTCTCCCCACCACTGCACACAAACAAAAGATGATAAGGCTGGGAGTTTGGTAAATTACTCCTAGAAACTCCATTGTTTATGAAAGCCAAGGACAGTATTTCTTCATTGTTCTCCCAGCCCTTGCCCTTATTTTGTGGACTTCAAAACCTTTTTCTATTGTAGGCTTATGCTGGAACTTCTCTCAGTACCTGGCACCTCCTTGCCCTGGAATAGCCAACCACTCTTGCAGCATACTCACCTTGGAATATTGTGTAATATCCTCCACAAAACTTGCCTTCCCTCATGGGCCAGCCTGCCTTAATTCTCCTTCTAGCTCAGTTCCTGACTTTCTGGACTTCAAAATCATGACCCCCTACTTGACTATCTTCCTCCCTTCCATCCACTCCATTTTCAAGTCCCTTCTGTGTGCTGTCTTTCTTCACTAAAATGGAAGATCCTTGAGAGCAGGGACTGAACATTTGCTTATCTTTGCATCCCCAGCATTTTGCACAGTGCCTGGCCCAGAATAAGTATTTATTCTTTCCCTTTATTCATCACTTGAGAAAACATCCTAAGACTATTCTTGTGGCACTTGATAGATGAATGACATGTATCTTGTGTCCTTTCTTTTTTTGCTTTTACCTTTAAATTATCCAAGAAAGTTACCTCACTTTCCCCAATAATCTCATTAAAAGGTTTTCATCTGGGCCTATTTTTGTGGTTGTTGTTTGGCCATTTCTGACTCTTTTGACCCTATTTGGAATTTTCATGGCAAAGATTAAGTACAGTGATTTGTCATTTCCTTCCTTACCTCATTTTACAGATGAGGAACTGAGTCAAACATGGTTGAATGACTTGCCCAGGGTTATATAGCTAGTAAGTGTCTGAGGCCAAATTTGAACTGATGAAGAAGAGTATTCTTGACTTCTAGCCTGGCATTCTATCCACTACACTATCTGCCTTCTCTATACCTGGCATAATAAAGAAGGTCCTCTCTAGCTTTGAGTAAATCAGAAAAAAAAAATTATTGCCATAGTCTCACCTTTCAACCAATCATTGTACTAAAAGATCTCAAAGCACAGATCTGGAAGTAGGGGCAGCAGATAACACTTTGTCTCACACCAGTCATCCTCCTGGCACCCTCAAAAATGAGGGAATATATCTATTACATATTAGAGATGGAATCCTTCTTATACAAAAAAGGAAGTTATCTTTAAATCTACTATACCTTTGCCTCAATCAAGGTAACTACCACATCTTCATCTCAATTTGGGAAACCACCATACTATTACCCCATTGTGGATGATGAGTATAAGCCCCATGGCACCCTCATACTACCTCCATCTTGCTGTAAAGCCCATATTTGATAAATCCTTTGGACACATATATCTTGTTCATAGGTTTCCTTTTCCCTTTCCCAATGTGATCAATCATTTGAGTTTCAATATGATCAATCATTTGAAAAGGCATTTGCCACAATATCAAAGAATTCAAATAGGTAATAGCTAATAACAATAGTTAGCATTTACATAGCACTTTAAGGTTTGCAAAATACTTTGCATATGTTATCTCATTTAATTAAATCTCATTTTAAAATTCCCTGAACTTCTGAACCCTTCATTACAGTTTATAAAGTGAGTAGGCCTAATTTAGTTTACATAATACAACAAGCAAACAAAACGTGAAAAATTAAATTAATAAGCTAGGTTTCAAATTTTTATTCATTTAATGCAATAACCATCAGTTAATTTGAGTGATTTTTGTACTGAATTTGCTGACTTGATTAGTGGTCATATTGTCGCTAGACACAGACTTGAATGATATTCTGAATGGGTTGTAAGACCACAGAATCATAGGATCTTGAACAATCTCTCTCTTCTGATCACCTTCAGACAGGGCTCTTCTACACATTTTGATAATAAGAAGGAGTTCTGAGAAGATTTTTGTTTCTATCCTTGAACATAAAAGGCTTAAATGTTCTGTGCCATCTTTAGTGTTCATAAAAACCAACCACTTTCCATTCCAGAAGGATTAAGCAATTCATTACAAATTATTCATTGGCAAGATCTTAAAATGTAATTCCTCGCTAATATTCATAGCTACTGTTCATAACTAAAAGAGTAAAGGTGAAAAGTAGGAGTGAGTGTATTAGGAATGTGTGGATATTATTTGGACAAAAATATTTCAAAAAGTCAAATGACAATTTTATATAATGGTTTTGGAAATGGAATTATGTTACTTATCATTTTATATTCTTTTCATTAATTTGAAGTTGGCCAACATAGTCTAATAATGTGTGGCTCCATCAAAAAGTTATCTCCAGAACAAATGCTATTTTTCTATCTCTCCCCCCAAATTCTTTAATGGAACCTTGATATCATTGGTGTGGGTATAACCATCAATGTTATGTGATTTAAATGTCTTTTTTTTTTTGAGTCAGGAAGCTATGAGTTGAGATAGTATTTCTGATTCTTGATAGTTCCAAATGTGGGCAAATCACTTAAGTCTACTCAGTAAAAAGGGGTTAGTATCTAGGGTGTCAACTTTCAAGGTCACTGGGAGACAAATGAGATAATAATGTATATAAAATATTTTATAAATTTTAGAGCACTATATAAGTGGCCTTTGTTATGATTATTATGATGGTGGCTACTGCTACTGTAGCTATTATTATTTTCTGTTTTCTCATAGACAATTCATAGAGAACCCTAGACACCTGAAAACTGCTCTTTGTTTTATAATGTAGAGTGCGTCAGCATAACATGTGAGTTATCCATTTCTTCCTTTGCATTGATTAATGTCTTACCTTATCTTCAGGTCATATGTCTTTTTATATCATATCTCACAAACAAGTAATAATTGATACAACAGCCTGCTCACACCACTGACTATATGTCATCACACTGTCTTTTAATATACCTAATTTTAATTCTTAGACCATGGTACTATATGATTCATAGCTTTGTGGAATCAATGGGAAACTATCGGAATACCAAAGTGATCTCATCAATTCAGAAGTACCCTTCAGTAATGTAGATCACAATCCATCCATTCCTCCTTAGCTTGTACAATTCTTATCCCTGTCCTCTAAGTCCTACCTACATATCTCATCATGGCATGAAGTTGACCCTTGGTTCTTGAAATGTCTGCAAGTAGAGTACAAGTTTTGGTAAGTATTGCCAAGCTAGACAGGTGTCAATCATGTGCCTTACCAAGGACTATGAGTCCTTATTCTACTCAGTAGGTTTAAGTGTGTCCTATTACCTCTAAAATAAAATACAAACTCCCTTTTGGCATTGAAAGCCCTTCATAATGTGGCTCAAACCTACCTTTCTAGTCTTATTTTATATTAATTCTCTTCACATACTTTATAGTCCAGTCAAATTAGACTTCTTGCTGTTCTCACACATCAATCAATCAACAAACATTTATTAAGTGCCTACTATGTGTCAGGCACTATGAGAAATGTTGGGGCTACAAAAAGAGGCAAAAGACAGTCCTTGCCGTGAAGGAGCTTACAATCTAATGGGAGAAACAAAATACAAACAAATATATACAAAGTAAGCTATGGACAGGATAAATAATATCTCTCTCTCTCTCTCTCTCTCTCTCTCTCTCTCTCTCTCTCTCTCTCTCTCTCCCTCTCTTTCTCCCCAGCTCCTCTCAGACTGAACTGGGTCTTTCTAGAACATCCAGGTTTTATTTGCCAGGGGCCTCTCATGGGCCCAGTTCCATTCTGATAAACAGATAAGTTTTGATCCTTTCCATTCATCACCCAGTCCAGTTCACCTCTCTTTAAGCAACCTGGTCCTTACCATCTTCATTCCCAGGAGGTCACCTTATTAATTCCAAATAGTACAGACAACTGATTGGTTTAACCTACTGTAACTCAGAACTTCTAAGACAAGTATTCAGCCAGTCTCAACCCCTCTATTGGGGAAAGGGAAGGAAATAAACATTTATTTAGTACTCACTATATTCCAGGTACTGTTATGCTAAATGCTTAACATATATTATCTCATTTAATGAACCCTGAGAAATGGTTTGAGGGCAACTAGGTGGCATAGTGGCTAGAGCACCTGGCCTGGAGTCAGAAAGATGAGTTCAAATCTGGCCTCAGATACTTACTAGCTATGTGACCCCAGACAAGTCACTTAATCCTATTTGCCTCAGTTCCTTGTATGTAAAACAAGCTAGAGAAGAAAATGGTAAACCACTCTGGTATCTTTGCCAATAAAATCTGAAATGGGGTTACAAAGAGTCAGTTACAACAGAAAAAGACTAAATAACAACAAAAAGATAGGTGCTATTATTATCTCCTTTTTACAGTTAAGGATACTGAGGAAGGGAAAAGTTAAGTGACTTGGCCAGGATCACACAGTTAGGAAGTATCTGAGCCTCAACTGGAACTCAAATTTTCTTGACTCCAGGGCATAGCACTCTATCTACTATACCACACAGTACAAGTAGATTATATTCATGCACCACCAGTGACAACCCAGCACTTTCTCAAGCCCAAATTTAGGTTCATGGTACTAGCAGTGGTTATCTTCTCCTCCCTAAAGTGTAATAATAGCTGCAGGATGCATCTCCCTTTTGACAACTGGCATCCATAGCCAGGCTCTCCCAAACTTTTGAATGGATGTAGTTGCCACCAAGGCTAGAAAACACCCAACTCGTGATCACTATTTAGTCTCCAGTGCTTAGAGAAAGAAACACAAAGTTGAAGAGCCAATCAGGGCCCTGTGATCAGCCTCAGGCTCACCTAGACAAGTACATGATCTCACTACCAAGTGTGAGCAGATGTCATAGATCCTAGGTTGAAGGGAAGTGAGGGTTGGGGGAGGAAAAGTGGGAATGATGCAAAGCTGCCAGAGTCCGAGGCCACACATTCAGGAGAGAAAGAAAACAGTGGCATTGATTCTATATTTAAAGTCAATCGAATGTGAGGCACTTTCTTCTCAATGACCAATTATTTTTCAACATAAACCTTACCATAGAGGGTTGAGGGATGAGAAGTACCACTAGAAGTACCACTAGAAGTTTCTAGTTTCTAAATGTCCTTTAGACATTTTTAGGAAAAGCACTAGTTGCTAGTAGGATAAGGAAATATCTCTTGTAGAAATTGAAGATTGAATGGAGCTCTAAACAGAGGTAGAGAATCAAAGAAATTGCAAGTTAATGGAATAATATTCTACAGATTCTCTTTGGAAGGCAAACAAAACAATTGAAAGAGTTTGGTCCATTGTGTGCCCAAGGACAACACAATATATTAATATAATCTTAGTCATTTCATCTTGTATTCCTCAGGTTGAAGGGAAAAACAAAGCAACATCCATTGTAAAGGACAAGAAGTACAAGTTGTTCTCTGAATGACTTGACAAGAATGTCCAAATGGAACCAATATATACTTTAATTATTAGCTACACCAATGTAAAAAGGAGTCATATGAGAAGAACTATAAAGACTATTCACAAAAAGGAGTGAGAAGCAAATGTAATGTAAGCTTTTCAGAAGTCTCACACATTTTATCATGAATATTTCAAGAAAAGGGATCAAAATCATTTGGTAAGGTATTGAGTATGGTAAACTTAAATATTATCATAGAAAATGAAGCTCTTAAATTTTTCTTATAATATCTCTCTTTAAATCTAGGTCATGTATTCATTTTGATCTTATCTTGGTAAATGTTGTGAGATATTGCTCTGTGGCCAATTTCTGTGCTATAGGAAATGATGAGCTTGATTATCTTAGAAAAACATAGACAGACTTGCAAAAAAAATGAAGAACAAAATGAGCAGAATTAAGAGAATGTTGTATATAGTAACAATATTTTTAAGAACAACTTAGAGTGACTACCAATTAACTACAAAGGTCATATGAAGGAAGACACTATTTGCATCCAGAGAAAGGACTAGTAAATAGAAGAATGTATAGAATGGTTTTTACATCTGTGTATACATATTTGTGTCTAATAGTAACCAACTCTAGGGGTGGGAGAGGAGAGAAAAAAAAGGGGGAAAAAGAAAGTTACATGATAATGTTATTACATATTTAAAAGGAATAGAAAATTATGCATAATCGATTTTCAGTTTCATGTACAATCATCTTTTTTTTCTATTCTACTATACAATGGAAATGTTTGTTTTATTTCTTAAGTCCAGAAAAAAATAAATAAAATTTAAAAAGTAAAGAAAATGAAGCTGATTATTATTTTCACAAAGAAGAGGAAGAGAGTTACCAACATAGCATTGAATTCAAAATCTGATGGTTCTATATAGTGAGAGCATTAGCTGAATAGAACTAAGGTCAATATAAATACCAGTTTAAGAAGACACTACTTCTATAAATTATAGTAATTACAGAAACTAAAACCTGGCCTATTTAAATAAAGTGTCAAATAAAAAAAAAACCTAGAAGCAAAGTCATTCACACTGACTCTTACCTCAATAATTATATCTCATATTCTCATAACATCTTACAGTTCTCAAAGCATTGTATTCATATCAATTCTGTACTAAATAGTTCAAGAATTATTATCTTAATGTTATAGATGAGGAAACTGAAGCTTTGAAAGTTAAAGTAATTTACTCAAGGCCACAAACTAAGTATATCTTGGAGCCATATATTGGACTCTGTTCTCTCGATTCCAAGTTTAGCACTCTTTTTGCAGTATCATGATACCTCCCAGAAAAGTTTAACTAATATAGAATAGTCTCATAAATGCCACTAGGACCTAAGAAACGGCTTTAGCAAACAAACAATTGGTGTCCTTGCCAGGTGGAGACATCTAAGGGCTTTTCACATTGGTGTAGCTAAGAATTAAAGTGTATATTGGTTTCATTTGGAGATTCTCATCAAGTCATTCAGAGAACAACTTTTACTTCTTGTTCTTTACAATGGATGTTGGTTTGTGGAATTCTACTTTAGAGTTGAAGTTTCTTTGTAGAATGCTCCAGAAAAGGATAATGACAAATTAAACAGAGTGGACCAGATATGCCAATGTTTTTTCATCATGATTAGTTTTCATTAGCCTGGTGAGTAGAGATACATTTGGACTCTACCCTCTAGGTAGCCAATATGCTTATAAAGTAGAAGTCAGCATAAAGAGCTGGACCTTACTAAATAACAAGTTTGATTTCTTCTTAAACATGAAATTAAGTAGAATGTTCCTTTAAACCAAATTAAGTACAAAAATGGAAGGAAAGGGATTGATAATGGCAGATCAATAGGATATTGCTTAAATAGAATAAAATGATTAGACAGAATATGCTGAAACTTCTAGGTAATTAGAATCAGAAGAAGTACTCATCAAAAATGAAATCATTGGGGGCAGCTAGGACAGCTGATTTCATCGAAAATGAAATCATTGGGGGCACAATGAATAGAACACTGGCCCTGAAGTCAGGAGGACCTAAATTCAAATCAGGCCTCAGACTGAACACTTGATACTTACTAGCTGTGTGACCCTGGGCAAGTCACTTAACCCCAATTGCCTAAAAAAAAATGAAATCATTGAACTGGCATGAGATTGGACTAATAAGAAAGGTGTCTTAAGGTCATTGATTTTTCTCCCACTTGGGTTAAGAACAAATAAGATCTTTGAATGACTTAAGTTATGTATATTCATTTCCATGAATATGAAGAACAACATCCTGAAACTTTAGGATTCTTTAGGAATATTAGAAGTTACTGTAGAAAAGCACTGAGCTGGGATTCTGGAAATGTGGGTTTTGTATCTTACTCTGATATTTGTTAAATGTGTGGCTGGAGACAAGTCACTTAACTTTCTTAGGTTTCAGTTCCTCATATACAAAATGATTGGCTTAGGTAATCACTAAGGTCAGTCAATAGGCATTTGTTTAGTGCTTACTAAATACTATGCACTGTGTATTATAAGTGATCAGGATATGAAGAAAGACAAAAACATGGTCCCTGACCTCAAGGAGCACACATTCTGGTGGGGTAGACCACATGCCAAAAAAATTGTATCTACAGAATATATATATAATGAGGGCAGCTAGGTGCTACAGTGGATAGAGTGCCAGGCCTGGAGTCAGGAAGACCTGAGTTCAAATCCAGCCTCAAATACTTACTAGCTGTGTGACCCTGGGTAAGTCACTTATCCCTGTTTGCCTCAGTTTTTTTATCTAAAAGATGAGCTGAAGAAGAAAATGGCAAACCACTCCAGTTTTCTTTGCAAAGAAAATCCCAAATGGGTTCATGAAGAGTCAGACATAACTAAAAGAACTGAACAACAACAATATATAATGAAAATGAAAGATAATTTACGAGGCGGGGGGGGAGTAAGGGAAAGACCTCTAAGAGTAGATGGGATTTGAGCTGAGTGAGGGAAAACTCACTCAGGAAAATAAACATGTTGGAGGGCCAATGACAGAGTTTTGGTGTGCAACCAAAAGTGGACCTGGAAGAATACCCAGCAAAGGAGACTGAAAAGGAGTGTCTAGACAAGTAGAAGAACCTAAGAGAGCAGTGTAATTAAAACCTAGAGAGAAGAGACTATCCAGCAGAATAGTGTGGAACGTTGCAAAGAGATCGAGATATCTTTTGTGATCTAATTCAATTCTATAGGCATTGAAGTATTCATTGTATATAAAGTGAGAGGAATAATTCTTGAAGAAGTAAATAGAAGGCCAGTCTTGGAGGCAAGATTTAAATCTAGTCTGTAACAGACATTGGCTGTGAAGTCATTGAAAGTTACCTTGACAGAGTGACCCATTGCTCCCAGCCCTGATTGTCAATCAGTGTTGTCAGGTACCCCTACCTGTGTTGTTAACTCCTACCTGGAACTTATCACGTACTTTACTAATGTGTAGCCCAATTTACTATAGAGTCTGTTCTAAGAAAGTGACAAACAGATTAGGGTATATGTGTCCACAGTTTAATTTCTCTCAAGCTGGTTTGACATGCATTGCATGGGAGTTCAGTCCAAAACTGGGCCCCCCTAAGGGGGCCAGTTCAGAACTGACTCAATTTGGAATTTGGGGCTACAGGGTTATATACCTGTTCAACAGGGGCTCATATCAACCCATCATCATTCCAGCAGACCACTCCCAGCCTCTGTCTATCTGGGCACCCAAGCCTGAGTAGGATAAAAATCAATTCAAGTTTGGGTCAGGTTTGACCAGGATAAGAAGCTTCAATGCAATCTCATTATCAGTGATGTCCTTCTGAAGAACTTTGAAGCAGAAGGCTAGGGGGGAGGGAGGGGAGGGGCATGGAGTTCTGTGTCTCCAAGACACAAATTACCTAGAGATATCATTTTTCACACTACCTTGGGGAGGAATTTAGATGCAAGGGACCAACCTCTTTTGTTTTTGTTGACCTATCAGAATTTTTTTATCTTATTATAAAATTTCCAAATAAAAGCTGGCCCTACCTTGAAATCATCACTGCTGTCCAGTGATTAGTCCATCTATGTGTTGCTACCTTGACTTTCCTTTTGTCTCATTAATTGTAAATGTCCAAACAAAGAATTTTCCTTTCAACAAATGATGAAGCCAGCCTGGACTGGTTTGTTTTCTTTTGATTTTGTTTGCTTGTTTTGTTTTGTTTTCAGGGATTTTTTAGTTCTGTCTCTCACTTTGGGAAGGCCTGCTCCACCCTACAAGCTGGCATTCCAGCCTTGCGTGAAAGCAGGTTGGAGTATGCCCCACCCCCTTCATGTCAGTGATTAGTTAAGCAATGAAGTAGAGGAGAATTTAGCTCCCCAGAACTCAAGATAGAAGTCAAGGCAGGAGAAATAGGTCCCAAAATTCAAATTTTGTTTTGTTTTGCTTTGTTTTGTTTTTGTATTTTTCTTGTACATGAGGAAAGCAAGACAAAAGAAAAGGCAAGCAGATGAGGCTGGTGAGCATAAACCTTGCATGCATTTGCATAGGAATACTTGTATTTGGAGAAGTACTGGATTCCAAGGGAATCAAACTGCAAGTGATTGGTAAAATCCTGCCAGATAAGTCCACAACTAAGAAATGAGTCTCACAAGGACTGGGAAAATTATGAAAAAAGAAAAAAGTTTAAAAAAATATTTTGGCCAGATAAGGGATGGGACCTTGGTTATTTTATCCAGATGCACATTTTGAACTTATTTTGTAGATCTATAGCCCAGACTAGCAAGAGATGTTCAGTGCTGTAGAGAGAGACTTTGAAAAAACATTGCCCTTATTTTCATAAGACAAAGACCAAAATGCCCTCAAGGGTAACAGAAAGAGGGAAAGGTTTAAGGAAAGGAAAGGGAGATTTAGGGGGAAAAAAACAACTAGGGAACCAGCCAACCCCATTTCTAGCCACATGGGACCACTTACCCCCACCATCACCTGAAGCTAGAATGGTTGTGGATAATTGGGATTGATATTCACAATGAGGCATAGGTAAGGCAACTAGGAAATTTTGGAAAGCCTGGAATAGAAATGGAAAATGAAATAATAGTGTTTCCCTCCCAGTATTGTTGTGAGGATCACATTATTATAAAGTGCTTAATACAAGGCCTGGTATATGGTTATAAATGTTAACTGTTATTATTATTTCGTTAATTAGATGTAATTGCTTCATAGTTGGTGACTGTAAATGGGATTTTAGATGTGATCAGTATACAATGCCAAAGGTGATAAGATGAATTTTTTTCTGTGTAAGGTAATTTGGAAATATATCCAACTTAACTGAAGTCACCTGACTGGTAATGAGTTTTGTTTTTAGTTTTAAATCTGTAATACTATTGTATTTAAATCTGTAATAATATTGTGATATGTGGTAAACTATCATATCAGATATATTGTTAAAAAAGCAACTTCTTTTAAATCTGCATATTGTTAGATTTTGAACAGAAATGTTAAAAGAAAATAAAAAAAAATATTTAAAAATATTATTTTATCAGCCCTACTGACCATGTGTTGTAATATTCTTATGTATTGTAATTTAAGAAAATGGAAAACTTCCAGATTTGCCTATACTTAAGAGGAAGTTTCACCTAAAGTTATGTGACTATCACTTATGAAGATTATGAAATTGTTAATTAAGTTATCAGGGATTATTGCCATTATGTTAACACTTATCAAATATTCACATGGGCATTGTTTAAAAAGGAAAATTGATAATTGATTAAAAATTGATAATTGATAAATTGATAAAAATTGATAAAGAAAAAACTTTGTAAAATCTCCTTCATTGTAAACTTACAAGGTTTCTTAACACCATCTAGTCATGGACTTTCATAAACCCTGTGTAACAGCTTGCTGTATTGTGGAATTCCTAATGAGCAAATGGGATACAAATTCCCCTTGCACAAAATGGGGAGTGAAATTTTAAAGCCTTTTTATAATGTAGAGTGAGTTTCATCTAAGTTTATTTGCCTATCACTAATACAGCTTGTGAAGTTATACCTGGAATAGTATATCTTGAAGTTGTATCTTGAATCAGCTTAGTCTTAACAAACTCAAGTCTTAAAGATTTATTTTTGCTGTAAGGGGTAAATAGATAATACCTTAAGAGATGGACATATATATTAGTCTGGAGGTTTGCAGTAATTTGACAGTATTGTTTTTCTAGAGTTTTGAGTACGCTATCACATCTTCACTATCTATGAGGGATTCCAAAATGTAATTATTTTTCTTGATTTCTAGTGATAGATTTTATACCAGGAAAAATTTAGACTCTAGGAGAAGACCAAAAAAAAAAAAAAAAGGATATTGAGTAAAATTTTAAAGGTCTGGTAAACTTGTAAACTTTATTATTGTAACAGCCAGGAGAGAAATAATAATTTAACCCTAAGCTCTGCCTAGTGAAATTTGCTATTTGAGGTAAAATCTCATGGGACTATAATTTGATATTATTTTGAGTTTTGATTTCAGGTTTAATTGTCTGCAGTGTCATGAGGCTAATAGTCCACCATTCGAGGAGAGTGCCATGTGTTGCCCAGAGGGACTGCAATCTAGGAACTATTACGGGTGGGATGTCTATGTTTGGGAAAGGCTGATGGCCTTGTCATGGCTGAAGATAGGATCCTTTGATTCTTTTTCCCCATTGTATTACTTTGTTTTGGGCAGGAATTTTTCCACCTGTTTATTTCACAGGTTCCCAAAGTCGAAGATACTACCTCCTGAGGGGGGAGACTGGAATGATCCAGAGGGGTGGTAGTAGCCCCAGGTCCAAATGGGGGGCATTGAATAAAAATAAGGGGGAGGTGAAAGCATAAGGAAAGAAAAGGAGAAAAGAAAAATTTGAAAATCCATTTGTATATGTTTCATCTTTTGTATAACAGTTAAAATCATAGTGATTACATTATTTTCCAAATAAACACCCAAAATGCAAGTTATGACCAATCAGTGATCAAGTCTGCCAATAGGTCTTAACAAGCAAGTATAGGCAGGTAAGGGTGCCCTGCATTGTCGGGAAGTCCAGCATGCATCATCAGGAATATGTGCATATAATGACTTGTTTATAATATGATACTATATAGTATATGTATAGGATAGTATACTATATATATATATGATGCAATCATCAAAATTTCAATGCGAGAAAAAACACAAATTTACAATAAATTATTACACTTAAGATGTGTTATTTAAAAATTATATACTTTTGAAATGACACAAATTAAAAAAAAATTAAAGGGTTAAAGAAAGTAGATTTCCACATGGTGCTGAATATTTTTTTAAAAGGGGGAAGTCGGCCAAATAAGTTTGGGAATCTCTGGTTTAAATCCTGAATCTGGCTATAAATGAAGTGGGACTTTGCCAGAAACTTAACTATGACTCTTACACTGAACTCAAACAGAGTTAAGGATGCTTTATCCTGGTATACCTGTGATGAATCAGTCTGTACCATTAGGCTTGGGTCTGGAGAACCAGTTTTGTTATTATCATAATCATGTCCCTGCCTCTTCCTCTCATAGCTAATTTCTATTATCAGGAAGGGCGAACAATGGGAGTTTTTCATTTGCAATAATAACTTTATTAGTCATTAGATAAATTCTAAAATATCTGAATTACTCAAATGAGAAAGATCTTACTGTTTTCAATAGCTTTGTAGCTATTCCATTTAAGCATTAAATTAGTGCTTATGCTTCTCATACGTATAACTAAATCCCTAAAGTACCTCATTCTTTCAAAATGATATGAGAATAATTAGACAAAGATAAGGAAGCTTGTAAAACAAAAATATAAGTCTATTAATTTGTGAGGTTTAAGTCAGGAACCTCTTCTGGTTTTGTTTTAAGGAAAATAGAAGTTCAAAGCAATCAGTTATCTTAGTAGAGAATAACCTATGAACTATCTTGTGTTTTCTTAATGGGAAATCTGATTTTACTTAGAGCTGTTATTGAGATTAGAACCTGTGTGAAGATGTCCTGAAATGCACACAAAAACAATTGTTACCTTAAAGAGGTACCTTAAAGATTGTTTAAAGGGCTACTGAGAGCAGTAGTCTATGTTTATGTCTATTTGAACATGGTTAATGACCGAATATCTTTTTACCATAGATGACTCATTTACATATCCCACCCCAAATCTTTTGTTGTTTGTTATTAAACATCTTAAAGCAATGTGTAGTGTTGAGCCTAGTGGTAAAAAGCATTTACTTACCATGAGTACTGGTAGCTATGTATTCATGCACAGGATTAGATCCTTAAAGTATCTCCTACTCCTAAGGGAGAAATTAGCAGAAGTGGAAAATATTTTAATAAAGAAACAAGATGGAGAGGATTCTGGGAAGATGGTGGAGTAGGTCAGAAAATTCCAAGTTCTCAAGATTTCCCCCCAAAAAAGAGATGAAATAGCACTTCAGGGCAAATGTAGAGTGGTAAAAATAAACAAGAGTTGGGGAAGAACAAGGGTCCTCCTTGGACAATTAGAAAAGATCTGAAGAAAATCCCAGAATGAGGTTTGGTCCCTGTGAAGAATAAACACCTCTAGGCTAAATCCTAGATCTGCTTAAACAGCAAGCAGCAAGCCCTGGGGTTAGCTGGGTTGAAAGGCTGCCTCAGCCCCAGCTACAGGAATTTTTACCCTCAGGACAATGAGGGGAATTGGTTGTCTCCAGTTGTGCTGGGGAGATGTGACCTGGAGGCAAGAAAGAATCAGCACATGCTGGTTGAGTGCAGAAGCAGTGGGGCAAGAACACAGGAAGCTGGAGGTCTTGCTTTCAGTTCCATGCTAAAGGGGAGAACTGAAGGAGGATCTGAAGTCAGTGACATCATCCCTTCATACCTCATACTAGAGGTGATTACAAAAACTAATCTATTATAAATTTTTTTAAATAATGCAGAGGCAAAGGAGAAATAATCCAACCATACAGAGTTACTATGGGACTATAGAAGGCTGGAGCTCATCTTCAGAGGAGAATACTGGAGCAAAGAAACCCTATTCTATCCCAAAGAGTAGCATCAAATGGTCATCTGCCCAAGAAGAATTAATAGAAGAACTTAAAAAAAAAACTTTAAAAATCAAATGAGAGAGATTTAGGAAAACCTAAAACAAATAAGAACAATCCAAGAAAAACAAGAAGTTATGAAAAAAAAGTCAACCAATTAGAAAAGGAGATCCAGAATCTTAAAGAAGAAAACAACTCCTTGAAAATCAGAATTGGGTAATGGGAAGTTAGTGAAGTTATAAGAGATCAAGAAATGATAAAACAAAATATGAAGAATGAAAAAATAGAAGAGAATGTGAAACATCTCATAAGAAAAACAACTGATCTGGAGAACAGGTCAAGAAGAGAAAACATAAGAATAATCAGACTACCTGTAAGCTATGATGAAAAAAAGAATCTTGATACAATAATACAAGAAATAATTAAAGAAAATTGTCCTGAAGCATTAGAACAAGAGGAAAAAGTAGAAATAGAAAAAATCTACTGATTACCTCCTCTTGAAAGAGATGATGCAAGGAAAACCCACAGAAATATTATAGTCAAATTCTGAAAACCCCAGCACAAGGAAAAAATATTATGAGCAACAAGAAAAAAAATTAAATATGGCAGTGCCACAATTAGAATCATACAAGACCTAGCAGTGATGAATACAATATATCAAAGAGCAAAAGAACTGGGATTCTGGCTGAAAATATCATACCCAGCAAAGTAAACATAATCCTGAAAGAAATAAAAATGAACTGTCAGACTTATGAATTGTCAGACTCAAAAATAAAAGCTAAATTTAATAGATTTGACATACAAAAGCCAAGAGAAAAATAAAGTACATACCAAAGACTAATTACAAAGGACTCAATAAGGACAAACTGTTTATCTTTTATGTATGTGAAATGTAAAGTGTATGTCTAAGATTGTTATTAGTAATTGGGCAGTTCATAAGAAAGATTGAAGTAGACCTGAGTATGATATGACTTTAAAAAACAAAACTGTTCAGGAACAGTTAAAAAGAGTAATTATCTTATACAACTGTCTTATACAAATGAGGTGTGAAAGGAAGAACTGAAACAAAGGAATTAGATGGGGGAGGAGGGCTATTAGTTCTGGAAACCTACTTTCATGGGGAATGGGCTCAAGAGGGAATAATACATATAAATCTAGAAGAATATAAAAGTCTTCTAAATTCAGAAAGAAATAAAATGCCAAGGGGTTAAGGAGGGGGGAGAGGATAAGGGAGGAATCGCTGGGAGTGGTGGTGAGGGAATAAGTTAAAGGTGGGGTATAGAAGCATATTTAGATTAATGGGAATGGGAAAATAAGGGAAGACTAGGGAGGGATCTTTAGAGGTGAGGGTGAGAGAATAGGTCAAAATGGAATATATGAGAGCATTTAGATTTATGGGAATGGGAAGATAAGGGAGGGATCCTTGGAAGGGAGTAGGTTAAGTAATAGGAGGGCAAGGTCGTGGGCAGATGTAAAGTAGTGGAGTTAGGAGGGATCAGAAACGAGATACTCACAAATATAAAAACAAAGATCAGAAGTAGAGTTGTTAGGGAAAGCATATGTCTATATATGTATGTATGTATGTATGTATATATGTGTGTGTTTGTATGTATATATCTATATCTTTATCTAAATATATCTGTGCTTAATTACATCCTTCTTGGGGGGTTTGGCAGGGAGAACAAAGTAAAAAGTGCATAGTAGAAAACAAAAGAAAACTTACAAGGAAGCAAAGAAAAGATGGACAGCTCTTAATACAGTGTGTAGTATTTATTATACAGGCTTTCTTGAAATGGGAATTTATTTCTATGTATTTTGAATCCTCTCTTATGTTCTGCTATGCATATGACATGTCTTTTTTTTCCTTTTCTTATTTTGTATTTAAGATTCAATATTTAAGTTTATTATATGTTTCTTTTTCTTTTCTTATTGTGTATTTAAGTTTTAGTAATAAAGGAAAAAAGAAACAAGATGAAATGATTTAATATATCAAATAAATTATTCTAATGGAAAATACAGGCCTTGAGCATGTTCCAGTAAGTTCTGAAAAGGTCTTGCTCATGTTATAATAATAAAGTTCTAGAAAACAGATTCAGGATCTTACATATAAAATTGCATTGATAATTGTAAAGAGATATCAAGTTGCATGTGGTAAATATTGGTTCCTAAATTGATGTTTTTCTGTTGGCTCTATTGTTAATAAGACCAGAATCATAAGCTTTGAGCAAATTTTCACCACATGACCTAGTTATTAGGAAAAACAAATTTAGGAGGGTGTACTAAATTGTATTGAGTCCTATTATTGACAGGTTTTAGCAGAATCACTTAGGATTCTACAGGTGACTTGGAACCAGAGAAGCAAATCCACTAGAAAGAGATCACTCTAGAGCTGTCTGAGAAGGCTTCTTGTTTCCAGGGACCAGACAGTTGTCTGGGTCATCTGGGACTCAAGATGTGCTGATTAACAGGACATTGGGAGTGGGTTGCAAGATTATAAGGAAGACTGATGTTATTTGATCACTATTGCACAACTTCGGTCTTTTGCTTCATGATATTTATGTTCACTGAGTTTTCTTGGTGACCTAGCTGATATGTACATCTCCCCTCTAAAATTAGTACGTGGTGTGCCTTAATCTGTAACATACCTTAGTTTACATATAAGGCCTATTTAACAAGGTTTGTTTCCGGGATACAAGAGATTATGACTGTGTGTATTTAAGTTTATTCAACTTTATGACATTGATGGAAAGATGACATTATGATTTGTGACACTTGTTTCCTATTGTGAGTTCAAATCCTCTTGTTTATAGCCACTAATGCTTGCTCAAATTGATTTGGCATAAGCAGTAGAGATTAAGATGATGCAGTTGAGGACAAAAGGGAAAACTGAATGTAGTGCTGAACCATATATATTTTGTTGTGTTGTTCAGCTATTTCCATATATATGGTTAGCACAAATGAGGTAATTTTTGAAAATTATTTTGACTCAGTGAACAATTGTTCTTAGGCTTGCTTGTCAGTCATTGTTGGGGGAGGCTCTGTTGAGAAAGGCAGCACTGAGTCTGTAGCCTTTTGCATTACCAGTTCTTTGTCACACACCCCTGACCTGTGTTGTGACCCCTACCAGGAAACTGTCACTGTTGCTTTGGGGAGGAACTGAGATGCAAGGGCCCACTTTTGCTGACATTGATCTTTCTGAATTGTCTTTATCTTATTAGGAAAGTTCCCCATAAAAGCTGGCGCCACCTTGAAGCCTGATCTCCAGTACTTATAGTAAATTCCTTTTAATTCCCTTTGTTCTGAGTTTTGCCTCATTAATCTGGGTAAAAGCCCAAACAAGGAATTTCTCTTTCAACAAAACCATAACCAAGTTAACATAACCTCTTAGTGCCTCTCGCAACTCTCTAAGGCTTTAAGGTACAGAAGTTGTATTACCGTTTCCCTACCAAGGATTCTATACAGAAATGAAATCAAAGATCTGAGCTCCTGCTCCAATTCCCCCCCTCCCAAAAGTAACCTACAACTGTGTAAAGCCTTCTGCTGAGTACTAAGAAAATGAAGCCACAGATTTCTGTAAAATACTCATTAATTAATTTGTAAATGTAGGAATTGATTGGTGTTTTTCTTGTTCAGTCATTTTCTTGGCAAAAATATTAGAATGATTTGCCATTTCCTTGTCCAGCTCATTTTACAGGTGAGGAAACTGCAGCAAATAGTGTTAAGTGACTTGTCAGGGTCACATGGCTAGTAAGTATCTGAGACTGGATTTGAACTCATAAAGTTAAATCTTCTTTACTCCAGGCCCAGCTGTAGCACTACTGTGCCACCTAGCTGTCCTCAGAATTGATTTCTCATTCATAAATAATTAAAATGCAAAGGAATAGATAGATAGATCATTAAGCATGGAGACTATTTGAGATACATTTTAGTACAAGCCCCTCATTTTACAAAAGGGGAAAATGAATAGCTGGGTATCAAATGACTTGCACAAATAGCTGAATTAGTAGCTGAATTGAGACTAGAATCCATATTCCCTAATGCCAAGTCCTTGGCCTCTTAAGAAGTTTTCTTTTCAATCACAGAGACATTGAATTAACTGTTATAGTACCCATTGTTTATTTTATCTACAAGTACATTTGGACTGATGCTTCTGAAGGAGAATACTGTAAACATAGACAGCACAATGAGAGTGAAAACAGAAAGAAAAATCAATTTCAATGACTAAGAGGAAAATAGAAGTCTTGGATGTTTGCATTTATGTGAATATGGAGAATATTGATCCAACCCATCTTAAACCAGAGATGAGCAATGCAACTCTGTGGGCTCTGACCTGGACTAAGAATAATGGAAGAAAACAGACAGAACTTAGAGGATCTAACTTCTTGTGAACAGAAAAACAGACAATTCCTGACAATTTTGCCTTTGTTCTTCCATACACACATTTCCAGCTCACCTCATTTGTCATCTCTCTTCTGTTTTTTTCTCTTTAACACTTAGTCACAAACACATCTCCTCACAGTCCCTTCTGCCTTACCTCTACTTTGTGTGTCACAAAGAGAAAATCTGAGGCAGTCTTTCCCATCTCCTGTCAAACATGTCCCTGTCAGTAGTTCTCATGTTTATTCTTGTGCCTGAGCCTATCATGAATAAACTATTTGCCTACAGGAAAAAAAAAAACTGATTTTTTTTCCAGAACATTAGGGCTTCCTTTGCTATTTAGTTGGTAAGGTATGGCTATTGCCTACCACTGGTCTGAAAGACATCATTCATCTCATATAAACTAGACATCTATTCTCTACAGTTACAGCTTATTCAAATCTTCATTATTTGTCTACACTGAAATGTGATGTACTCATAAGGAAATGAAGAGAAAGTAGTGACCTTTATCTAGGGATTTCTCAAAGGATATTAAACAAAATAAGACAAGTTAACCCCCTCCCCTTCAAACTTGGCAAAATGGAAATTTTGTATTTGGCCCAGAATCTTTAGTTGTCTCAAATAACATAGGATTTTGATATTAGCATGCCGTCTTATAGGCACACCAGTATCTGAAGCAGACTCATGATATACAATGTGTTATCAGGAAGGGAAATGTCAGAATCCAAATTAAAATAAAAGGACTTGGAACAAGCCCTTCATGTTGTACCTAAATTCTTATTGTCAACATAGCCAAACATGACCTTGCTTAAACAACCTCTTGCTGAAATTTCTGAACACTATTACTTTTCCCTCATGAGACAAAAAAGAAACCACTTGTGAAAAATGATTATAGTCAATGAAGAAGCCTGGGGCTAACTGCAGATGAAAATTTGGGAAAGTGCCTTTGTTTCTTTAGCCATTAAGATATTTTCACCTGAATATAGTGAAATTACAGTGCTTTTTTTTTTTCTGACCACTAACAGAAAAGACAATTGTGAGTAGTATAATTCAAAATCCCATTATAAGCCCAACTTTTAAGCATTCTGGGGGAGGAGGGGAGAAAGCAGAGTAAAAAAAGATGATAGCTGGCTGTTCACATTTTATTAAATTACATTTTTGTAGGTTAGCTATAAATGTGAATCTTAGTATGATAAATGCATAGTATAGAAAAAGGGCCAAAAAAATCACAGAAGCTTGAGGGGTTTGTTCAATATGGTATAGTGAAGAAAGCAATGGGTCTGATTCAAGTCAGAGACCCAGACTTTGATTCTATTTACTGATTTCATGAACCTTTCTGAGTATCAGTTTCTTCATCTGGAAAAATGGAGCTAATAATTACTAGGACCCTCACAGGATTGTTGGGCAGGTCAAATGAGATAATGACTCTAAAGTAAACCATATGGCATTATTTTAATTTATATTTTGGAAATAAAGAACAGATCTAATGCAGGTAAAAAAAAAGAATATAAAGAAACATAACAATATCTGAACTCTATTAGACTAAGATGAAAATTAGTGATAATGATGAAAGTAATGACCCATCAACAGATATTTCTTAAATGCCTACTATTTGCAAAGAACTATGCTGGCACTAGGAATACAAATACAATGAGTAAAACAACCCCTACTCAAATATAGCTTACATTTTAGTGAGGAAGACAATATGTGTGTGTATGCATATACACACACTTATATACACAGACATATATATATGCATATATAAGCACATTACATATACATCTACATACATATATATATACACACACATATATGGATATATACCTATATTTATATATCAACATAGATATATAGAATAATAATAAAGAGTATAAATACAGTATAAAGCCAAGACAGTTTGGGAAGAATGATACTAGCAGCTGAAGATATCAGGAAAAGCTTCTTGTAGAAGATGGTATTGAACTGCATCTTGAAGGAAGAGAGGGCTTCCATGAAGTGGAGATAATGAAGGAATTTTTGTTGTTCAATTGTTTCAGTCATGTCTGATTCTTCATGAATCCATTTGGGGTTTTCTTGGCAAAGATAGTGGAATGTTTTGGCATTTCCTTCTTCAGCTCATTTTTTACATATGAGGAAACTGAGGCAATCAGGTTTAAGTGACTTGCTCAGGGTCCCAAGCTAATAAGCGTCCGAGGCCAGATTTGAATTCAGGAAGATGAGTCTTCCTGACTCCAGGCAGAGACAGGCAATAGAGTGTCTTGTGTGAGAGAAGTTTTTTCTGATCCCTCTTAATGATAACATCTTTCCTCTTTTGATTATCTCCAATTTTTCTTGAATATATTTTGTTTGCACCCTGCTGTTTTCGTGTTGACTCCCCCATGAAACTGACATCTTCCTGAGAACAGGGACTGTCTTTTGCCTTTCTTTATATTCCCCAGCACAGTGCTTGGCACATAGTAGTTGTTTAATAATTGCTTATTGATGGACTGTCTGAATAGAGTAAAAATGAATTTGAATGGATTACAGTTTGTAGGAGGAATAGTAATGTCCAGTGAAGCTGAGACTAGAAAGATAGGTTTCAGCCAAGTTGTGAAGGGCTTCAAAAACTAAACAGAGAAGTTCTTATTTGATTCTAAAGGCAACATGAAGGCTTTAGAGATGATTGAATAGGGGGAGTGACATAGTCAGACTTGTATTTAAGGACAATTACTTTGGTAGCAATGTAGAAGATGAACTGGAATGGTGAGAGTCTTGAGCTAGGAAGATGAAATAAGAGACTGTTGCAATAATGCAACAAGAGGTGATGAGAGTCTGAACAAGAAACAATACAGAAAAGATTAGCATGGTCCACGAGCAAGGATAACAAATTCATGAACCATCCAATATTTCTGAAATGTAAAATCAAACAACTGTGAAATATCACCTCACTCCTATCATATTGGGTAAGATGACAGAAGGGGTGTGGGAAAATAGATATTCTAGTGCACTGTTGGTAGAGTTGTAAACTAGTTCATTCATTCTGGAAAGCAATTTGAAACTTTGTCCAGAAAGTTATTAAACTGTGCATATTTCTTTATCCAACAATAAAACTATTAGGGCCATACCCCAAAGAGATCAAAGAAAAAAGAAAAGGACCAATATATACAAAATATTTATAGCAGCTCTTTTTCTCATGGCAAAGAATTGGAAACTGAGGAAATGGCCATCATTTGGGAAATGACTGAACAAATTATGGCATATGAATGTGATAGAAGTCTACTGTGTTGAAATAAATGACGAAGGAAATTATTTCAGAAAAGCCTGGAAGACTTAATATGAACTGATGCAAAGTGAAGTAAGCAGAATCAGAAGAACAATTCACACAGTAACAGCAATATTGTAAAGATAATCAACTATAAAAAAACCCAAAACTTAACAACCTTGATCAACACAATGACCCACAACAATTCCAAAGGACAAATGATGAAAAATTCTTTCCACCTCCAAAAAGAGAATTGATGGACCCAGAGTTAAGAAGGGAACATTGTCTCCTCTTTCTTTTTTCTGGAAATAGTTAATGCAGAAATTTGTTTTGCATGACTTCAAAATTGTAATGGGTTTTGTATTTCTTGCTTTCTCAATCTGTGGAGGAAAAGGTAGGAAAAGGAAGAGAATTTGGAACTGAAAATAAAATTAAGCAAAAAAAAGAGAAAAATAAGGATTAAGGCAGTGAAAGAAAAATAATTAAAGTTTATTGCTATTAGCTAAGGGGCAATCTTCTGACGGAAAATAGATCAAATACACATGTATTGGGGTTGGCCTTGGAAAGGAGAAGCATCACTAGGGGAAAGAGTGAGGAATGATATGTCAAGGGGTTTTAAGAGAAAGAGAAAAAATGGAGCTCATGTTCAGTGCCCTCTATTTTCTCAGTAAGTAAGAAATGAGGTTCTCCACTGAAGGAATGGTGGAGAAGGAGATGTATGGCACATGAGGAAGGAAGGAAGTTTTGGAATAGTCTCTCTGAGAAGTGAGATAAGGAATCAATTAGTGAAGAACAAATGGATAGCCTTGAAGCAGCAAAGGTCTAAATAAAGCTGGATAACATAAATTTAACATCTACCAAGTCAGTATGGTCATGTGACTTACTCCTTCTCTGTTCAATAGGATGGGAATATGAGTGCAGGCAGAGGAAGGTAAGAGTAATCCAGAGTTGAGGTTTGGCAAGAGTTTGGTGAGGGGTGAAGAATCCAAGAGTAGAATATATTGTAAAGCTGAAACAGCTAACAATTTAATCAAAGGAGGGAAGGAAAGTCAGAATTCTTAGCCTGAGAAAGTACCTATGGTAAGAGGGACTAAAGATCTGGTTAAAGATTAGAATAGGTTTAGGAGAACTGAAATACTGGATGGGATGAAATGAAAGGAGGTTATGGCCAGATAAAGGAACATCAAGGTTGCTAATTAAGGTACTTGTGGCCTCTAGTAGCACACTGGATCTAGCTTGAACCAGTTCAGAGAACTAGTTGAGATTTCCAATGTGAACATTTAAACCTTAGACATTGGCATCACACTACAAATCAGGGCTGATTTGTTGTTTTATTGATTGTCTAAACTTAAGAAAGTGATGAATAAAAAACTTTTATAATGCAGATTAAACTTAAAAGTGTGCCAGAGCTTTCAGAAAGCTCATTGTTAAACATTTACAAACACCCCTGCTTGTGGGTAATGATGAAAACCACTGTATTACCATACCTATTTGTGGTTGAAGTAGAGTGAGGTATTAGGTAATGGGAATGAAAGAGGCTGAGGAAGTGGGTAGTTAGGTAGTTCAAGGGAGCATCAGTGAGAATACTGAAGTATAAGGACAGAAGTTGGAGAGGAGAGGAAGATGGGAGCGAGGTGATGTACTTGAGAGAAAAAGGAGAAAGACCTGGATAAGAGCCTTGTCCCAAAAATGCTTTCAGGAAGCTTGCAGAATATGAACTTATATCCCCAAAATGTATTCAATGACAAAAAAAATCACTTTATTGACCTGCATAATAATTTTCCAAATAATAAACATATAAGAACAATAGGAGGTTCTGACTTATCCCAGGATAATTTCTTTCTTAACCCTGATCAAATTGAAAATGGGAATAAGAATAATCATAATAATAACTGGCATTCATAGTACTTTAAGTTCTGTAGGGTGCTTTATATTTTGAAATTCATTATCACAACAGTCTTGTTTCCCCCATTTTATAGATAAGGAAGGTAAGACCGAAAGAACTTGTCCACAGTCACATAAGTAGTAAGAGTTGAAGGTTAGATTAGAATCTAAAGCCTTCCTTTCTCCAAGAATCATTCTTTCTATTCCATTGCTGAAGCCCTGTTGCAAGTTAGTACTAATATGACCAGAAGGTTAAGGGCTTTTCCAAACTAGATCTTATCAGGAGCCCTTTTGACACTACAAGCTTTCACCATCAATTTGGTGTAGAAAATTTCGATGGGAAGTTAAGGCCCTTCTTGTAGTAAAACAAGAATTATAATGTCAGTACTCTACAGCTCCCTATTTCATAAAGGGAAAAATAAAAGACAGATAAAAAGCCTGCATCAGAACACAAAAAAAATATTAAGAGGTCTGTGTGACATGTAGTGGCAGACTGAGTGAAGAATTTCATTGTTTTCTAGGTTGCCTTAAGACTTAAGGTTTCTAGCTACCTTTGAGATGCACAATAGATATTTCATATCACTGAGAACAATTGATAAAATAGGAGAGGAAGTCCTCCTAATATCCTGTCAATAACTTTTATTAAGCTTCAAAATGATCAGCATTTAGAGCTCAAAGGGACCCAAGTGATCAACACATTAAACACCCTAAATTTACAAATGAATAAAGGTCCCAAAATATTAATTGAATTTTCAAGGAATAAGTAACAGAGCTTTGAATTGAGCCTAAATCCTCTGACATCACATTCAGGATACTGCTCTTTCTTCCAAGATGATTTATTCCAATCTTCAAAAAGGTCAATTTATCCCCTTAAAGAATTCAGCCTTGTGGTAAGGGCTAAGAGATTATCCCTACTGAGATTTACAAGTGAGGAAGGGATGTGATATTTAGCTCTCTCCCTTGCTTCTCCCTTCACATGGAGGAAATCCTTCAGAATTTCAAATACACCCAATATAATTGTTTCCTCATCTTATCAGACATTATCCATCATGAATTTTAATTCAATTTAATAAACTTTTCAATAGCTTCTATTTGAAAAGCATTCATAGCAAGTGCTGGACTAAACAGAAAAATGAAAGAAAACACTATTTTTGTCCTCATGGGACTTACATTTTTATATAGTGCACAAAACAGACATAAATTGGTATAAAACAAAATGAGACATAACAATTTCACAAAAGTCTTTCCATGTGTGATTTAAGATGTCTCAGTATTATCACTACCCCCTCCCTCGGGCCACCAGCCCCCAAATCCATCATTGCATATCAATCTTTGTGTAGATTCAACCTGGCAATTACCTTTTCAATGCACCAGCTCCTGGCTCCTCAGCAGTCCCAGCTACCAAAAACTCAGAAAAGAAAGTTCTTTCCATCAAAGCCATTAGCATTGTCAAATGGTTCAATATAATAAAGAAAATCATTTTATCAGTGGAAATAACATTAAAGAAGGTGCATTACTATCTCCTTTATTGCTGTGCAATGAGGCCATTCCATTTGCTCTGTAATTTAAACATCCTTCATATAATGTCTCTCCCTATTAGAAAGTAAGGTCCTTGAGAGTAGGCACTGTCTTCTTTCTTCTATTTGTATTCCCAGTACCTAGCATAGTGCTTTGCACATAGTAAGCACTTAATAAAAATGTCATTCAAAGCGCAGGCTAATGTCCTTCCTGGAAAAAAAAAATAAGAAAAAGGGAGCTTGTGGAGCAGCTCTCTAATCTTCAGGTTATCAGGAAAATGAAGTGTTTTTTTTTTAAGAAAATAAAGTTTAAGAGTGGAGGGGGGTGGGGAGGAGAAAGGATTTGAAGACCAAAGTGAAATCCTGATCTCTGTCAGGAGAATGAAATTTGGAAGAATGGGACATGAAGGAGAAGTAAAGGAGGAAAACTTCTACACTTGGAGCTAAGTAACAAGTACGAGGCTTTTCCAGGGGAGGTTAGGAAGATAGTAACAGCACAGCGATCTACTGTTAGCCTGAAGCCTGAATCCAGAATATAACAAAGGATCTCCCAAGACTTCTCCAAATAGAGGACTACTACCCACATCTGGTGATTCACAGGGACACATGACACTGCCAGAAGAAATCTAGTATAACATGGTCATGGGAAGGTATATGTGTGAGGTGGGGGAGGTGTTGGTTGGTCAGTTGAATCCCACAATCCACTTGCTGAAATTATATAGCTTTTTAGCCTTTGACTGTCTTATTTGTAAATGAAAAGGTCAGGTCACTCAGCTTAGGACTGACAAGGACACTGGACTTGCCCCTGGTTAGGGAAAGCTTTGGTGAAAGTTTAAAAGTGGAAAACTGGGGCAGCTAGGTGGCGCAGTGAATAGAGCTCTGGCCTTGGAGTCAGGAGGACCTGAGTTCAAATACAGCCTCAGACACGTAATACTTACTAGCTGTGTGACCCTGGGCAAGTCACTTAAACCCGATTGCTTTACCAAAAAGCCAAAAAACAAAAGTGGAAAACTAATTCTTGTAGCACTCTGCAGAAAGAGCTGAGAAGATAGCCAGACATAAGTTCCCAGGACAAAAACTCCTATTGATCCTAGAATATGGATTCTGTATTTGATTTTGGTGTGGGGTTTTCCCCTTAAAAGTACATTAATAATATGCTTATCCAGGATTTCAGCGGAAACTGATGCTGGAGGTAGAGAAGATCACTGCCAATCATCAGAGCCATGTTTCCCTTTCTGTAACAAGCCCAAAGAACTCTCTGGGTTCACTGGAGCAACTCATACAGCAGTATGTGGCACAACTCAAGAAGCAGAATGCGGATGTCAGGTGAAAACATTAAGGGACCCTATGTGTCTGGGGATATAAATTACCTTGACGATACACATCCTATATTCCCTATTCATACACTTCTCTAACCATGATATCTACTTACTGATGCTGAACACATTTGTTGGAGAATAAGTACCAGCTTTATGGAGAATACATTCTATAGCTATTTTACTCTTTTTACTATTTTACTCTTTACCCATCAGCAATTGCCTTTGCTTTGAGCTAATTTTGAATTCTGGCTAACTATAGAAGATAAACATATTGGTGGGGACTCGTAGGCCAGAGTTTTAGAAATACATACTCACAGAATACCTTCACTATGAGGTAGTCATCCCTCGAAGGACTTACCCTTGGAGTATGCATTAACTGATGGGGGTAGTCCAAAGGAAGACTGCAGTAGAATACATTATGAAGATAAGTAAGAAGCAGAGGATTTTGTGGGGATAGATGGAGTTTCCATCACTACTGTTCATTGATCAGATGGGCTTAAGTTAAGCAAAGCCAACAACAAATCCAGCTCTCACAGAGTTTGCAACATTCTATATCACTAGTCTCTTACCTTGCTATTAGAATGTGGGAAGTGCATTTCATCCTCTCTTCTTTGGGACCACAATTATCCATTGCAATTAAGGGAAATTCAGCTGCCTGTTATTATGCTTATTATTTATTGCTTATGTTGTTCTGTTTGCTTTGCTTGGCATCAGATTATACAAGTCTTCCTATATTTCATTGAATTTCTCATATATTATATTACCTTTCTTATATCACAGTAGAATTCCACTCTGTTCATATACCATAATCTGTTTATTCATGCCTCAGTCAATGGATATATGCTTTGTTTTTACTTTTTTTTTTTTGCTAATATACACATACAAAAAAATACTGAGTAGCATTGCGGATATACATACGAAAGGAAATCCAGGAAATAGATTATTGAGGTGAAAATGAGTGGAAGCAGAAATAATATACCATGTTGTCCTTGGACAACAGTTTGTGCTGAAAAAAATGTTTAACAATCAGCTCTCCAGAAGGAAAAATGTATTCATGGCACACTTTCAGGCTTTATCTGCATTAGCATTTTCTCCATTCTTAAATTTAGACAATCAAAAACAAAACAAAACAAAATAATAAATCAAGTCTTGGTTTGTAAATTTGCCAATTTCCTAGATTGAAATTCTCACATAAAATTTAACAACCAGTTTTCATGAAATTGTTTGAGCTGGCTCTCGTATACATACCCCTGGGTATATACATTGGGCCATATGAACAGAAAGAAGAAAGGGATGAGGAGTTCAAGAAACTGTAAAACTGGCACACCAAAATTATAGGGTAGTAACAGGAGACTTCAGTTATTTAGACAATTGTTAGAAATCTGTTTTGCTCGAAACAAAACACCTAGTAATTTATTGACTTGCCTTAATGATAATTTCATTCTTCTAAACATAGAGGAACCAATGCATAAAATTACATTCTGTGTCTAATTTTCACCAGCAAGTAAGAACAGGCTACTAGAGTGGAAACAAGGGAAAGTTTCCAATTAAATCTAATTCTGCAGGTATTTCTTAGATACCTGCTATATATTGTGCTAAGACTTAAGAATACAAAATGAAAAGAAAAAATCAGACTTTATAATCTCAAGAGGAGGAAAATACAGTATTTACACAGATAAGGTTATATATGTTACATGGAGGAGGAAGTGAGCATGAAACACAGGAGGTTCAGGAAAGTTGTCCCAGAAGAAGCTCTTGATATGGACCTTGAAAAAAACTTAGGATTCTAAGAAGGCAGAAATGAAGGAGTACATGGCAGGTATATGATACGACCTGTGCAAAAGCAAAGAAGCAGAAGACACATATACAATTCTGAAAACAGCAAACAGGACCATTCTATCACCAATTTTTTTGATACATGAGGAGAGGCAATATGTTATAGAGAAGGGACCAAACATTTATTAAGTGCCTACTATGTGCCAGGCACTGTGTTAAGTACTTTCCAAATATAATTTCATTTGATCCTCATAACAACCCTGGGAGGTAGAGGTACTACTACCATAGATGAGGAAACTGAGACAGAGTATAAGTGACTTCAGTCATATAGCTAGTAAGCGTCTGAGACTGAATTTGAACTCTGTTGTTCCTGATTTCAGGCCTTGCTCTCCGATAACAGCACCATCTATAGACATACTTCTGTAGTGGATAGGGCAGTGGATTTGGAGTCCAGAAAACCTGAGTTCAAATCCTGCGTCAGAATGCTACTAAGCTGTGCAACCCTGAACTAGTCACTCAGCCTCTCTGTGCTTCAACTTCCTCATGTGTAAAAAGTGGGTTTGGATTTGGTGGTCTCTTAGTACTTTTCTTGCCTGAAATCCACAATCCTGTGCTTCCATGTCAAGCAAATAAGATTTAGGGAAAGCAGAATTGCAAGTTTCAGAGAAATGATTGGAAGGATCCTATGGACAAATATTCTAGATGGGAAGTAAACACAGGAGGCATGGAAAGCTTTTAAGAATGAAATCCTAGCAACACAAAGAGAAGGAATTGTGATGAAAGAGAAAAGAGCGTTCTCTAAAGAGATCAAAGTGGACGCAGACAGAACTCATTAATCAACTTAAATTTTAGAAAGACATGTAGAGAAGATGGAAGCAAGGGTAGGCAATGAAGGATGAATACAAAAATATGGTACTGGTCTGTAAAAGTGTCAGGCATGCTTAAAACTCAAATGAACTGAAGATAGCAAGGGGAGAGGGGGAGAGGGTGCGGGGAGAGAGAGAGAGAGAGAGAGAGAGAGAGAGAGAGAGAGAGAGAGAG
>NW_020950062.1:14500026-14510566 GCF_900497805.2 Vombatus ursinus | reverse complement strand
GAGAGAGAGAGAGAGAGAGAGAGAGAGAGAGAGAGAGAGAGAGAGAGAGAGAAATGAATTTTCTCTTCTATAATTTTGTTTCTGTTTTTGCTGGCAAGGAGAATAATCTTTGCATTGGAAAAGACAGGCTTGAAATGGTTAACAAAGCTAAGATAAGGAAGGTGATGGTAAGAGAGCAACCACTGCCCTTCGTGAGTTTAAGCCTCCAAGCATAGATGAACTATACCCTTGAGTAGTAAAATAACAGTCAGATGTGATTACTGAGCCACTGCAAGGAATATTTGAAAGATTGTGGAAAAAGAAAGAAGTGTTATAAAATTGGAAGACAAATATCTCAACTTTAAAAAAAAAAGGCGGTGGGGGGAAACAAAGCTTACAAGCTATTGGCTAAGCTGATACCAGTGATCTTTGAATGTTCATAGAGAATGGGGCAAGTGCCATAGGATTAAAGAAGAATAAATATTATCCAAATTTTCAAAAACAAAAAGTGGGGAAGGGGAGAGATAACTGAGTCTATGCTCTATAAGCCTAAACATTTGACTTCAAATGAGTAAAGTAGAGAAATATGGAATGTTTCTTTTTTAAAAAAATGGACTAGAACTAGACTTAGTTAAGAGGGTTAAACAAGCTAATGATTTTTTCATCTTATTGTAGTGGCAAAAGTAAACAGGGGAGTACCCTGTTTAATTTGGTACTCCAGGAAGATTATTTTGGCATCTCTATGGAGAACAGATTGGAAAGGGAGGGAAAAAATTTAAAACAGGGAGTATATTTAAGTTGTTATTGTGGTACCCTAGGAAAGAGAAAAAAATAAAACCTGAAGTAGGGTTGTGGGAGTAGAGAGGAGATATATGTGAGAGATGGGATGGAAGGTTATTGGCTATGTCAGGTGAGGTAGAGTTAAGAGAAAAAAATGCCTCTCAGGTTATGAACATAGTTCTCTAGAAGGAGTTCCAACAGCAATAGGGAAGTTTTGAGGTGGGGTAAGTTTTAGGAAATGATAATGAGTTCTGTATTGAACATATTGAGTTTGATATGCCTAGGAGACAGAATAGAAGTCTGTTATTGATACAGAATTAAAGCTAAAGATTACATATAATACACATATGTGTGTATGTGTATGTTCATACATGTATCTGTCTACATGTGTCTCTTGCTATATGTCTATATGTATAGATAGCTACATAGATAATTAAACCTTCATAACCTAGGTTCCTCCTGTCTTTCCAGTCTTCTTACACCTTGCTCCCTGACATATATTCTTTGATCCAGTGATGGTGGCCTTTGGCTGCTCAACCAACAAAATGCTCCATCTCTCATCTCCAGGCATTTTCTTTGGTTATCCCCAAAGCCCAAAATGCTCTCTCTCTTCCACTCCAACTATTGTCCTGCCTCACTTCTTTTAAGTTCTAACTAAATCCCATCTTTTCATGGAAGCCTTTCCCAACTCCTCTTATTTCTGGTGCCTTCCCTATATTAATTATTTACTACTTATCCTGTATATACCTTGCTTTTTATTTATTTGTTTTCATGCTGTCTCCTGCAGTAGATTATAAGCACCTTCAAAGCAGGAACTGTCTTTTGCATTCTTTTGAATCTCTAGAACTTAGCATAGTGCTTGACACATAGTGGTAATTAATAAATGTTTATTGATTGATTGAGAGCTGAAAAGATACTTGAGAGAGAATGTACAGAACAAAGGGAATAGGGCCTAGAATAGAGCCTTGAGGATACTCATGATTATATTTTCTTAAAACTTTTTTGTTGTCATGATTTATATTCATGTGTCTCTGTGTGTGTAAACACATAGATGATCTGGGCTGGGCCAGTGATTTCATTGACATAGAGAGATCTAGCATGAGGAAACTTGCTCTACCAATGTAGGTTTGCACCTTTCCAACTTAAAGTCTTAGAGGGTTGCCTGAGGGAGCTAAGAGGTTAAGAGACTTGTTCATAGTCACACAGTTGTGGCAGAGATAGGACTTGACCCCAGGTCTTCCTGATTCAATGGGCATTTATCTCTCACTTTAGCTTTTTTAAAAACAATTTTATTAACATAAGCTTTTGAGTTTTAATTTTTTCTTCCCCTCTCTCCCCCCTCCCTCCCCAAGACAGTGCAAAATATGATATAGGCTTTACATATACATTCCTATTAAATTTATTTTCATATTAGTCATGTTGTAAGGAAGAATTAGAACCAATAGGAGGAACCACAAGAAAGGGAAAACAAAACCAAACAAAAGAAAAAAATAGCAAATAGTATGCTTCGGTCTGCATTCAAACTCCATAGTTCTTTCTTCGGATGTGGATAGCATTTTCCATCATGAGATCCTTGGAGATGTCTTAGATCCTTGCATTTCTGAGAAGGGTTAAGACTATCAATATTAGTCATCGCACAACGTGGCTGTTATTGTGTACAATGTTCTCCTGGTTCTGCTCACTTCACTCAGCATCAGTCCATATTTCCAGGTTTTTTTTCTGAAGTTCATCTATTCATCATTTCTTATAGTACAATAGTATCCTATTACATTCATAAACCACAACTTGTTCAGCCATTCCCAATTGATGGGCATCTCCTCAATTTCCAATTCTTGGCCACCACAAAAAAAGCTGTTATAAATATTTTTGTATATGAGAGATATTTTCTTGGGCAAGATCACATTCTTTTTTGCTTTGGACTTAGAGGTTATCTTACCTCTTTTTGTCTACAAAATCCATTTACTCTTGTACATTCTTTGTTATATTCTAACTTGTATAACTTTTCCAATTTCTGTTTAACAAAATAATAATACAATACACTTAGATAATGTTAATTAGTGGTTTTCTAAGTTAATATGTAGCCCTCAGGGATCCCTTTCTATTTGAGTTTGATACCACTGGCCTTGGAATAACAAACATCTTAGTTCAATTTTTGTCTCTGAGACACATATCCGGGGGAGCCACTTGCGAATTGAGAGGTCCAAGAAACTCTACAGAGAAATTGTAGTTCTCAATTGGTGGAGGGAGTTTCCTACACTGATCAAATCACAAGTTTTGATCAACACAAGACAAAATAAAAACCCAAATATAGAATCACTAGCCATGATTCCCTCCCTTAACATATTTTGTATCTAAATTACCCAATTATATTTCGTATCTAGCATTACATTGTGGATTCCTTAATTTGAATTGAAATAATGAGGTCAGCCAGCTTGATAATTCAAAAGACTTCATACATATTTTAGTCTATTTTCTTTAAGCCAGCATTGCAAATATATATATTATATATATACACATATAATATACATATATATCTATTCACGCACATATATATATAAACACACACACACTCACACACACACACACACACATATATATATAAAATTTCCCTACCTACCAATACCTGGATAATCACAATACAACCAAGCCCTGTCTGCACTATTCCCTAACCCCCCTCCTTATGTCAAATATTCAGTTGTTTACTATTTTATGTATCCTAACAGTTCATTGATTTTATACTCTTCTAGAGTCATCTCAGAGAGCATAGCATTTTGATTTTTGCAACTGAATGTCCAAACAATAGGTAAAATACCTGTTGCTAAAGGCAATCTCTAAACAATGTTGTAAATATATTTGTTGCTAAAAGAAAAATCAGATTAAACAGATTATGAGACCCTAATTCTTTTTTCCCAAATGTTTTCTGTAGTGTATATGAGGCTTCCACAGCTCCACAATTTCCACAGTTGACAGATCTACAAGCAATGCAACCATATCTAAATTTTCCCTTTTTTTCTTACTCATTTTTTCCTATCTTTTAAAAAATCAATTCTGAAAACTAAAACAAGCCACAGATTTCCTGAAAGGAACTTTTGAAATCATCTAGCACAACCTTCTCATTTTATAGATGGGAAAACTGAACCCCAGAAGTTGAACTGAATTCCAAAGGTCACATAGCCACTTTTGTCACTTTTTGTAGTGACAAAAGGACTAAAATCCAGCTCTCTGACTTCCCAATTCTCTGTACACTGAACTACATTGCATCCTGCTTCTTCCCAACACTCATAACATATTTTGAAGCATTTATAAAAGTACTAATAGGAATAGAATTTATATAATTCATTGAGGTTAGCAAAGCCCTTTACAAATATTTCATTTGATCCTCACAACAACCCTGGAAGGTAGGTGCCATTATAATCCCATTTTACAAATGAAGAAACTGAGGCAGAGGCAGTGACTTGCCTATGGTCATATAATCAGTAAGTATCTGAGGCAGGATTTGAATTCAGATCTTCCTGAATCCAGGTCCAGCACCCTATATACTGCAATCACCTAGAGGCCTAATAGCTAGAATTTACATAGCCCTTTTAAGGTTTGCAAAAATCTTTCAGATGCTAATTCACTCAATCTTCACCACGAAGTAGTTATTATTATCCTCTTTATTTTAAGATGAGGAAGTGGAGACTGAGGTTAAATAATTTGCCCAGGGTCATTCTGTTCCAAAGTGAGTGTCTGGAGGCAGGATTTGAACTCCAGACTTAGTGATTCTAAGTCCTGTGCTCTATCTACTATGTTAACTAGTTGCTAATGAGTAAATATGTTAAACACAATAGTGATGCAAGAAAAATATAACACAAAATTACTTTTTAACCATATGATTTTCAACTTCATAATTTTCAGAATTATCATGTATTTTATTCTTAGCCAATTTCCTCCAGGCATTTCCCGTAGTTAATGTGTCTTAGAAAAATTTTCCCATTGATATAAACTTCCTTTTCATCTAACCTTGCTAGTTTCTCTTTTAACTCAATTTACATGCTGTGTTTTAATTCTGGATAAGGATAAATTTTTATTTTTCTCTTTGGTTAAAAAAGAAATACTTTTTTTTAGACACCATAATAAATTTTAATTTTCATTTGTATTCTTTGAATAAACCTAGGGTGAAAGGCAATGTATCACAGAATAGGAAAAAAATAAATAAAACATGGTCATTCCACTAGGGAGACAACATTGAAAAAGTGTATATTTTCTTTTATTTTGTACATATCATAGCCCTATTAGCAGACTACCTAAGGACAAGGATTTTGTCATTTTTCATTTTGTATCCTGAGTGCCCAGCACGATGCCTCACAATAGTAAAAGCTTGATAATTCTGAATTTGTTGTTGAATTTTTTATGTAAAGATATTTCCTTTTTCATTTTTTTCCAAAAAAGAGTAATTACATGCAGATTGCTTGAGAAGTGTAAGAAAATGTACATCATCTTTATTAGACGAAGAATGCTTTGTGAAAAAGGTGGAATTTGGAATAGTCTTTGAAGAAAATGTGGTTTGTTATTACACAAGGTAAAATTCTACTATCTTATTTGGCCTGTAGTATTTTTTCCTCTTCTCTGTGATGTTCTTAATGCAAAGAAACAATGTTTAAAATGGAAGTATTTATGATGAAATCAAATGCCAGTCAAACCATGGAGGTTGGTACCTCATCATTAACATCCATATTGTCTTCCTTTAGTATTTATGGGGTGGGGATGAGCACTTTATCCAGAACCCCATTAAAAAAATACAAATTTGAAATAAATGTCTTCATATCTTATAAAGACAGTGTGGCATAATGGATAAAGAGCTGGTCTAGGATCCTGCAAGACCTGGGTTCAAGTCTTGTTTCTGATACAAACTGGCTTTGTTATTCTGGCAAGTTATTTAATCTCTCAGTGCAGCTCTCTAAGGCTAGAGAAGTTGATGAGCAGGTGCTAATCTAAATTGGTAAAGTACATTCCTCACTAGGAACTCCCTTCACCAATGAAAACCAAATCCAATTTTTTTAAATCATAATATCTGAATAACTGGGAAATGTGGGATGTTATGAAAAGTATGAAAGAGAACATGTACTTGTAAATGTGGTGAGGGATGACAAGGAGGTAGCCGGAGTGCTCCTAAGGTAACCTCTAGCAGGTTTAGTGGATGCCTATGATGAAAATGGGCTGCACAGGATGGGCAGGAATTTAGTGTTCTGTATCATGGGAAGGAACTTCCAAATTGACAAGACACACTTCTATTTGAGCATATCAGTGATGCATGTTAATATGGAATATCCAATATCCCCCTAAAACCTTCCTGGTGAATATGAATTAGATATACAGATCTAGTTATAGTTAGATTAGTGAAGTAGAAACTCCATGTGGCTCACGGTTTTCTTGGATCCAGACAAGAATTCCAGGGTACTTGAATGTTTTAGGAACATCTGAAATTGTACCTTCACTAATTGTGAAAATCTAAGGGTAGAGAAGTTAACTCTAGAATGGGTGGGCCATTAAAAAAGCAATTTTCTAGAACAGAGGCTTAAAATGACTGTAAAGATCATTTGACTGGAATTCAAGAGGCCAGGGCCAAGTTATAGGGTCATATATTTGGAACTAGAAGGGACTTTAGAGGTCATTTAATCCAACTCCATCACTTTATAGGTGAGAAAACAGAACATAGAGAGTTAAATTGATTTGCCTAGGGTCCTAAAACTTGTAGGTGTCTGAGGTGGGATTAAATGCAGTATTACTGACTCGATCTAATGTTCTATCCATCCAATACTCTATCCATTCATTACATCATGCAGCCTTTCACTGTTGCTGTTCTTCTGAGTATTTTCTCTGTAATCATACACTAATCTGTGACTTCAGTCTCGGCTTCAGTTTCATCATTTGTAAAGTAATATTTTCCAACCTTCCTCACAATGTTGTGAGAAGCAAAATTTTATATGTATGTGTATAGATAGATTGATAGATATAGATATAGATATAGATGTATGGATCTATAAGACTCTAAGATACCTTTTTATTTTTATTGTTAATTTATTTTCAAATTAAATACATAAATATACAATAAGAAAAGAAAAAATAAATTATAAACTTAAATATTAAAACATATAAAAAATAAGAAAAAAGAAAAATAGGATTGCATGTGCACAGCAGAATATAAGAAAGGATTCAAAATATACAACAACAAATTTTCATTTCAAGAAAACCTATAATAAATAAATACTAATATATTACATATAATATTTTATTTATAATAAATAAATACTAATAAAAAACTAATAAATACTATACATTGTGTTCAGAGATGTCCATCTTTTCTTTGCTTCCATGTAAGTTTTCTTTTGTTCTCTGCTGTCCACTATTTACTTTGCTCATTTTTCCCCTCTTTCTACACTCCCTTCCCCAAGAAGGCTATAATTAAGCACAGATATATTTATATACACACACATATGTACATATACAAAAACACATGCATATACACATATACATACATATACATATACTTAGATATCTATAATCATACTCACATATAGTCATACACACTCATATGCATCTATGTAAGACCATACTATACTTATTTGTCCCCTGTTTCTTTGAGGGTGGGTAACCTTTTCCTTCATAAGTCTGAATCTTTCCATATTTTTCTAAGTCTACCAACTCATCATTTCTTACACCACAGCAATATTCCAACCTTATACTGTTATTTTAAATAGTCCAGTTATTTTAAATAGTCTAAAACAATATTCATTAATATGGCTGACATACAGTGAGTGTAGTTTCCCTATTTTTCTCTTTTGATTAAATCTATTTCAGCTTTTACTTTGAGATCATAATTACTACCTCTGTTTCTTTTTCCCTAATAAATTCTACTCCTGATCTTTATTTTATGTTTGTGATTATCTCTTATTTTCTATCCCTCCTGACTCCTTTATTTTACTTCTACCTTCTACCTGCTTCTTTGCCCTCCCATTACTTAACCTACCCCCCAATTGTCTTTTCCTTATCTCCCATTCCCATTAATCTAAACCTCCTTCTATACCCCTCTTTATCTTATTCCCTCACCTTCCCCTCTAAAATTCTCTCTCTTATCCCCTTAGTCTTTTATTTCTTTCTGAATTTAGAACTTTTATGCCTATATATATATAATTATTCTCTTTTAAACCCATTCCCAATGAAAGTAGGGTTTTAGAACTACCACCCTCCTCCCCCATCTAATTCCTTTGTGTCAGTTCTTCCTCTTGTGCCTGATTTATATAAGATAATTACTCTTTTTAACTGTTCCTGAATGGCTTTACTTTTTAGAATCATATCATCCTCAGGTCTACCCCAATCTTTTTTATGAACTACCCAATTACTAATAACAATATTAGGCATACATTTTACATTTCCTCATATGAAAAGTAAACAATCTCCTTATTGAGTCCCTTGTAATTAGTCTTTGAGATGTACCTTATATTTCTCTTGGATCTTATATGTCAAATCTTCTATTAAGTTCAGTTTGTTTTTTTTTTTAACAAAATCATAAAAGTCTCGCCATTCATTAAATGCCTTTTTTTTCCTTTATGATTATGTTTAACTTTGCTGGGTGTGGGATTTTCAGCCAGAAACCCAGTTCTTTTGCTCTTTGATATATAGTGTTCCAAGACCTGTGGTCTTTTAGTGTCACTGCTGCTAGGTCTATTGTGATTCTAATTGTGGCACCATCATATTTAGATTGTTTTTTTTTTCTTGTTGCTTATAACATTTTTTCCTTGAGCTGAGAGTTTCATAATTTAAATATGATATTCTTGTAGGTTATCCTTATAAGATCTCTTTCAGGTGATGATTGGCAGATTTTTTTCAATTTCTACTTTCCCCTCTTGTTCTAATACTTCCGGACAACTTTCTTTAATGATTTCTTATATTATTGTATCAAGATTCTTTTTTTGATCACGGCTTTCAGGAAGTCCAACTATTCTTATGTTTTCTCTTCTTGATCTGTTTTCCAAATCAGTTATTTTTTTTTTAGTTTCACTTTCTCTTCTATTTTTTAATTCTTTATATTTTGTTTTATTATTTCTTGGTTTCTTATGACTTCACTGGCTTCCCCTTGCCCAATTCTAATTTTCAAGGAGTTGTTTTCTTCCTTAAAATTCTGAATCTCCTTTTCTAATTGGTTGATTTTCTTTTCATAATCTCCTTGTTTTTCTTGGATTACTCTTATTTTTTTTTTATTTTTCTTCAATCTCTCTCATTTGAATTTTAGGTTTTTTTAAATTCTTCTATTAATTCTTTTTGGGCAGATGACCATCTGATGTTACTCTTTGGGGTAAGAGAGTGTTTTGGGTGTTTTTTGTTTTGTTTTGTTTTTTGTTTTGTTTTGTTTTTTTTGCTTCATATCCTCCTTTGGAGACAAATCCCCATCTTCTCTATTCCCATAGTAACTTTGGATGATTGGATTCTTTCTCCTTTGCCAGCTCATTTTTTTTTATTTGTAGTAGCTTATATTTTATAATCATCTCTAGTCCTAGCATGTGGGGGACGATACCTCTAACCTCAGATCCTCCTTCAGTTCTCCCATCTGGCCTGGAACTGAAACCAAGAACTCCACCTTCCTGTAAGTACCCACAGCCAGTGGCATCCCAGCCCCACTGCTTCTGCACCCACCAGGCATGTGCTAATTCCTTCATGCCCAGCTGCATCTTTACCGCACACCTGAGTCTGGTGTTTCTTGTCAGCAGAGATTCCCTCAATCTTTCCCAGTTCAAATGCCGGACTCCCCACACTGTCCAGGAGATGAAAATTCCTGTGGCTGGTACAGAAGCTACCTCCCAATGCAGCTTTGCCATTTGCTGTTTCAGTGGAACTAGCTTTGAGATGTTACTCTTCATGGGGACCCAACCTCAATCCCGAGGATTTTTCTTCAGATCTTATCCAGTTGTCCCAAGAGGACCACTGTTCTGCCCCAACTCTTGTTTATTTTTACCACTCTATGTTTACCCTGAGGTGCTATTTTATCTTGTTTGTGGGGGAAATCTGGAGAGCTTGGAATTTTCTGACCTACTCCTCCATCTTCCCAGAATCCTTTTCCCTCTAAGCTATTTTTCAAGGACTTTAGAACATTAATAAGAATTATTAATCATTTACATCTGTTCTATTAATATCATAAACCTTGTTACTTTCACAAAATCTGAAGCACTAGTTAGCAGCTAAGCCAAAAATAAATGAATCTTTACTCCCACTACCTTGTTCGAACCACAGAAGAGTTCTCTCATCTAAGTCAAGATTTACCTTCTTTCTTAGGATAAAAATATTTTTGAAATTATGTGATATTCAGAATGGGAATGGGTCTTTCTTAATATTAATTCATTATTCATGTAAAAAAGTTATTTTGGATTTTTTAAACTGTGTGTTGGAAGTTTAAAATTCGTTGGTGTTTTCTGAATATCACCTTATCTAAAATAGTTCACTATGCTCTGGTATTTAAGAATCAGGAATTTAAGTGCTATTAAAATGTCCATATAAAGGTTTGTTCTCAATGTATTAACAGATGATCTTATAAGATGACCCTACAATGTCCAATTTGCTCATGTATATTTCAATAAAACAATATATTATGCAACGTTTATAAAGACTCAGATGAAAACCAGACAGTTCCTCCAAACAGATTTGCATTTAATTCAGTTAAATAGCAAATGAATATCTACCTGTGGTTAAAACATACACATACACACACACACACACACACACACACACACACACACACACACACACA
>NW_020950062.1:14352032-14500016 GCF_900497805.2 Vombatus ursinus | reverse complement strand
ACACACACACACACACACACACACACACACACACACACACACACACACACACAACCCTGGGTTTTAAGCAGTTTTATATTGACACATCCAAACAGTTGCTGAATACCATCAGTTAAAATTCCTGACTAGGAACTAGGGGTAAAGTATTTTATAAAACTTTGCTCCTGGGCATAGATCACCATCTTCAAAATTACCCATAAATGTGGATTCTACAACCAAGTGATACAGGATACTTGGAAAATCCTGATAGCTCAGATAAGTCTTCTCAAAAGAAGAAAATAAATTGAATGTTAAAATGGCTATGAAAATATACTTTGGTATAATACTATTCAGAAGGAAAAGATCTCTGATCAAATGGACTAACTGTACCAGATATATATTAGAGAATCAGACTGATAGAGGCAACTGAGGTCCTAGTTTTATATCATGTCTAAACAGATACTTGTAAGATATTTGTTGCTAAATGACAATGTAGATTATCTCCCTATCTCTAAGTACAACACCACTAATCCCCTTCTAAATTTATGACCTTGAGATCATGGATCTAGAACTGGGAAACATTACAGATCTCTTCATTTTACATAAGAGGCAATTGAGGCCTTGAATGGTTAAGTGATTTACTTGAGATCCTCAGCTAGTAAATGGCAGAGATAAGATTTGGACTCAGGTTTTCTAACTTCAAACTCAACACTATTTCCACTTTACCTTAATCTGACTAACAAAGAACTATTTTCTAAAGTAAAAATGACAGGAATATTGGTGGTAAATGACCATTCCATATTTGAATTCATAATATAAAAGGAGAGGGAAATTGGTTATAATCTGACTGAGATTCTAGATTTGGGGAGAATGGATTTTAAAAAAAAATTCTACAGAGGAAGTCAGTTTGATAGGAATTGAGAAAGTCTCAATAATCATCTTCTTTCCACATGTGCATGTGCACACACACACACACAATTCCAATAAGGAGAAAAAGAAGGAGACAAACGTGGATGCTCAGAGAATCAATTGAGCAATTTAAGTTTTAAAAAGAGGCAGTGTGACATAGTGAATAGAGCTGGTCTTGGAGCCAGGAAAACCTGGGTTCAAGTCCCAATTCTGACATATACTGCTAAGTGACACTATGCAAGTCATTTAAACTCTCAGTGCTCTAGGCAAATCTCTAAGACTGTAAGCTGTCAAGCAGGTGTAGACAGGTTTAGTAGAGGATGTTCCACATCAGGAACTTGTTACACCAATGAAATGACAGGTCCAGTCAAAATCTCTATCCCTCAGTAAAAAATATGGAAGTGAGAAGAGGGGGCATACAAAAAGTTGACAGATAATTTTATAAGAAAATCAGTAGAATTAAAGCTCAAAATCTGCTTTATTCCATTATCTCTGGGGTTTTTTTAACTGCTTAGAAATTTTGCATTACTTTTTTGAGGGTTGAAAACTGGATTAGTTGGAAAATAAGTCTTTTGTGGTGGGTATCAGTAAAGCAGACAAGGAGTTAAGAGGTTTCCCACATGGAAGTTCTTTTTTTTTCCCTTTTTAGCAAAGGTACTGTGTCCAAACTCTATCTTAAAATTCCTACTGTATACAACCACAGGAATGCAAAAGAGCCTAAAAGGAATTAAACAGTAATATGTGCACCACTGTACTGTACTCCAAGACCCTCACACTCGTTTCTCCCTAGAAAGACACTCATTTCTCCCCTTAGCTAATATAATCATTTAACCAGCAAGGGAGTAAACTTTACAAGTCTGCCTCTTGTTAAGGGAAAATGAATTTTTTTAATCAAGTAGAATAGCTCAGGAGCAAACAAGATCTTATTGGGCAATTGCAGGAGAGACTGAGGCTAGAATAAAGTCAACTTCTTTGCCCAAAGAGCAAGATTCAGAGAGAAGTTTTTTTTTTCTATATCCCAAAAAGCATAAAGCACCATAAATTAACAGCTTGTAGAGAAAAAATAACAGATGCAACATACAACAAAACTAAAGAGACATCAAAGAAGATGCCTTAACTTCTCTGAATTATTTGTGATCTTGTTGATAAGCAAGACCTTAATAGAATTGTTAAAATAAATATCCTAAATTTAAAACAACATTCAAAAATCCTGAAGTCACTCTGCTACCTTCTTAAGTTACAACTTGCTGATCAATTAAGTATTTAAATTTTTATATCTCTATCACTCTGCTATATTATCTTGTGTATTGCTTGCTTTTTATATATTTATTTGCATGTTGTCTCCTCGATTAGATTATAAGCTCCTGGAGGTCAGGGGTGCTAGTTTGCTTCTTTTTACATTCACAGCACTTAGCACAGTACCAGCCACATAATAGAAAATTAAGAAATATTGATTGATTGACTATATTAGGAGTACGAATGCCCCTGTATTCCATATCTTTTCCTGTGGTAGCCGCAGAGAAATGATAATTTCCTGCATTTGGTGTCTCTGGTGACCATCTAGAGGTAGATCCATGAAATCAACCCTAGTTGACTTTAGAGGAGATATTTCTAATGGTTCTGTTGGAGTCAAGTGACTTTGGAAGTAATGCTTTTATAGTTCACCAATGTGCCATTACCACACAATCTTCTCTACACTGTGACCTTCTGCTGTAGGCCTTCTGACCTCAGGTACAATGGCAAAAACAAACCTTGGTCCTTCTGTGTGGTTACCAAAGACTAACTCTAAATTGAATAAACGAATGAAACATAGCTTCAGAAGAGCAACATCTAGGCTACTTTCTTGTTTTCTTTGTAAATCCTTAGCGAAAAATCTGGATGAGGATATTTGGGCAAGTCTTTAGACACTATGAATAATTCAACAGGACTGGCTCCTGCTGTTGAACATAATGACACATTGATTGATGAGAAACCTAAGTCTTAGTAATCAATCCTATCCAACATTTCACTTCAAGGCATCCTTAGCGATCTGTTCCATCCTTTCTGCTGACCATTTGCTTGAGGGTGATGAAACAAAATGCTGACAGCTCTGATAATGTTCCTATCTGTAAATTTCTCAAAGTCAACTCATTAAAATGTAGACCCAACATGGTAAATACCAGTTTACCATGGCAAGCAACATGTCCCACATAAATGGCACAGTGTTAAACTTACAGCAGCAGAGGTTTTGATGAATCTACAAGTACTTCAAAACATTTTGAGAAGGTGTCTACTACCATGAAAAAGTTTTTTCCCTAAAAAATCAATCTGGAAGTATTCAAGGCTGTGTAGTGACTATTCATGAAAAAGAAATAATTGCCTTTGGTGGACTGTGATGAGAAGAGGTAGATAGGTGGCACAATGTATACAGAACTGGGCCTAGAATCAGGGAGACCTCAGTTCAAATATGGCCTTATATATTTCAAAGTTGCAGGGCCCTTTGCAAATCACTTACACTCTATGTCAGTATTCTTAAATGCAATATGGTGCAATAATAATAGCACCTTCCTTCCAGGGTTGTTGTGTGGTTCAAATGAGATGATATTTGTAAAACACTTAGTACAATTCCTGGCATATACTAGACCCTTAATAAATCCTTGTTTCCTTCCTTCAGGTAGACTGTAGCTGTTTATCTGAAAACGTGTAGTAGTTGCTAACACATTCTAGGTTTGATTCTGGCCAACAAAAAACTATTTTTTATTATTTTTAATAATGATAAAATTGAGAGGAAAAATAATTTCCTCTATTGCTTACAAAGCAAGTGGATCACCCAGACTTTATCTGGAGACTTTGAATGAAGGAGAACCCCTGACTTTCTGAAGCAGCCTCCAGCAGAATAGCTCTAATTATTAAATGTGTTGCTTTGTGATTTTCTCTCATTGGTCCTACTTTTTGGAGTTACAGAGAAAATCTAATCCCACTCCCAGGTAACAGATGATCAAATATTTGAAGAGAGCTGTCATGTACCTTCTAAGTCTTTTCTTTCCACCCTAAACCACTTGACCTCCTTCAGCCAATTTTCTTTCATACACCCTGAAGTCAAGACCCTTCACCTTCCTGGTTGCCTTCATATGGACATTCTCTAGCTTTTGAATATCCTTACAAATGTAAGGGTCTGCTCCTTTTGGCAAATAGGTAGGTAGTAAGGAGCAAGGACAGAAACAATGTGAGATTTTGAATAGCAGCAGATCAGGAAAGCAGCAGATATAATTGACTTGCCAGTAGGTTTTAGACTGCCTTAGTGCCTCATTTCCTAGCCACTTAAATTTATGAGAATGCAATGAACTGATTCATCCTTTATGTGTTTTCTCTCCCCGTTGGTATGTGAGATCTTTGCCAGTAGGAACCATCTCACTTTTCTATTTGTGTACCAAGAACTTAGCACAGTGCTTAGCATATAGTAAATGCTTAATACCTGCTTTTCCATTTTATAAGATTGCCAATACCCTCCCCCTGAAAGTACATTTATTTCTTCATTCTATATATGCTTATATATCTTTTTATTGTTTCTCCCATTAGAATCAAGAACCAGCTAGGTATTTCAGTGAACAGAACGCTGAGTCTCTAGTCAGGAAGACTTAAGTTCACATCTGGCCTCTTAGACACTTAGCAGCTATATGATCCTGGCAAGTCACTTAACCCTATTTGCCTTAGTTTCCTTATCTGTAAAATGAGCTGGAGAAGGAAATGGCAAGCCACTCCAGTATTTTTACTAAGAAAACCCTAAATGGGGTCATGAAGGGTCAGACACGATTGAAACGACTGAACAACACTAGAATCTAACTTGTGAGTAGAGATTGTTTAAATTTATTGTATTTTTATTAACACTATATACTCAGCCTGTCCAAAACTGAGCTTACTTTCATGCAAAACCCTTCCCTCTTGCTAATTTTCCTATCACTGTTGAGGATACTGTCAATCTCCCAGTCACTGGAGCTCATAGCCTAGGTGTCATCCTTAATTTCTCACCTTCTCTCTCTCTCATCTCCTACAACTAATCTATTGTCAAGTCCTGTTGATTATACCTTCATAGCATCTCATAGATAAATTTCTTTCTCTGACCTGACACTACCATCACTTTGGTATAGGCCCTCATCTCTTCACATCTAGACTATTGCAATAGCATGTTGATTAGTCTTCCTGCCTCAAATCTTTCTCCTCGAAGTTCATCCTCCCTTTAACTATCAAAATAATCTTCCTAAAGCACAGGTCTAACCATGTTAGTTCACTATTCAGTAAACTTCAGTGGCTCCCTATTAGCTCCAGGATCAACTATAAAATAATCTTTTTTTTTTTTTTACTTTTAAATCCCTTCACAATCCAGCCTCTTACTAACCTTTCAGTCTTCTTACAACTTACCCCCTTCCATGTATTATACTATTCAGTGATACTATCCTCATTATTGTTCATTACACAAAACTCTCTGTCTTCCAACTCTTTACATTTTTATAGACTATGCCACAAGTATGGAATTCTCTTCTTCGTCATCTCTGCCTCCTGACTTCTTTTGGCTTTATTCAGGTTTCAACTAAAATCTCATTTTCACAAGAAGATTTTCTGGTTTCCATTAATTCCACTGGCTTCCCTCTGTGATTATATATATCTTGATTATATCTAATGGGGTTTTTTTGCATATTGTCTTCCCCATTATATTGTGAACTCTTCAAGAGCAAGAATTGTTTTTGCCTTTCTATCCCCACAACTTAGCACAGTGCCTGGCACATAGTAGTTGCTTACTAAATACTTTTTGATTAACTGATTGTTAGATTTTAAAAAGGCAAACAAAAAATGGAAGATACTTAATTTTGTTTTCTTTTGTTTTTAATTGGAAATTGTGACCTCCAATATTGTTTTTCGATTATTGGGGCAAATAGTCATAGCCAGAAGAGGTGAAAATTTGGCAAAATTTGGTCACCATAAATTAGATCCATGTCTCTCCTTAAAGAAATAAAGCCCTGAACCAGGAAGTTTTCTCAAAGAAAAAAAAAAAGACAGACTGTATCTTTCTGTACCGTCACTTGCTATCTCTGGGAGGCAAAAAATCTTCAAAGTCCAGTTAAGCAAACAAATGAAGAAGATTCTGCCAATTATAGGCTGAGTTTCTGCCTTTTCTAAGGGACTACAAACTATATCCCTGCTGAATGCTTTGGCTAAACCTGAAAGAAGTGGATATTGTACTTGCACTGAGGAACAACGAAACCAAGTAGCAGCCTAATCAAGGAAGTCCAGCATATTGACCCATCTAGCTGAGACATCATGCTCTGTGGTAAGCTAGCCAAGTCCAGCAGCAAAATGGCTCAGCCCAGCAGAAGAGCCAATAGTCTATCTATCCCCTGTGTCACATCCAGTCTTTAATGACAATATAAGAGAAAAATCATTGAAGTCCTAGAGTTCTTCAGAAAGAAGGGACATCAGAGCCCAGTAGTTCCAGAATTGTGAGTTGTCTTGTCCGTGTGCATTCTATGTGCAAATGCTTCACTCTCTATAAACTCTGCTTGTCCCCAATCTACCCCATAGATGGCCCATGTATTATCAGAGAAGTTTCCATGGATCTATGGGAGGAATGTCTTGTATTTTTTTTCCTTAGTTGGCCATTTGGATAAATGTATTTTTTAAAACTTAATTGATCTATCTGCTGCCTGAATGTCTTTTTCCCCCCAGTATATTTTGTTTCATTAAATATTTTTCAATTACACATAGAAAATACTTAACATTCTTTAAAAAACTTTGAGTCTTAAATTCTTTCACTCCTTCTCCCCCTCCTCCATCCCTGAGAAGGAAAGCAATTTGATATAGATTATACATGTGAAATCATAGAAAACATATTTCCATATTAGACATATTGCAAAAGAAAACAGATAAACAGAAAAATAAGTAAAAAAAATCTGTATTCAGACTCTATAAGTTCTTTCTCTGGAGATGGACAGCATTTTTTCATCATAAATCCTTTGGAATTGTCTTGGATCATTGTATTGATTAGAATACCTAAGTCATTCATGGTTGATCATTATAAAATATTGCTATTATTACATACGATGTTCTCTTGGTTCTGCTCATTTCATTTTCCATCAATTCATGTAAGTCTTCCTTGAAACCATTCTGCTTGTCAATTTTTATAATATAATAGTATTCTGTCACAATCATATACCACAATTGTTCAACCATTCACCAGTTGATAAGCATTCCTTTAATTCCCAATTCTTTGCCATCATGAAAGGAGCTGTTATAAATATTTCTGAGCATATAGATCCTTTTTTCTTTCCCATTGATCCCTTTGGGATAAGCTGTCTTTAATTTATACCAGTGCAGGCTCAGGAATATCAGTATTAGAAGTATAACTGACCACAAGAGTTACCCTGAAGTAGCAGCCACGTTTCTGGGGATCCCCAATCTCGGGAGCTAGTTGGAAGGAAGGGAGCCTAGAGGGAGTTGCTATACTAAAATGTGGTTACCAAAAGTGAAAAAATATATATAATGACATATATTTTAACACGAGAATTTGATTTTTTTCTTTTAGATATGGAGACAAACTTTATCATAAATTATAAGCAAAATAGTTCAGTGTTGCATGTGTATTGAAATGATTCATGGGTATTGGATCATCTTCAGAAGAGACTCATAATAGGTTTGTAATCAATATAGATATTTTAGGTACACAATCAATCAACAAGCATTTATTAAGCCCTTCCATGTGCTAAGCTGTGCTAAGCATTAGGGATACAAAGAAGGCAAAAACACGATCCCTGACCCAAAAAAGCTAACAGACTTATAGAGGAGAAAATACATAAGCATCTATGTACACATAAGATACAGATATAGATACATACATATGTGTGTGCATATACACATATGTGTGTATGTGTGTGTGTATGAAATGGGAGGTAATGCTGGAAGAAGGGCATTGGCAGTGGGGAGGATGGGGGGATTGTAGTGGTAAGGAAAGGCCTCTTGTAGAAGATAGAGGCTAAGCTGAATTTTGAAGCAAGGCAATAAAGCTAGAAAGCAGAAGTGAGAAGGGAGAGCATAGTTGGCATCAGGGGAATCCAATAAAAAGGCACAGAGTTGAGAGATAGAATGTCTTAAGTGACTAATAACAACAATAATAAAAAAAACAATGCTGCTGTATTGTGCAATACACTGGAAGATGTAAAATATAAGAAGTCTGGAAAGGTAGGAAGAGATCAAGTTGTAAAGGGATTTAAAAGCCAAACAGAATTACATATTTGATCTAGGCATTAATAGGGAGACACTAGAGTTTACTGAATAGAGGGGTGATGTGGTCAGACATGCTTTTTAGGTATATAACTTTGACACTTTAGTGGGGGATGGACTAAAGTGGGGATAGACTTCAGGCTGGAAGATCAGCTAGAAAGTTCTAATAGTGCAAGCTTGAGGTGATCAGGGCCTGTACTAAGGTGACAGCTATAAGAGTGGAGGTAAGAGACCATACTGAAGCAATGCTATATAGGAAGAAATTACTGGACTTAGCAATGGATCGGATATGAGAAGTGAGTACAAGGGAGATGTTGAAGATGACACTGATGTTGCAAGCCTGAGTGACTGAGAGAATGGTGGTATCCTCAATACGAATAAGGAAGTTTGGAAGAGGGGAAAGTTGAGGGTAGGTGGGAAGATAATTAGTTCTATGAAAGCTATTAAAAATCAACAACCAAATAAAATCAGCATACTTTTATTAAGTGTCTTTTGTGTGTAGGACATTATGCTAGTTGCTGAAGAGATTTGAAATTTCTTGAGGACCTAGCTGATCCCCTGTTGCTAGAAAAGCCCCTATCCTTCTACAACTCAGATATAAACACACATAGTCATAATACATAGCATTTTATTAGAGTTCATTAGCATTACCAAAGCACTATGTCAAACCCAAGGGAAAGGTCATTTCCTAGTGAGAAAATCTGGGAATGTTTCTTGGTCAAGATGATATCTGAACTAGGTTTTAAAAAAGATATATAGGAATTTATTAGGGCAAGATGAGGACTGTGGGCAATTCAGAGATGGAGAAATAATATAAGTAAAGGACAGAAAGCAAAACATTTGAGGATTTCCTAATGAGTTGTGGAACTTCATGACTACTGTGATGACAGCAAGGTTTCTTTTTTTCAATTTGTGCATCGTTTCATTCTGTAGGTGACATTCTTCTTAAAGTATAAGCAAGTGATGCCTCAGTACCACCTGGCATTTTCTAACTACGCACAGCTGTAGCACTAGAAGATTAAGCATCAGCAGTTTAAAAAAATAGCAGAGCTTTATGTTCATAGTAATGTACTAACAGAGACTCAGAAGTCAATAAATGTTTGACATTCTAGAAAGTGTCCCCATAATTCCAGTTAAGTTCAAAGCTACAGAACAGATTTTATTGGTAGGCAATGAAGTGATTCAGCAATGCTTACCTGTTATGGAAGAAAAACATGGCAGAAATTGAGAACCTTAGAAAGACTTTAAGCCCTTGCTTTGTTTTTTGGAATAGGCTGGGTCACAGAATGGAAAGAATACTTGGTCTGGAGATAGGAAACCTGGCTTCAAACTCCTCTTCTTAGATGTAGCTGTGTAACTATGGACAAGTCACTGATCCTCTCATAACCTGAACTGCCTAATCTTTAAAATGGGGATAATAATATCAATACTACCTAGCTCAAAGGGTAGTTGTATGCAAAATTCCTCACAAACCCGAAAGATGTATGTCTTGTTGGATTTGCACTATATTTTTTATCTGTTTTGATCTTTTTTTTAATGTTACCTCTTGTCATCTAATAAGTTAATTCCCTCCCAGTTTTACGTCATCTGAAAATTTAACTATTTCATAACTAGATTTAGATACTGGGTGATGGTTAGGGGCCTCAAGGACTCTGTATCAAGTAACATTTTCAGTTCAATAAGTATTTATATCCTCACCAAACCAGGTCACTTTATTGTTGCTGCAGTTCAGTGTTTTAGTCATATCCAACTCTTTATGACCCCATGGACCATACTGGCCATAGGGTTTTCTTGGCAAAAACACTAAAGTGGTTTGCCCTTTTCTTTGTCAGTGGATTAAGGCAAATAGAGGTTAAATGACACAATTAGTATGTGTCTGAGGCCAGATTTTAATTCAAGTCTTTCTGACTCCAGGCTGAGCATTGCATCTACTGAGCCACCTAGCTGCTTCCTAGGCAAACAGAAATTAAGTGATTTGCCCAAGATCACACAGCAAGTAAGTGTCTGAGGCCGGATTTGAACTCAGGTCTTCCTAACTCTGGACCCAGCACTCTATCTACTGAGCCACCTATCTGCCTTACCTCTTTCTAGCACTCTGTGCTGGATCTCCAGTTGTTTAGTGTGCTCTCATCAAAAGTTCAAGGTTTGGTGGGTTGCTTGAAGTCCCACCTACAAATGACAAGCCTGTGTTCCAAGACAGATAGCTATTGCATATCTGGAGCATCTTTCAGGATAAAAAACAAACAAAAACAAATCACATGTGATACACCTTCACGTAGCCTACAGTGGGGATCAACCAGGTCCTCAAGAGCATAATGGTTACAGGCAACTTCAGACATGGGCTAGTGCTGACTCCACTCATATTACATAGGTGAGCTGAAACAGCATAGAACTCTTGGTTAGCCTATTCCACTTTTGTTTTCAGACTAGATCTGTGATTTCACTGTTCCATGTTTTATTAGTGTAGGGAACTCCCACTGAGGAAATGTCCTCTTCCAAAACAGATCAACACCTGCTCTGAAACTTACAGACTTACAAAAGAGTTGTCTGGGGGGACTACATAGCCAATATGTATCAAAGGTAGGACAAGACCCTAGGTCTTTCTAACTCTGAGGCCATGAAAATTTGGTGTGTTGTTAGGCAGTCACACAGTTTCTGGGTTAATTTTTTTTTTCTTTGCTATCTTTTGCAGGAGTAAAATGACTATCCATGATGATGACTACTCACAATGTATTAGTCAGTCTGAAAAAAATGCAAACTTATTTTTGAAGTGAATATTGCAATAATATAATTGTCATTGATGCCTTCTTCAAAACATGAAGGATTCATCCTTGGTCTATTCCATATTGAAATCTGACTCTTTTTTTCTTTAAAGTCAAGTAAGGGTTTCTGTCAGTTTTGAATAGCCCAGGGTAAATTACTGATTGTGGTTAGCAGTTCTGAGAAAACTCCAAAAAATTTTCACTCCAGAGGGTACTTACTAGTTCCATGTGGTATACCTGCATTCAGGATCCATATAAAGTTGAACTGATGACAAAATAAATCCTCAAGCTGTTAACAAGAGTTGACGATGGCAACAATGACAATATACCTTTCTTAAATTTACAATGAAAAATGTGACATCACCACAGGCTTTGATGGTTTAACATGTCCTTTACATGGGAGGCCTGTTTCTGTTCTTGAGGGGAAAAGTCCAAAGGTTATGCACAAACTAATATAGAAGGTCAAGCAGAACATTACTAAAAATATCATCCATTCAACAAATACTTGGGAAGGGCCAACTATTCTCAGAAGAGAGATAGGTCTGCTTAATAACAGAATAGTGGTTTTGAAGCCAGGAAAACTGGGTTAAAATTCTGTCTCTGACAGTTTTATGTTCTGTAGTTGTTTTTCAGTCATGTCTGACCCTGTGTGACCCCATTTGAGATTTTCTTGGCAAAAGATACTGGAGTAGTTTGCCATTTCCTTCTCCAGCTCATTTTATAGATGAAGAAACTGAGGCAAACAGGGTTAAAGTGACTTGTCTAGAGTCACACAGCTAGTAAATGTCTGGGGCCAGATTTGAATTCAGGAAGATGACTCTTCCTGACTCCAGGTCTGAGACCCTATTCATTCTGCCATCTAGCTTCCTCTGACAGTTACTAGCTGAGAAATTGTGAGCAAATCACTTCTCTTCTTCAATGATGTATATATTCAACAATAGGTAGGTTGTGATCTGTGACAGGATTTCACTTGTGAAATCACAGATTCATCTTATATTGACTATGTGCAGAACATTGTACTAGGTACTTGGAGACACATAAAGGTGAGAGAAGCCATAACCTCTGTATGGGGTACAGAGATCCTTACCAATAAATTCTGGAGACCCAGATGGAGCAAAGAGAAAAAAATTCTTTATTAGCTTTCTCGAGAAAGGGCACCCTCCGTCTGCCTGAATTGGCTCTGGTGGAAGAGTGCAAGGATGTACTCAGCAAAGAAAGATTATATAGCCCCTAACCCCAATGTCTCCTCCCTAACCCCCTTCCTCTCAGCTCATTGGTGCAAGCCTTGAGGGCACAATCTATTCTCAGAAATTCTACCCCAGCAACAGAGAACAAAAACAGTTGCCTAGAGACAAGGAAAGGCAGGAAGTTTTTGCAAGAGTGAGTAAACAGTTTTAGAAGAGGGGGTTGTTATTCATCCCTGCTACATGCCTAAAAACAAGTTTAGGAATGGGCAGGGTCTGGTAAAGTACAGAATGTGTTGAAAAGCATGTCTCTTTACAAGGTCAAGCAATTACTCTTTGAGGAGGCTTCACTCCTGAGAGATCCTCAGAGATCATCTCTCACACCTCTATTCTCATGGGGATTATAATCCAAGAGAGACATGAGGTAACCAGTGGGCTGGAGGTTGAGGAGGAAAGAAAAGATTGAACACAATCTTCCAGAAGTGCTCATATTGGGCTGTAGAGTCCAGTAGGATAATCCTATAAACTGCCTCTCTACACGTAACCCACTATCACATTGTTGGTTTTTGTTTGTTTGTTTTGCTTTGTTTTGTCTGTCATATCTATTGGCATATTTAGATGGTATCCTACTAAGACCCCTTTATGTTTTTTTCAGACAAACTTCAATCTAACTATACCCCTCCCTTCTTTTACTTATTAAGTGAATTTTTTAACCCTCTATGAATACATTTGTTGGTAATCAATTTCACCTTACTCACTTTGGCCTAACATACTAGCATGTCAAGATCTGCTTAGCTCTTAACACTATCAAGCAGTATCTTAGCTATACTTCCCAGTTTTGTGCTGTTTATAAATTTGTTAAGAATTCCAGCCATATGATTATCATGTCATTGAAACAAAATGTTAAACATCAATTCAATTCAGTAATCTTGCACTAAGCATCTATTATGGTCCAAGCACTGTGTTAGCCATTAGGGACACAATGATAAAAATTGAGCAGTTTTTGCTCTTGTTCTACAGCACAGGATTGAACACAGATCTCTGCAGACTTCCAAGTCTTCCACTGGAGACTTCCAAGCTGACATCAAGTTATTAATAACCATTCTCTACATCTAGTCGTGCAACCAGTCCAAATCTCTTGTTTAACAGTCATCCACACTACATCTCTACATCTTTTCAACAGGAATACCTTTAAAGATTTTATTAATTCCTTACCATTAAGTAAACTATATCCACATAATTTCTCCTATCTACCTTTTCGGTGCCCTGTTAAAAAGGAAATAAGATTAGTCAGACATGACTTGCTCTTAATGAAGTCATACTGGTTCTTCGTAATCATTAATTTCTTTGATTTTTATTGATTTTTTTTGCGTCAACTTAATTTACAAATATATCCTACTCCATCCCATACCCAGAAAAGTATCCCTTGTAACAAAGATTTTTTTTAAAAGATAGATAAATAAAAAAGCAGTTTAGCAAAACTAATAAACACAGCAACCAAATCTGACATTTTATTCAATATTCTGTACTCATAGAACACCATTTCTTCCAAGGTGGGAAAGAAGTGTATTTTCTATTTCTTCTTCAGGGCCAGGTTTATCATTATAATTATGTAGCATCCATTTGCATTTTGTTATTCTTCCCATTTAAATGGTTGTAGTCATTGTGTAGATTCACTGCTTCCTTTTTTAGCCATTTACTAAGCATTATTTCCAGAATTTTGCCAAGAACTAAAGTCAGGTCCACTGGCATGTAGATTTCTATTCTTTTCCCTTTTTTGGAACAAGAAGTATATTTTCCACCTCAATAATCTTTTAACTATGATTGATCAACTCATCAATCACATATATTGGTCCTTTTAGACCCCTGTGATATAGTTCATCTGGGTCAAATGACTTTATTTTATTAAGTGAACTTTCTTGGGGGCAGTTATATAGTTCAGTGGATAGAACTGGGCCTAGAGTCAGGAAGACCTGAGATCAAATCGGGCCTCAGAGTAGCTTGTGACCCTGGCCAAGTCACTTAACCCTGTTTGCCTCACTTTTCTCATCTGTAAAATGAGCTGGAGAAATGGCAAACCACTCCCGTGTTTTTTTTAAAAAAAAAACAAACCCAAATGCGGTCACAAAGAGTCGGACATCACAGAAACTATTGAACAACAAGGTAGTCTCATGTTCCCGTTACTTATCTGGAGTATCAACTTCCTATTTTTTTTAGTTTTGAGGAGTTTTTTTGGGGGGGGTCTGTCCTTTCCAGTAAAAAGATCATTTTCCCTAAGAGGAAAAAAGGAAAGATAAGTGAACTCACAGCATTCTAGAATTCATAGGTGGAAGAAACCTTAGCAGCTTCCTAGTCCAAATCATACCCTGTTATCCATTATCATCATCCCATTCACTCTCAAAATTGGTATTATTCCTTATTTATTCTTCCTCTTTTCTTTTTTAAACAGCCTAAATGATTTTTTTTGTTTTTGCTGTTAGCTTTTTTTGCCATCCTCAGGTAACTTTGAGCTCTTTCAATATTGTTCATATAGTGACGAAGAATACTTCTGCATTCATCCATCATTCTTTCCTTTGCTTCCATCCTCTGTATGTATCTTAAAAACCTAAGTTGATTGATGATTTCTCCCCGTATCCATAGCAGTCTCTATAGACAGTCTCCATGTTCATTTTTTTCCATTCTCATGGGAATTAGTTTTCTTTATGTCTGCAGAATTCTCTTCTTGAGAGCTTCCCATCTTTTCTGGGCTAACTTTCCCGATATGATTTTAGTTCATGGGACCCTATGTTTTCATCTCCTAAATATAGGACAGTAGAAAAAGAACTGGCTCTGGAGTCTGAAGCCCTTGGGTTCATATCCTACCTTTGTTGATTACTGTATGACCTTGGATAAGGAACCTAACCTACCTGGACCTCAGTTTTACCATCTGGTAGAAGAAAGGACTGCACTAAATGGCTTCTGAAGTCTAATCTAACTCAAGATTTATGATACTGTGATCTATTATTTTAAGCTATTGTAGACTATTGAAATCTATTCTCCTAAACTATAGGGAAAATGTCAGATTATGTCCAACTTTCTTTAATTTCTCTATCACAAACTCTAGAAAGTATAACAACCATTTGTTTCAAATGTTCTCATCATTTTTATCCCAGCTACTCTCTATTCATAGCTGCAAGCCTTCATCTGTTAATATACCATCTTTGCTGAACAGGGAAATGTCTGATAATCTGTAGGTTATAACCCCAGAATCTACTTTGAGCTATTGACTGGTTGGAAAATTTGTTAGGCATTTTGTCAGTCATTTAAAGTCCAAACTCTACCTGAATTATGGTCCAAAATATATATTTTAACTTCTTTCATATTGCTGTTTCAATAGCCTAGGTCCCCTTTAAATAGTGGGAGGGGAGAACTCCACTCAGCAAAAGGACTTTTCAAAAAGATTCTTTCCAAGCCCCCAAATTTGCCATGCAAATTAACTCAGAAATAAGACAACAAAGGTCAGAGTAGAGATCAGAAACCTTGTGACCTTCACCCTCCTTGCTCTGGGCAAACCAAATTACTAAATTCAGAACAGAAGTGTTAAAATTCCCAAGATGTTTACTTTCTTAAAGTTATTTTGCAGACCAAAATATCTTTTATACGTCCCTAACTATATAGCAGGACAGTGAAAACAATGCTGAATTTAAAGCCAGAAGAATTAAAGTCCCAGTTTTGCTACTTACTTCCTATGTTGACCTCGAGCAAATAACTTTGCCTCTTTGATCCTCAGTTTCCTCATCAATACAATGAGTTATGTGTGAAATAAATGACCTTTATTTTCTTTCCCTTTCTTGATTTAGGTTCCTTTTACCTCCAAAGTATCTTCTAGCTCTAAATCTAAGACACTTTGAACAATGTCCACAGATTAAATAGTATGACAATCTCTGTTTACTTTGAATATTATATTTGCTGTCTTACTTATTAAAAGGAGAAAATTTCAAATGAGAGCATGACCTCTCTGAATAGAAAAGTAAATATGGTATGGGTTAGTATAATTATTTCATGCCAACTGTTTTTCCCTTTCTTAGTTCATGAGTCTCAATAAATGATATCAGGTTTGAATGGAAGAAATATGTCCTTTCATAAGTGTAGACAGTAAGTTCCTGTACTTAACAGAAATTCAGGACTTTTTCCCAGACATTCAGAAACATTGAGATAAAACAGATGGATTATCTTATATATGTTTATCTTATCCAGATAATTTTTCCATATGTTGTACACTAGTCTCTCTAATATCCACCTGTGAAATGACATTGCTGAGTATCAAAGGTATATGGTTATTCAGATTGCAGTGAGTTTGCCAAGTTCTCAAAATAATTTTTCTTTATTTCCCCTTTAGTAGATGTATAAGTGTTAGCTAAATTAATTTTGTAGACTTTTTTGCTAATCCTCAAAAAAAAAGTATTGTAAAGGTGAGATCACAAGTATAATATGAGATATGTGTGTGTATGTGTGTGTGTACATATTCAATGGAGATATATAGCTAGGTTTATCTTGCTATATATCTAGATCTAGCTATATATCTCCATTGAAAATATTTGTTGAATTGAATGAGTGACCAAATACTCTATGAAATTGTATGGCTTTTATTGGACACTGTTATAGACCAGGTCTCTAATTCCCAGCTAAAATCCCACCTTCTACAGCAAGCCTTCCCCAGCCCCTCTTAATTCCAGTGCCTTCCATCTGTTAACTATTTCCTGTTTATCCTGTATGTAGCTTGTCTTGTGTATGTTTGTTTGCATGTTGCCTTCCCTATTAAATTGTAAACTCCTTGAGAATAAAGACTGTCTTCTGCCTCTTTTTATTGTCTCTTTATTTCCAGCACTTAGAATAGTGACTGGAACACAGTAGGTATTTAATAAATATATATTGATTGATTAATTGGTCTGTGGCTCAGGTTCAGGACTATAATGAAATGATAAAAAATTTATTTACTCATACTGTGAAAAGGATATTCAATTAGGATACAGCATTGATTCAGTTGGATAGAGCCTCTCTGTCCTTGGTTTGGTCATGCTGGTCTATTGATACAAAGCTTGTCTTAATCCTAAGACAGAAACCCCTCATTGCTTGTGCATTAGCTTTTGTACTTGAATATCCAGGTAGCTACACCAATGGTTTGAGTCATAGTCCTGTGAATCAATTAAATTTTATTTTTTTTCAATAACTATTAAAGAAAAACTAATCTAGCCTGCATGAGGTAGATGTTGCTCCCATGACAACACATTGTGAATCCTCTTTACATTTAGGTACAAATCTTTATAACTTTTGATTTTGTTTATTGTATTTGATGTTTTTATTACATAAGTAAAATAAGGCATCATAAAGAAAGGTAGCTAAATAGGAGAGTTTAAAGAGTCTCTTCAGTTTAAAATAAAGGAGATGGTAGTGTTAGTTTCCTGGAGTCCCCCAAAATAGTAAGAAATTTAATTTCATGGGATACTTGGTCATCAATTCAACAAATCTTTTTAAGGCCTACTCTTTCTAAAGAACTGAACTTGTGATCTCACCTTGTACTATTTGTACTGTATAACCAAAAAAGGCCACCATCAAACCAATGATGACCAAGCAATGCATCACATGATGGTGATATGATGATAATTGAAACTGATATTTAGGTAGATCATGAAGACCTGTGAAGGACTTCAAATACATTACTTCATTTGATCTTCATGATTTTGTGAGGCAAGTACTTCAGGTACTAATATACCATTAGTTACAAGTGAGGTAACTAAGACTCAGAAAGATGACTTGCCCAAAGACACACAGGTAGGAAGCACCATGAATAAGATTTGAAACCAAGACTCCCTTCTTTCTAAGACCAGTGGTGTTTCCATCATTTCACCTGCTTCCCAGATGAATTAGATTTCATTGCTCCATCAACTTAATGATCACAGGAAAAAGATCTCATTTTTAAAAATCTATAAAAGGGACCCACAGGTATTGAAAAAGAAACCACAGTATTTACAGGGACAACAAATTAAATACACATTTGCCAATAGTTATATTCCTGACATAACTGAAATGTGCATATGCATATTCCTGAAATGTAACCAAATATCTGTAAATTTAAACATTATATTTAAATGCACTGGGGGAGCTTGGGAAAGGAACCCTACATTTATAAAGTTAGGAATCATACCCTAATTTATCTACTTTGAAAACTGGGATTTTCATATGTTGCATTTTCTCATAGGAAGTTCTGATCATAAGAATAGTATTTATTTCATATCCATTTCTGCCAAAAACTACTTCAGAAACTTTCCATTTTTACTTTTTTACTTCTCTAGTATAGAGGAAGAGAAATTAAAATTATCACCATTTATTGCTGAAATGTGTTCATAGTATTGTTCAGCCTCTAAATATGACTTGACATTTATAATCTCTAAATGTAGTATTATAATGCCATCTTCTCATCCCCTTCCTAATTTTCCTAAATCCAGTTTAGTGTAAGAATGAGACACTTCAACTCTTTCCAAGCTGTCTGAAATAAGAAATGACAGACAGTGGTTCCATGAAGTTATTTTGTTACAATGCAGAAGTGTAGGCCTCACTTTCTTTAGGCACAAAGAGGAGACGCACTCTTGAACAAACTGGTCTGATGAAATATTTATTCACATGTTATATGCTATATGGCTGCATGGTTAGTCCCTCTTGCTAATTTATTACATCTTCTCATCAGATAGTATTGAAAAGGAATGTGAATGTAGGAATTAAAAAGTACTGGGTTTAAATTCTACCTCTGATATGTATATACCCTAGATAAACCACTTGTCCTCTAATTGTTCTAGATTAAGGCCACGAGTTGCAGAGCAGGTGCCATGCTATACTGGTGGAAAGACTTCCTCTCTAGGACCTTTCTACAATGGTGAAAACATAGGTCCAGCTTAATAATATTTTTTAAAAATATATATAGTGTTTTCCCAAGAAGAAGATTCATTGAACAATCATAATTCTTATGGGGTAACCACTGATACATTCATTTATTAGTAGCATGAGTTTTAGGTCTTTGTATTCTGTAACTCTTAATATGCTATGTGACCTTCTCTTTTAGTAAGACCCTAAAGTGTCTCTGAGTGTAGTAGAGATGAATCCTGTTCAGAGAAATCATATGGAATCACAGTTTCTCATTCAGTACGGAGAGCTGTTATAATTATGGTAACCCAAATAGCACTCCAGGTATCTTCCTATTATTTAAAGTGTTTTTGCAATTCCATAATATGTTTAGGTCATAATTAGGACATGATTAAAATATGGTACCAAACCTGAAATCCATGAAAGCAGAGTCTATATGAAAACTTTTTCATGAAAATGTTATTATATCAATGAATTTTGAATATCATAATATAAAAATAGTGCCAATCCCTTTATTAAAAGATTTAATGCCCAAATTAACATGGTCTACTACTGCTAGTACCCAGATGTGTCTGTAGACATTATTAAATACTTGGTACTTGGCTGTTCAAGCCAATTCATGGTTTCACAAATATAAGTAGAGATATTTAAAGGTTGAAGGGACCTAAGAAGTCATCAAGACTAAACTGTTAAAAAACTGAGTTTCAGAAAGATTATATGACTTGCCTAGGGTCATATAGACAATGTACAAGGTGGGATTTGGACCCTGATCTTCCTGACTCCAAATATAGCATTCTACATTAAATTCTAATATATTTCACTATCTGTCTATTCCTGCTCATCCTGCTGTACACTTCTTATCTGTGTTTGAGGATAAATCCTTTTTCAAGCATAAGCCCAAGTTACTAAAGGTCTTAGTTTTATACTTTTAGTATCTTGTGGGCATTGATATGCCATTAGAGATGTCCGACTGTTGTCACTCCTTCCCACTACGTGATTTTTACAAGTCCTGAAAGCTGCCCTTTATAATGCCTTTAACTCAATTCCTAACACAGAAGAGATCGTAGGTAACATGAAGGGGACTATTAACAATCATCATCCATCTTTCCATTGTTATTTGGGTTATCATATTCATTCTTATGGAAACATGGTCCTCCATAATCTACAGCTATATAACATCATTAGTATAATATTACATTGAAGACAATGAGTTTGTCGAAATGAAAAGTTTAGGATCACTGAAAACCTTATATAATTTCAAAAATGTAATTCTGTCAAACTTCCTTATCCTACTCAATCTAGGTTCAATTAACTATTCATCCACAATGTCTGTGTGAAATATATATGCTGATGATGGACTAAAAAATTAGTGTAGTATAGCATTTAATCTAATTATTAGATTCAATAATAGGCACTTAAATACTGTTTTAAAACTTATGTTTTGTTATGCATTAATACAATGCCAGCTAACATGGGGAATTAATATTCTCTATTTCAAGAACTATTCTTGATATGAATAAGACCATTTTTACACAGAAAACAGAAAGAAAAAAAGGCATGTTACAACACATCAGAAAGCATGATAGCATTGGGAAAAAGTTAAATCACTTTAATTAAATTAATAATTTTATAACCATGGAAGCAAAGCAAAACTGAAAAGATACTGCATTATTTGGGGCATATTTTCCAAAAGTAATTATTAAACAACTGCAGTATCCATACATCACCACAAGATAGAGCTAACATAATAGCATGAAGAAAAACAAAAGAAATTAACAAATGAACTCTAACCATATGCTCTATATAGACGTAGATTTATTTTTTTTTTAATAATTGCACTCTATATGTCCCATGTAATTCCATAGGAGTTCTGTTTTTGGATGAAATGATTCACTTATACTTTCACTAAGGTACATTCAACTACCAATTTGATTAATTTTCCATTAGAGATCTGCACCAAAATGCACACTGAAGCTTAGTAATGCTTATCATAGTTTTAAAATTAGAGCACATTAGAGAACCCTGCCTACATCAAAGTTCCCCATGAGGAACAAAGCCATTGAAAAATAATAATGTGAATAACTCCTTGCATATCTTATGATGACTTTGATTGATGATAGAGATCAGGAAGCTTACATTAATGAGTCTATTATCCACATATGCATGCACCCACTTCAGAGGCTTTCAGACAAAGAAGGCCACTAAATTTCAATAAAATAAATGTCAAAAATTCAAACACTGAAAGAATGGAGACTATAAAGCTGAGTCACAAACAAATAAGAATCCTTGGGGCTAGAAAAGAAATATTTTACTCCTCTTCATGAAAAAGAAGGTTTGCTTGTAGTGTACTATAAAGTCATAAAGAGGAATCTAATTGATTAACAGATTGATACATGTTTGAAGCCAATACTATGTATTTTGTTGATCTAGCTCCTATCATTATGATGCATAAATAGTGCTTTGATGATAACCAGGCATCTGTTATATAATCAGTGGTGTTACTGGCTTCGATCACTTAAGCCCTCTCAACCTATCCAACTTTTGCCCATGACTTCCCATCAATCCTGTATAGAGGACCCACCATACTTGCTAAGAGGCTTACTTACAGATTCTGTAACAATGTAATAATGGTGGACATGGGCTGTCTGTGATGACAGTGCTTTTTTTCTCTGGTAATATTTTTAAATCTGTGTAATTTTTCTTTGGAAATATGCTGCGGCCTACCTACGACAATCATGCCCTTTCGGTGAATTGCAACTTTATTTCCTTACAGACACTAGCTGTGTGACCATGGATAAATCACTTCATCTATCTTAGTCTCAGTTTCCTCATTTGTAAAACGAGAAGGCATTGAACTAGATGGCATCTAAGGTTTCTTGCAGTTCTAAATCTATGATTCTACATTTCCAGCTTTGTAATTCATTACTTCTCTTCCAGTGTTCTACATTTTGGCCAAATTGACCTTCTTGGGGCTCCTCCAATGACAATCCTGTCTCCTAATTTTTAAACTGACTGAGGCTGGCCACAACAGCAACTACACTACTACTATTTATTCTCTCAGCATCTTGGGGCTAATCTCTGTGTGCAAAGAATATCTTCCTACTATTTGTCTCTGTAATTCATGAACTCCAACTTGTGTGCTTTCCATTTGCACAAAAAGTCACAATAATATCATTGACTCTTCAACATGAAACATTTATTACTCAGTATTGAGGGAAATGTAAGAATCATTGTGATATTTACTCAATAAAATGTAAAAGCAGCAATAATTAAAATATAGGAATTCACCTATAATCCTGTCACACTGTCCTGCAAACAGTGCACATGATATCCGTGGGTGGAGTAAGGAGTAAACACACACTTACAGATACCTAGCAGTGGGGCATACGAGTATTATAAGGGACAACTCGACTCTGGACTGCAAGCATTGATGCCTTTGATCTTTTAAAAGAAGAGTTGAGACCATATGTCATCTGCAAGGCAAAACCACTTCTCTGCTAGTGATGTGGGGCTAGGACACTGCTTCAGTAGTGTCGAGCTCTTCTGGCAGGCTTCTGATGCAAAGTTTCACTCTTTTAACAACAACAACAAAAATCAACATAATTCCCAACAAGAGAGTTGGAAAGTCTATTGTCTCACTTCTTCCTCCTCTCTTAAATTTGGAGGATTATAAAGAGAAACACAGGGATCCCTAAGAGATTTGCCATTTCTTTAGCTGTTTATGTCACTAAAAGGTAAAAAGCTCAGATATTAGAGAGGATTCTGGGAAGATAGTGGAGTAGGTCAGCAAATTCCAAGCTCTCAAGATTTTCTTCCACAAAAGAGATAAAACAGTGCCTCAGGGAAAACATAGAACTGTAAAAATAAATGAGAATAGGGGTACAAGTCCTCCTGGGATAATCAGAGAAGATCCGAAGAAAAATCCTATGAGGAAGTTTGGTCTCAGTGAAGAGTGAACACCTCCAGGCTTAAACAACAAGCAGCAAGCCCTGAGGTAGGCTGTGTGGGGAGGCTGCCTCAACCCCAGCCACAGGAAATTTTACCACCAGGACAGTGTGGAGAGTTGGGCATCTGAGCTGGAGAAGATCAAGGAGACCTCTCTGCTAACAAGGAACATCAGACCAACTGTGCCTTGGAGACGCAATGGAGGAGGGGCATGAAAAGGAACCAGCACATGCCCGATGAATACAGAGGCAGTGGGGCTGGGACACTGCTGGCTGTGAGTACTTACAGGAGGCTTGAGGTCTTGATTTGGGTTCAAAGTTAGAGAGGAGAACTAGGATCTGAGGCCAGAGGAACCATTCCACGTACCCCAGGTGCAGAGGTGATTATACAAATTAAGTTATTACCAGGAAAAAAAAGGCACAAGCAAAGGAGAAAGAATCCAACCTTAGAGAGTTACTATGGGAATAGAGAAGATGAGGGTTTGTCTTCAGAGGAAGATAATGAAGCAAAAAGAGTACCTCTTCTACGTCCAAAGAATAACATCAAATGGTCACCTACCAAAAAAATTCAAAGAAGAACTTAAAAAAAGATTTTAAAAATCAAATGAGAGAAATTGAGGGAAAAAAAAACAAATAAGAACAATCCAAGAAAAACAAGATTATCAAAAGAAAGTCAACCAATTAGAAAAGGAGATCCAGAATCTTAAGGAAGAAAATGACTCCTTGAAAATCAGAATTGGGCAAGGGGAAGCCAGTGAAGTCCTAAGAGACCAAGAAATAAGAAAACAAAATATAAAGAATGAAAAAATAGAAGAGAATGTGAAACATCTCATAAGAAAAATAACTGATCTGGAAAACATATCAATAAGAGAAAATATAAGAATAATTGGACTACATGAAAGCCATGATCAAAAAAAGAATCTTAATAAAATAATAATAGAAATAATTAAAGAAAATTGTTCTGAAGCATTAGAACAAGAGGGGAAAGTAGAAATAGAAAAAATTCACTGATCCCCACCTGAAAGAGATCTTATAAGGAAAACCCCCAGGAATATTACAGTCAAATTCCAAAAACCTCAAATCAAGGGCAAAATATTACAAGCAACGAGAAAAAAACAATTTACATATGGCAGTGCCACAATTAGAATGACGTAAGACCTAGCAGCAGTGACACTAAAAGATCACAGGTCTTGGAACACAATATACCAAAGAGCAAAAGAACTGGGATTCAGGGCAAAAATCTCATACCCAGCAAAGCTAAGTATAATCCTGAATGAAAAAAATGGACATTTAATAAACTGTCAGACTTTTATGACTTTGTTAAAAAAAAAACTGAATGCAATAGAAGATTTGACATACAAGAGCTAATATAAATATAAGCTGCATACCAAAGACTAATTACAAGGGACTCAATAAAGACAGACTGGTTACTTTTTATGTATTTAAAATGTAAAACTTATGTCTAAAATTGTTATTAATAATTGGGTAGTTCATAAGAAAGATTGTGGTAGACCTGAGGATATGATAGTTAAAAAGAATAATTATCTTATACAGAAGAGGTGCAAGAGGACGAACCAATACAGAGGAATTAAATGGGGGAAGACAGCTGGTAGTTCTGGAAACCTACTTTCATTGGTAATGGGTTCAAGAGATAATACATACACATTTATAAGAGTACAAAAGTCTTCTAAATTTAGAAAGAAATAAAATGCTAAGTAAATAGGGAGGGGGGAGAGGATAAGGGAGGATGAGACCTCTTTAGAGGAGAGGATGAGGGAATAGGTTAATAGGGGATATAGAAGGGTCTTTAGATTAATGGGAATGGGAGGAAAAGGGAGGGATCATTGTGGGGGGGCTAGGTAAAGTAAATTGGAGGGCAAGGTAGCAGGTAGAAGTAAAATAGAGCAGTCAGGAGGGGTGGGAAATAAGAGATATCTACAAACATTAAAAACAAAGATTAGGAGTAGAATTCTTGGGGAAAATACATGTTTATATGTATATATATGTATATGTGTATATATCAATATCTATATATAAATATATCCACAATTAATTGTACCCTAGGGGGTGGGGCAGGGGAGGAAGGGGGGAAAAAAGGACAAAGTAAAAAGTGTACAGCAGAGAACAAAAGAAAACCTGCAAGTAAGCAAAGAAAAAATGGACAACTTTTAACACAACATGTAGTATTTAATATATAAGCTTTCTTGAAATGAAAATTTATTAATATATAATTTGAATCCTCTCTTACATTCTGTTATACACATGGCATGTTTTTGTTTTTTTATATTGTATTTAAGTTTGTTTTTTTTATTATTGTGTATTTAAGTATTTAAAATTAAAAAAAACATAATTTAAAAAATCATATTGGCTAACTTCAGAAAGTAGAGTCCTAAGGGAACAGGATGATAGGAAGGAGAGCTAACAAATGAAGCGTTACACCTTGGTGGAATACTTCAGTGGTGAGTACCAAGCAACTAGCCAGGGAAAAACTAGAGCACATTGACTGCCCTAGGTAAGGGAGGCTCACAATAGAAAAGAGAAGCACACAAGAGAAATAATCACTAAATTTACATAGCTCTTTAAGGTTGACAAAAGTCTTTCCTTACAAGGAGCTGGTGAGATAGGTGGTATGAGAATTATTATTCTTATTTTATAGATGAGGAAACTGGGGATGAGTATCTAAGGTGAAACTCCTCCTGACTAAAGCTCCATTCAGTGTATATACCACATTGCCTTCATTGGGATGTCACAGAAGAACTATTTATCCTGCTTCCGAATTTTGCATACTGCTATGTCTGGCTCCTTAGATGTTCATGGTAACTAAACCAGGATCTTGCTAATCCTGAACAATTTAAACCAATGTGACCAGCTACATCCCTAAAAAAAACCCAAAAAAACAAAAAACCAGAGAGAGAGAGAGAGACAGAGAGAGAGAGAGAGAGAGAGATTTCTTTCAGTAGGAGAGTTTCTGCTCTTCACTGAGCAAATTTTAACAGCTACAGTACTCTTTTCCATCCACAGAGCTTCCTGCCTCAGTTGAAGGAATTACAAAGTTTGTGCAACTTTTAAATCCTGTCTTCTGCCAGGTGGTTGCATCCTTTAAGGCTTAATGAATTAGCCACATGTTTAATCTTGGATTCTTCCAGACCTTAGATGTTTAGCAAAACATTTATTATGGTAGAAACTGGAACGGCCCTATCCAGCTGGGGAAAACCTTGCATTGGGACCTGCGTGAACTCTCATGTTGTGTGACAGCGATGTTGTCTTGGAGGGAGCCCCAAGAGCTGGCCCACAGAATTCCCACAGGGTCCCAGCTGACTTCCTGAACCTTGTTTGTGGACGTATAGAAGTAAATCACGGTGTTCAGGAAGACAGGCATTTGTAGCATTAGGTAGCATTCTGGCCTCTTCTGACCTGCAGCTCAGGAGCCTAACTTGTATACAGTTGCTGTTAGAGGTACATCCCTTGGTCAGAGAAACACATCATGAATGAATGGCCCACACTGCTATTATCTGGGACCAAAAATATGAGACATCTACAGCTGGAAGGAGTGACCACCTTGGACACGGGAAGTGGCCATACAGCTAGCCAGTGAGTGTCAGGAGTGGACTTTAAAACCAGTCTTCCTGGCTCCAAATGTAATGCTCTTGCTCCTATGCCACCCTGATAACAACCCTCTCATTTTACAGATGGGTAAACTGAGGCCTGGAGGAACAGGGATCTGCCCAAGTTCACAAGCACAGGAGCCAGGGCTAAGAAGCCAGATCTCCTGAGGACCGAGCCCTTCTCCCTATCCCTCTTTCCTTATTCGGTTAAATCCAGAGAGGAAAAGGGATGATCAGATGAGGAAATTCTGCCCCAAATTATAGAGGGAATAATTCATTTTAAAAACCTGGGAAATATTCATCATGTCTATGGGAATTTTTACATTTTTTCCAACCCCCCCCCCCCAAAAAAAGATGTTGGAACACAAAGAGAAATATCTGGGCCAACGTCTTGTTTGTTTTTTGGGAAAGAAACATTTCATATAATTAAGACTTGTAATGGAAAATCCAGCAGCGAGGGAAACTCGCAGCCATGGCATAAACTGTCTCTTTCCTCCTACGGTTTTTAGGACAAGAAATTAGCCGTATCTGCTTCCCCTCTTCAGTGGCCCAAGCGCCGTTTCCCACAGCCCCTTCTCCGGGGGCCGTGTTCTCGGCCGGTCCGACCCTTCGGGACCCTTGCGGCTGCCGGGCTCTGTGTAAGTCGGTGAGCGCCGGACACTCTCCCTGCCCCGTCTCGTGATGGTGAGTTTCGTATGACGTTGCAGCCGCTCCTTCCCGTCGCCCTAGTTTTCTGCCCCAGTAATGTTTACATTGTGATATGCATGTGTGCGATTTCTGGGGTTACACGCTTTCCTCGGTTGTGCTGAGAATCCTGGGCACCAGGCCTTTCACATGTTGAATTTCTAGACCTGTACAGTTTGTATTGCTGCTGATGAATGTCCGTGTCACGTTGCCAGCCCATGTCAAGTGTGATTTTTCTTATGTGACCAAAGCGTTTGGGTAGTTCTCCCCATTTTCCTTCCCTGCCCCCACCCCCAAGCTTCTAGGTCTGTTGGGCCTAGTGATTTTGCTCATTGCCTTGAGGTCTGTCCTCTCCCAGTCACCTGAACATGGGCTTGCCTCTGCACAGAAGACAGTGGTCACCCTGCCCGATTCATCACTAGATGGCCACAGTGCATGACTTGTTCCCCCACCTCCATTTGCAGAAGCCTGGGAGCATTTTCTGGGTTCTCGATTGAATAAAATAAAATTAAGACAAAAAAAAAAATCCTGTCTTCTGTAAACAGCTTCTGTAATTGCCTTCTATGTCCTCTCTTCCTGGCTTCTTGCTGTTCTAGCATGAAGCTTCTTCTTGTCTCCTATCTTCCACCTTTATCTTTTAACTTTCATTTCACTTTCTGGCATCTAAAACCTCAAATCAGGACCTCCTTGTGTTTAGTGATTTATTAATAAATTATGACATAAAATTCCCCAAATCTACCTTTCTGTTAGGAATGATCCCACCATTTTTACATAATTATCCAATAGACCCCGGACTTATTCAGTTCATAATTTCTCAGTTATAACCTTCAAAACTCTGAAAATAATCATATGTAAATGATCTAAAATTGAACGCAGTGACTGAAGTCATCATTATTTCAATGTTTTGTTTTCAAATAAGTCTTCTAAAATACATTTTTCTTAGAAACAGTTTTCTTTTTGTTCCTCAGAACAGTCTGCCTCTTTCCTCAGGTTTTTTTTGTTTTGTTTTGTTTTTTAATCTGAGGACTATGTTTCTTCTTAAACTAATTTTATCAGCGTTTCACACACAAATGTTCTTTGTCTATTTCAGCTACAAAAATAAAAATGTACGTATCATATTTCATGTACTTATCTATAATGTTCTCTGCAAGAATGTAAGCTTCTGGAAGGCAAGAAATGTTTCACTTTTTTTCATTATATCCTCAGGAACTTGTCCAGTGACTGGCATAATAATTATTGACTGATAATTTGTTATAGTATGCATAATAAATGTTTAACAGATACCTCAATATGAATTAAGTGTGATTTGACAGCCTGTCTCCTAATCACCCACACCAAAAAAAAAAAAAAAAACTAAGGTGATCACAGGATATATTAAGAGAAGCATAATTTCCTGAGCAAAGATGTTCTGCTATATACACTTCCTCCTCCCCAGACCTTATTTTTAGTAAGGCATTAATTTCTGAGGATCACATTAGGCTAATTAGGAGTATATCTAGAAGAAGGTGATCAAAATCTTGAGTGTATTGGAAGCCATTCAATATGTGGATCAATTACATAAAATGATGATATTTAATCTGGATAAGAGAAGGATGAGGGAGGATAACATTGCTATTTTCAAGTAATTGAAGGACTGTCATATGAAAGAAGGAGCAATAGTAGAATCTGAAGATAGGCAAGTTTTATTTCAATGTCAGGATGAACTTTACATGTGGAATTGTCTCACTATATAGGTTACTTAATAAGCTCTTTCTCACTGGAGGCCTTTTAGCAGAGAGGGATAATCCCATGGTAGGGATGTTATGGAGTTCATTCTGTTGAGGCAGATATTGGATTAAATGATTCATTAGGTCACTCCCAATTCTTAGCTTCCATGATTAAAATTGATTTAAAAACAGTTATTTCAGTATCAGTTTGGATACATTTTTGTATACAAATTTATATGATATAACATTATCATTGTTTCTGTTTTCCAACTGCACCATCAGAAGTGTGAATGATGTGCCTGAAGAATTAGGAAACAGAGCAATGTGGCTGATATGCATTTTTCTTTATGCATCTGTGACTTGACTTTTTTCTAGTCATTTATTAAATTATGTGGATGCTGTGGCTCATGTGCTTACATGAATATCATTGTAACTTTATCTATTGGTAATTACTTAGAACCTTGCTCATGTTATTTTCCAGTGTGTTTGAGGATAGAACTACATTGCCACAAGGTATGTCAGGCTCGTCTATAGTAAATGGAAGTAACACACACACACACACACACACACACACACCACTTCCTTTCTCATAAAGCATTCTGCAAAAGAATTTTTGGAGAAGTTTCTTGAATAAATGGAATTTAAGTGAAGAATAAAATTTAATCAAATATGTTTAACTGGGGATTTAAAGTCTTTGACTCATCGTAGGCTGCTCAAAAAAAATTCTTACTACAAGACTCTTAGTGAACCCACTAACCTACATTATGAATTTTCGGTAGAAGAATATGTAACATGCATAATATAAACTCAATACTGTTACAAAAAATTATTCTTTTAAAATAATTCTGAAATGACTAAAGTTGATGCAATATATCACATATGAGTTTTCACTGAAAGAATTAAATTAAGTCATTGAAACAATATCTTGTGATTATATAAGTCAGTAATGAGACAGGTTGTATGATGTCATGGCTGTGCTGATATTGAGAGTTGCATCTGGGAGAGTTTTTAAATGCTTTGTCCCAGAGCGTTAGACTTGAGGCAGAATATGGCTTTCCACGTAGCTTGAAGTCACAGTCCCTATATATCTCTGTGTCCTTGGCTAAACCAGTTTCCTTGAGTCTCATCTGTAAAATTGGAATAATGTCTTGCAAGAGCTATTATGAAGAACAAATGAGGCAATGTATGGGAAAACACTTTGCAAATTATGAAACAAGATGAAAAAGTACTATTATTTTATTGTTGTTCTTCAGTTGTTTTAGTTATGTTTGACTCTTCATGACCCTATTTGGGATTTTCTTGGTAAAAATACTGGAGTGATTTGCCATTTCCTTCTCCGGTTCATTTTATAGATGATGAAACTGAGGCAAACAGGGTTGAGTGATTTGCCAGCAGTCACATGGCTAGTAAATGTCTGAAGCCAGATTTGAACTCAGGAAGATTAGTCTTCCTGACTCCAGACCTAGGACTCTATTCATTGAGCCACCTAGCTGCCCATACTATCATTATAACTCCATTATTCAGTTCTTAATACATCTTTAAGTTAATCAATGCAGATATTCCTTCCATCGTTGCAGATGGAAACTCATTCTTGTTTTATACTATTCTTGTTTGTGTTTTCCCATAGATCCCCCATGGAACATCTATCCACTGCGCTGGGGACCTTTCTCTAGGTTATTGTTATTACTTTTTTTTTTAAATTTTAGGACTACTGCTTTGGTATTCAGGCCATTATCCCTTGTTCTTATTATATGACAAGCTGAACAATATATTTGCTTACTGACCCCCAATACTATTTCTTGTGCATAGTTCAATGTTGAAAGCATCACAGGCTACCATCCTGAACCTCTCCTTTATCTTCTGTGACATCAGTAATTTTAATTCTCCGGATACTGTGATTTCCAAGATAAACGACCATGTAATATCCTTAGAAGCACATACTGTTGTTGTTGTTGTTGTTGTTGTTTTTAAAGACATTTTCTGCCAAAGTTCAGTTTGGCAATAACGAAAGCACTTATAATTTACCAAATGTGATCCAATCTTGCCCATTCCTTCTATTCAATACTGGGCCCACCTCATTGTCCATCACTGTAACTACCATCAGATGGATGTACTAATGTACTGTCTTTAGGGCTTTTCTCAGACCTAGACCATTATAACTTCCTAACTGCTCTCTGCTTTATGATTTCTTCTGTTTCATTCTATTGTTTACACTGCTGCCAGGCTAATTTTATTAAAGCATCATTTTAAGTATCATGTCTCTGGTCAACATTCTGTAATAACTTACATCACCTACACAATAACTTACAAACTCCTTAGTCTGGTTGTCGAGGATTGCCATAATATAACTCCAACCCACCTAATGATCTTACATCCAACTCTTCACTTCCCTAAACCCTTTGCTCCAAAATAAGTGGTCTTTTTTACTGGCCCCTCAATCATGTAGAGAACTTAACAGACTACTCCCTATTTCTTTCATCATCTGACATGGTTTATACTTTGCTCTTTGGGGTTGACAAGGAAGAGAGGGATAATAGCTTCATACAAGTTTCTTTTTGGTTGTCTTTTTGGACTTTTAAATAAACCCACCTTAGTAATACAAATCCACCCTCTGGATTTTTTCTACCATGCCACAAAAGTTTCCTCATCCTAGAAGTTTACTTCTCTTCTGGACTTCTCACATTGGAAGTACACTCCACCTGTCTAACCTCTTCCTCTGGTTGCCTAGTTCTTCCCTTAAAACCTCTGTTTTAAGAAATATGTCCAGACCAGTTGTCTTCATTGCTCTCCAAGCTCCACTCCTGACTCTCTGAAGTTTCTCTACAATGCCACTCCACTGGATACCTTCTCCCCCACCACATTTGAACTTTTATGTAATGGATTCCCTCCTTTAGAACATACGCCCCTTCAGAGCTGGGACTGTCTTCCTGTTCCTATTTATATTCCCAGTGCTTAGTACAGTGCCTGGTACATAGTGAATGCTAATCATAAATGCTTGTTGATTTGACTTCCTCTGGGGACCAATCCTTCTTTTAGTGGATCTGGAACAGATCTACTTTTAAAAGACCTCTTCTCAGTGCTTTTCATTTGTCATCAATGTAAAATTTCCTCTACTCTTTTTTATATTGCTGTTTTTCTCTTTTATTACAGTTTAATTTTTCACATGTTTAAATTTGTCTATCCAAATAGTTTGTATTTTTTTTTTTAGAATTAGGACTATGTCTTACATTTCTTCCTATCTCAACCTGTACCTAATACTTATATGACTTACCCATTATAGGCACTTAAAAAGTTTCAGCAATAGATTGCTGAAAAATATTACTATGTGTAACTATTTGTTTAGTTTATATGCTCTCTAAAGGCAATTCAAATTCTAGGAATCAAAGATTTTTTTCATACCATTTTTCCCTTTCTAAAATAAAGTTTGCTGAAGCATAGATGCAATTTTGGTATCAAATATTTTAAGGAATCAAGATATTGGCCCTGACAAAGAACAGGTGAATGAGCTCTTGAAATATAAGGAGCATATATTAGACAAGGTGCTTTAAGTTGTGAAATGATTTTTTTCAGGCCAGCGAGAAACCATTAAACAAAGTATAGTAGCCAGTTAATTCATAATACCCTAGTAACCTAAAAGAGTTAATGAACCTACAACAGCCTCTAAATTATACCCGGAAAATCACCTAGAAAGATTTGGTCCATTAATTCATAGAGCATTTGAACCAAAATCCATTTACAGCCCATATATTTTTAAAACCAAGATTTTCATGAAAGAATTCCCTTAAGCTATACTTTATACTTCAAAGTCAGGTATAGAAAGTTGAACAAAAATCCAGTTTTTAAAATGATATCTTAGAATTATAGAATCATAGAATTACAGACTTAAAAGGTAGCTATACCTACCCAAATCATGGACAAGTGATGAATTAGTCTCTACTGCAAGATTTCCAGTGATGAAGAATGTACTACCTCTCAAGGCAGCCCATTCCACCTTTGAACAGCTCTCATTGTTAGAAAGTTTTTTTTCCCATGTGTTTATTCACAATCTGACTCTTTGTAATTTTCACACTATTACCCCTAATTCTGTGCTCAAGAGCTGAGCAGAGTAATTAAATCATATATCCACATAGCAGCCATTCAAATACTTGAAGACATACCTTCATCTAAATCTTCCCTTCTCTTGACTGGCTCCTTAAATCACTTCTCCATTCTGGTTAGATTCCCTTGAATGCACTCATTTGTTAATGTACTTCCTAAAATATGACAAGCAGAATAAGAAAAAACAAATTAAAATTATTCTAGCTGTGATCTGACTGGCTCAAACTGTAAGTAGTAAGACTATCATCACCTATGTTCTGGACAATGTACTTATATAAATGCATCTTAAGGTCTTACTAGTTTTTTTCTTTATCTATTATGTCACATTATCAAGTAATGTTGAATTTCCAGGACATTAAAATCCTATACTTTTTTCACTTGGATCATTGTTTCGCTATGCCCTCTTCATCTTGTTTTTAAACTTTTTTTTAAACTTGAGTACTATTCTTTTTTTTTGTTTTGTTTTATTTTTAGGCAATTTGGGTTAAGTGACTTGCCCAGGGTCACACAGCTAGTAAGTGTCAAGTGTTTGGTCCGGGGCCGGAATTGAACTCAGGTCCTCCTGACTTCAGGGCCAGTGCTCTATCCACTTCGCCACCTAGCTGCCCCCTTGAGTACTATTCTTTATTTACTCACATTAAATTTTATCTAGTTAGATTTAATTTGTCATGTTAGACCATTTTAGGTCTTTTCTGAAACCAGTCAGGACAATCATAGGACAATAATTAAATTGTAAGGTAGAGGAAAGGGTAATGAATTAAGTTTAACAAGCTTTTACTAAACCCATACTTTTGCTAGGCACTGGGGATACAAATACAAGAATAAAACAGCCCCTGCTCTCAAGATGCTTACATTGAACTGAAAGAAAGATATACAGACTCAGATAAGTAAATGCAAAACATACAAAGTATATTCAAATGCTCAAATGGTTTTGTGGTATCATTTCTCATTTATTAAGTAGCTGCCTTTAGGAAGGACTTTCTGATTTTGCTACCCAGCCTCAGGAACTTCTTTAGCCTGAAACATTACTCCAGCCTTAGAATTCATACCTTAGTAGAGTCCTGTGGCCCCTCCTGATTGAATGACTTCTGCCAGAATCTCCAATAAAGGAGGACACTCAGGTCAGCCATATCTCTATTTCTTATGAACCTGCCCTCTGGATTTCTCTCCCTTGCTTCATAGCAGGTACCTACCTCACCTCTTAAGCCTGTTGTCTTCTGTGGGATGCACAACTTTTGTTCTTCAGAGTGAATGGTATCACTGGAAGAATGCTTTGAAAAGATGGACCTTTGCTTTTATGGGAATGTGGCATCAGTAAGAGGGTTTTACAATTTTCCCAAAGCAATCAAGGCTGTTCCTTTTCTCCTTTTCCACTATGGGCTCAGCTTGTTTTCCATCCGTATTTTGTCCCATATAAACATACTGAAGGACAAGCTAGATAGCATGTCCATTCATGTTCATGTTGAATTACACTCAATAGATATGATTCATCTATTAGGTCTTTTCTGTGTGTGTGGACAAGTCAAATTCTTTTGAGTTATTACAGATCTCTTCCACGAGGCTTTTCAGTGTCTCAAGGCTTTATGCAATCAACATAACATCACCCTAACATAGAAATAACTGGAGGACCACATCATTATGTGCACAGGGAATTTCTCTTCAATCTGGACTGAACTAGACTTACTCCATCACACTGGTGAATTCTTTCAGTGAACATACATTTCTCTGTTTTATATCTCTCCTGATGATTCTCAGGTGGTCATTGAAAAGAGTCATTTCTGTTCTTATATCTTCCAGTGAATCCTGAATGATCTTGGGAGTCATCTTGTTATAAAAAATCCTTAAGGTAATGTTTTGTTCTATCAAGTTGGATTTTTTCATAATAAATAAAAAAAACACAAAATGAAATCTTATATTCTTTATTCCTTTTTATCATTTCTGAGCTAGCAAAAATATTGAATATTGTTTGCAAAACATTCTTATTCTATATTAATGTCCTCTTTGAGGATACTCTGAATTTATGACCCTCATAAAAATTTTGAATAGATGGGAGAATAGACATATAAGTTGAAATATATACAAAGTAATGGAGGTGGGCACTAACCGCCAGGAGAATTAGAAAGGTTTTCTGAATAATGTAGCACTTGAGTGTAACCTTACCAGGGCAAAGAAGATGAACATGGGGACATAGGGAGAAAAGAAATCATCCAAAAGCTAGGCCATTTCAGTAACAAAAATCCTGTAGTCCCTCTATCCTAGGAACTGAGATGAGAGGTATACTAGACAAATGTTCATGCAATTTTTGCTTAAAGATCTCCAAGGTGAATGAACCCAACCAACCTATTCCACTTTTGGACAGGTCTAATTGTTAGTAAATTTTCCCTAGCATCGAGCCTAAATTTTATTCTTTGCACCTTTCAGTTATTACTTCTAGCTGTGTTTTGTGGAACTAAGCAGAATAAACATCTTCTGTATAACAACATTTCAAATAAATGAACATAACTATCATGACCCTGGGGCAAGTAGGTGGTGCAGAGGATAGAGTGTTGGGCTTGGAAAGACTTCTCTTCCTGAGTTCATATCTGACTTCAGACACTTAGAAGCTGTGTGACTCTGGGCAAGTCATTTAACCCTGCTTGCCTGAGTTTCCTAATCTTTTACAGATGAGGAGATGAGCTGGAGAAGGAAATGGCAACCACTTCAGTATCTTTGCCAAGAAAATCCTAAATTAGGTCACAAGTAGATTGGACTGAAGTGATTGAACAACACTTCATGCCCCTAGAATTAATGGAAACAAAACCACCCATAAATCGATCAACAAGAATGCATCGATCACCCACTTAGCATGTAGAGAGTAGACCTTATTGTGTCCGGCTTTCATGAAAACCTTTCCTGTGGGCCCTAGCAGTCTTGTATTGCGGTTCCTGTGGCCCATATCCTAACTGTGTTGTATTTGTCATGTCCCTCTGCCTATGGTTCTCCACAGCTCTCAGCAGATGATGCCTAATATTCTCTCGTGATTTTCAGTTCAAACTACTCTAGCTTCTCAGGTAGAATTTTTCTTAGATCCTTGTACTATGTTCACCCACTGGTGTCATGCTCTAGCTGCCCTGTAAATAATATTTTTCTTCAGAGCTTAGGTTCCAGCACTTTTTTTCTGGACTAGAGACTGGTACTCTTCATATCAGTAAACCCAGCTTTTAAACAGTGTCCATAAGAATTATGCTTGACTTCTCTGTATGCTGATGTTCTTCAAACTTCTTGCTTCATAAGGATATGAAACTAACTTTCAAAAGCAACTCCTTTGATAGCCCCTCCACACTTTTTCCCCCTTTTTATCCTAGTAAAATCTTGAGTCCACCATACCTCCCTTCCAGGCACCATCTTCTACTTGTAACAAAGTGTTACATAGCTTCCTGTGATTTCTATGTTTCTGTTATCCACTCTAAAGTGCCAGAGTCCTAAGCCAAACCACAGTGCTGTCAACAACTATCAGTTAATCAATCAATCAATCAATCCATAAGCATTTAATCTTGAGCATGTATTAGGTTCCAGGTACTGTATTAAATGCTAGGCATCAAAAAAACAATAATGAAATAGACTTTGTTGTTTCATTCTATCTGGGGAAATGGCAAGTATGGTCATATACCCAAATGGATCTTCCAATGATGCACAATCCATGCATACTTTCCCATTCTATGTGACTCTTATTAATTTTCTCCCAAAAGTTTGTCACAGAGAGGGGCACAGACCTTGCTCACTTGCTTTTGACTTTTCCAGGGTAACAAAAGCATAATCTGGCTGACATTTATCCCTCATCTATAAATTATGACTAGCCCATCTTTTCTTCCTATCATAATATTCTTTAAAGATGTCTTTTTCCTCTGGTCTTTTTCAGAGTGCCTTATTGGTTACATCTTACCAACTATTCATAACCTCCATGTACCTCTCCAGTGTCTCACACACATATAAGTAACACATAAAATATAGTATAAACAAAGTAAATAAACAGTTATTGAGGGTGCATTAGAAACTAGGGAAGCAGGAAAGGCAATCATCCTTTTCCCTTCATGAACCATTTAAAAAAGTACACACTTCAGGTCTAGGCACATTTTGTTTATACATCATGCCCATTAATTGTTTGGTTGATCCTATAACTTGAAGGGAAGTTTTCACCTGATAAGTGTATCAGGACACAAAGAATCTTTTTAATTGAGGTGCATCTCTTTATGTATGAGTGTGTGTGTCTGGTTCCACTCCTTATACTTCTATATCTATCTATCTATCTATCTATCTATCTATCTATCTATCTATCTATCTATCTATCTATCTATCTATCTATCTACATGTACATGGTTTTCTTCACACAAAATGGAGTATCTCTAGCACCCAGTACAGTACCTGACAAATAGTACATGCTTAATAAATGCTTGCTGCTTATCAATTGTTTGATCCCGACACAGAATTACAGACTATACATGAATATTTATTCTGGAAGGGGACTGGTATGGTCATGGATGCATGTATATATAACATATACACATATATGTATACATGCATTGCTATCTAATAAATATTCTTTAATGTTATTAAGTATTGCTTTTTAGGAGGTAGGTATTTTATAAAATATATTTTTATAATACTAACTGCTTTTGAATAGAATTTAATATGAGCTAGGTCTCTTTCAAACCCCATTTAAGTAGGTTTAATTCCTGAAGGAACTGTTTTTAATGAGGTGGTTTCATTTCTAAGACATGCTCCCTCAAGACATCATAATAAAGAAGCTCCCGTACAGCCTTGTGTTTTTAACAAGCACTGATTATAAACTTGCCCCTTGTAATATTAAAATAAGCCATAACTTTGCTCACAACACTCAGATTCTGGCATGAGAATATCACAGATTCATGTGCCCTTATATCAAATGTCAGTTTGTACTTTTAATTTCTATCTTATTAATAATTATAACTCATTCCTATATAGTATTTTTATGGTTACAAAGCACTTTCATGTACATTACCTACATGAACCTCTCATATATCATACTTTCATGTTACGTAAGTATTAACATCCTCCTATTATAAATTATTAAATGTGAGCTCAGAGAGGTTAAGGTCATATAGGAATAAGTGAGGGCCCAAAGGTTGAAACTAAGCCTTCTAATGCCCAATTCAATACTCTTCAGGGGAGTACAGCTCCCTGCCTCTCCTTAGAAAAGGGGAACCTAAGATGCTGCTTGCCACGGTTGATTCTTTGTGCCAGAGGTAGTTGGTACTTCTAGAACAATAGATATGAGTCTGATTAACATTCACCTTATTAGCCTGATGGTGCATCCAGGGCCTGGATTTGTTTAGCAAGGTGTTGGAAGTTACTTACAGAGTTAGAGATATTCACTGAAGGCTACATAAGATCACATGGAAATAAGGAATCCAATAATCCATGCCTACCAGCCCTGAAGTGGCACCCTCATTCAGCAAAACCACTCATAAAGCTTTAGCTTTCTGCATCTTGATGTCCCCTGTGAACTCCACTGATATAAAATATGAATGGCAACTAAGATTGCACTGTACCAATGCAGGACAAGCCCAAAGCTTGTTTTTTGCACTTCATAGAAAGCCTAGTGTGAAAAGGTGCAGGAAGTGCCCTTATTACTCCTTTCTGTCAGGGAGAATCAGGAGGCTAGGACAAACATGTGGCATGAAGGACATAACGTCTTATTTTTTGGATGGATCTACAGGAGATTAGAGTGAATAAATCAGAGATACCACATTGGGAATAACAGGATTATGCCTTCTGAGTCATTCCCTTGGGTACTGCAGCCCCTCTATATGTATTTCAGAACTAACTAAATAAATGAAATAAAACACTTCTTTAAGTTCATGGTAAGAAAGTCCAATATGGGATGTGGAAGATTAAGGGTTAAGGTTAGATATTCATGATTTGCTTCTTTTCCCTTCCTCTTCCCATCTCTTCTCTTCCCTCCTCTTCCCTTCCCTTCCCTTCCCTTTTCCCTTCCTTTTCCCCTTCCTTTCCCTTTTCCCTTTTTCCCCCTTCCCTTTTCCCTTCCTTTCCCATGGATCTCTTGGATGTATGACTGTCTCCAATGTTGCAGATCACAACCCATCTACACTGTTTTATTCTGTGTGACTCTTATCCATGTCCCCCAAGATCTCTCATAAATTTTCCATAGAGAATCCTTAAAATTGCTGAAGGTCCACCTCTAAGTATCTTGACATTGGACAAATACAAATGCAGGTTGAACCTAACTTCTGGCCCACTCTTGCTTTTTGACTAGATCAACTCATTTTCTAGTCATGTACACATCTCTGTTGACATCTTTAAGCTATGAAACTTCTCCTGAATAATTCTTTGTTAGTAATGTGTAACAGTTTTCTTACAGCAACCATGTACTTCTCCCTTGTCCTTTAGGTGACTCTCCAGTCTCAGTACCAACATTTCCTACTTATGTAAATTTGGAGCAAGTTAAACAGCCTCTGTATGCTTCAGTTTCTTCATGACTAGAGATGAGGATTTGTGTAGAGCAGGACTTCTTAAACTTTTTCTACTTGCGACCCCTTCAGCACTCCTTAAACTGTGGGTTGTGATCCCATATGGGGCAGAGAACTCTCTCTCCCAGCACAGGGTGATACCTTCTCCACATCTTATTATCTTAGAGAATTGAATAGATCAATGATGGCATAAGTGACTTGCCCAGGTTCTTATAGTCAGTATGAGTAAGAAGCAACATTTAACCCCAAACCTTTCTGGCTTCCAAGCTAACTCACTATCCTCTATGCCACCCTACCTTCTTTCTCATCTATCAAATAAGGAATGATAAGTAATACTAGCACTACCTAACTTATTTAATGGGGCTGCTAGGTGGTGCAGTGGCTAGAGTTCTGAGCCCAGAATCAGGAAGACCCACATTCAAATCCAGCCTCAGATACTTACTAGTTGTATGACCCTGGTCAGGTCACTTAATCCTGTTTGCCTCAGTTTCCTAATCTGTAAAATAAGCTACAGAAGGTAATGGCAAATCACTCCAATATCTCTGCCAAGGAAACCCCAAAAAGGGGTCAAGAAGAGTCAGATAAGACTGAAACAACTAAACAAAAACAACAGCACCTTACATGGTTGTTGTGAGTAAAGTACACTGTGAACTATCTATGTATATGTATATGCATATGTGTATGTATATATATACATATATATGGTTTATTATTAACATTTTGTAGCATATTTTTAGCAAATGTTAAATCACAACTTTAATATGGCGCTTTAGCAGTTTCCACATTTCACAAACCCAACATTTACTTTAGAGAGGATGGTTCCTCAGCAGTGAATCTGAGTGAAATCTCTCCTTTTATTGGACACTTCCCTATTTTGGTTGGGGACAAACATCATCAAGAACAGGACATGGTTCCCCAATTGATAAATGGTCAAAGGATATGAACAGGCAGTTTTTTAGATGAAGAAATTAAAGCTTTCTAGAGTTATATAAAAAAAATACTCTAAATCACTATTGATTAGAGAAATGCAAATCAAAACAACTCTGAGGTACCACATCACACCTATCAGATTCGCTAACATGACAAAAGAGGAAAATTACAAATGTTGGAGAAGATGTGAGAAAATTGAACATTAATGCATTGTTGGTGGAGTTGTGAACTGATCCAACTATTTTGGAGATTAATTTGGAACTATGCTCAAAGAGAAAAAAAAATGTATATACCCTTTGGCCCAGCAGTAGCACTTCTAGGGGCTGTATCCCAAAGAGATCATAAAAATGGGAAAAGGACCCACATGTACAAAAATATTTATAGCAGCTCTTTTTGTGGTGGCAAAGAATTGGAAATTGAGGGGATGACCATCAATTGGGGAATGGCTGAATAAGTTGTGGTATATGAATGTAATGGAATACTATAGTGCTCTAAGAAATAGTGAGCAAACAGACTTCAGAAAAACCTGGAATGACTTGTATGGACTGATGCTGAGTGAATTGAGCAGAACCAGGAGAACATTGAACATAGTAACAATCAAATTATGCAATGACTGACTTTGATAGACTTAGCTGTTCTCAGCAATGCAAGGATCTAAGACATCTCCAAAGGTCTCACAATGGAAAGACATCTCCAAAGGTCTCATCCAGTGAAAGAACTATGAAGTTTGAATGCAGATCGAAGCATACTATTTGCTCTTTTTTTTTCTCTTTTATTTTGTTTCTTCTTCTTGCTGGTTTCAATTCCACAGGAACAAGATGACCCAACACTGGGTACCACCCATTGGTTCCTGCTATTGGTTCTAATTCTTCTTTACAACATGACTAATGTGAAAATATGTTTAATAGGAGTGTATATGTAGAGCCTATATCAGATTGCACACCGGCTTGGGGTGGGAAGCAGGGAGAGAGGGAGGGAGGGAGGGGGAGAAAATTTAAAACTCAAAAGCTTGTGGAAGTAAATGTTGAAAACTAAAAATAAATTAATTAAAAAAGGAGAGATGAAGATAGACAGCCCAAATGGAAGAAATAGATTAAGTCAAAAATACATTGATGTTTCAATGTTAGCTTGTTTAATAAATTGTGGAAATCTGGGGGTGGGGGGAGAATAGGACATGGGCTAGTTTGATTAATAGCCTCAGAAAGATGTAGACGTGAGGTATGGTCAGGCTCCGAAGGTTCATCATCAGATAAATTTGAGAAATTGCAGTATAATAGGAGAAATTAGGACAAAATCAGAGATGCAAGTTTAGTACCTTGACAGGCTACTGTAAAAATAATAAAACTTATAGCTTAGCATCATTAAGGCATAAGAAAGACCAGCTACTTCATTGAAAGAACTCATTTGTAGATATTTTAGAGTTTTCATACTGGCTAGCTCAGACATAGTCTGTCAACCCTAACCCAGATGTCTCCTCAGCTGGAAACTGTTGATGTTAAATGGCTAAGTTAGGTATGGAAACTGTAGTTCTCTAAAGGGAAATAGTTATTGCATAGGGAAATAGGAAAATGCACTCAAAAATCTTCAAAGAAATTATATCACTTGACTGAACTCCATTTTTTTCTGGCTGGAGGGCTTTGTGGCCAGACTGGCTTCTACAATGAATATTCATTGACTTAGAAATCATTTATTTAGCTATTACTAAGTGCCAGCCACGGTTTTATCATGCATAGGTTACAAAGATTCAATCCAACTCACTGGGGATACAATTAAAAGAAAGAAATGTAGTTCCTGCCCTCAAGGAAATTACATTCTAAAAGGGGAGACAACACATAAAAGGAGTCAGGAAATGAGGTGTGGACAGGACAACAGGTGGTTGGTACCCAGTGTAGGGTCATGTTGTTCCTGTGGAATTGAAACCAACAAGACAGCAGGTACAGAGTGAAGGGAGCTGAAAGTCCAGTTTCTTCCATCTGCAAAGGAAGGCATTGGGAGGAGTTTGGTGCTCTACCCTCCAGCCCTTTAATCAGAGGGGAGAGGAGGCTGCTGAGGGAGATGCTGTCAATCAAAGGTTGAGTTAGCAGCATGTTGTCAAGTGGAAACCAGGTAGGGCAACAGATGCAATAAAAAATAAAAACCTGAACAATTCTTGCCATCAAGAAGCTAATATTCCACTGGAGGGAAACAACATTTAAGCAGATAAAAATTTTAAATATATTAGAAATCACTGAAAAGAATACATATGCATATATTTATATAGCTCTAAATATATATATGTGTATATATATATATGTGTGTGTGTATATATATATATGTGTGTGTGTGTGTGTGTGTGTGTATATATATATGTATGTATGTATGTATATATGTGGGGATATACAGCACTGGTACAAACCCTCATCACCTCAAGTGTGGGCTAACCTGCTGGTAGGTCTAACTGTTTTAAGTCTCTCCCTACTCCAATATATCCTCTATTTAGCCACCAAAGTGATTTTCTTAACCTGTAGGTCTAACCATGTCACCCCCTACTCAACAAACTACAGTGGTTTCCTATCATCTCCAGGATCAAATAGAACATCCTCTGATATACAAATCCCTTCATAACCTTGCTTTTTTTAGTCTTCTCATACCTTATTCCCCAATACGTGCTCTTCAATTCAGTGACACTTGTCTCCTTGCTATTCCACGAACAAGGCATTCCATCTGTTGCCTCCAGGCATTTTCGCTGGCTATCCCCCAGGCTTGGAAGGTTTTCCCTCTATGTCTTCACCTCCTGGCTTCCCTGGCTTTCTTCAAGTCCCAACTAAAGTTCCACCTTCTACAGGAAACCTTTCCCAATCCTTCTTAATTCTAGTATCTTCTCTTTTTAAATTATTTCTTATTTATCCTAAATATAACTTGGTTTTTCATATGTTTGTTTGTTGTCTCCTCCATTAGACTGTAATCTCCTTGAGGGCAAGGACTGTCTCTTAGCTTTTTTATACTTTCAATCCTTAGCACAGTATCTGGCATGTAGCTTACTTAGCAAATGCTTATCGACTGAGTAATAATCTACAAGCATTTATTAAGCACCTATACTGATCCAGGCACTATGTTAAATGCTGGGGGTGCAGAGACAAAAATTAAACAGTCTCTACTTTTAAGGATCTTGCATTCTATCGAGGGAGACAAGATGTAAATATATAAGTATATACAGAAGAAATATTTGTAAAGACTAAATTTTTTAAAAAAAATCAGAAAATAGCCAAATACTAACTCTGAAAGGGAGGTATCAAAAATGTTTCATTTAGAAAGTGGTGCTACAACTGTGTCTTGAAGTGAGTGTGGGATTCTGTGAGTCAGCGATGAGGAGGAAATGCATTCCAGGCATGGGGTATGGCTAATACAAAGGCACATAGATGGGATATGAAGTGTCATGTGTGAGGAACATGACAGTTTGGCAAGATCATAGAATTCAGGAAGGGAAGTAATACATAATGAAGCTGGAAAAATAGGGCGGATCTAAGTTGTGAAGGGGTTAAAAATTCCAGAGAGACTTTATATTTTATCCCTGAGTCAATAGGAAGTTTATTGAGCTGGGAGATCTGTATTTAAGGAAAATAAATCTGGCAGTAATGTGTAGACACTTGAGCCAGGAAGACCAATTTGGAAGCCATTGAAATAGTCCAAGCAATTGGTAATGAAAGTTTGAAAGAACTGTGTGAATAGAAAGAAGGGATCAGATGTTAAAGATATTGTAAAAGTAGAAACTACAAGTTTTGACAGCTATTTGGATATGTGAGGTGAGGGGGAAGGAAGAGTTGAAGATAACACTGAGATTTTAGACTGGAAATACTAGAAAAGTAACACTGCTCTTGACAGAAATAGGGAAGTTCAGTAGAGGGATGAGTGTTGGGGAAAAGATAATGAATCCTTTTTTGGACATGTTGAATCTGAGATGTCTCTAGGCCATCAAGTTTGAGATGTCCAAGAGGAAGTTGTATGGTTGTTTTTATTTAATTTGGGGTTTTTAAAAGGTCAAATATGATTTATTTTAATACCCCTTGCTGAGTTGCATGCATGCCACTATTTAGTTGAAGGGTCAACAAGAATGTTAATATTGTACTCTTCATCCTTATGCCAGACAAGGATGATTGCATTTGACATTCAGTGCTATAAGTAGTCTGTGACAATGTATCAACTATAGAAATATTACATGTAATTTGCATATATTAAATAGAGTAGTCAATCATGAAGAGGTATAATCAATCAGCTAATCAACATTTATTAAGTATACTCTGTATGCTTAATACACTACATGCTATAGAAACTAATAGGGACATAAAAATTGTTCCTACCTTTGTGGAAATTTCAGTGTATTGGAATAGCAAAAACTAGCACAAGTACAGCCTAGGAAAGTCTCCAGGTTACAAATAGTTCATTCCAAAAGTTTATTGTGAGTTGGTTGTATAAAACCGTGAATATATGATCACATAGAAACCAAATTATATCTGCTAGGGTCCCAGTCTAGCTAACAAATGCTGAAAATAAGACTGAAAATGTTTTCCAAGTTCTAATTTAGAATTTAGGATTCCAAGAAGATACTACCATTCACTTTCCAGCTCAGTATTCATGGTGTTTGCTGGACAACCAGTCAAAGGCTATTGTAATTGTTTTAGGGATATTTCATGCTCTCTCAAACTTGGGGGTGGGAAGGGGGACAACTCCCACCCTTCAATATTGCCTCAAGTAGAGTATAAACGAACTGTCTTTGTATAAGTCTTGTTCATAATACAAGTGATCCTGTTGGAAATGACTGTACAAAAGAATACAAGAGGCTTAAGTATGGATAAAATCAACACAAAGCTATGATGCACATAGATGGAAAAAAATGTCAAGATAGATATAGGAATGCATGATGGTAGGATTAAAATAAAGATGTTTTTTAGAATGATGGACTTAGAAAGCAATAGATAAGACTAGTTTGGAAAGATGTGTGTCAGTTGAGCTATATAAAAAAGCAAAGTTTGTTAGAAAGGAGCAGGAAGGGCATTTCACATTACTATAAAAATATACAATGCCTAGGAAAGGGAAAAAAGTGAAATAGTCAACAGATTTCCTGAAAGTGTGGTGTAGTCAAAGCCGGAACTTGTTGAGGGGGAGCAATGTACAGGCTTTTTCCAGGTACCGAAACTTAAAGGGGCATACCTCCTTCCCCAGCTACCAGTCACATATAATTTAGTTAATGGCAGTAGATTTTTTTTAATCACCTAAGATATTGTACTTTTGCTCCCCATGCTAAATGGTGGGGTTTCCTGTTCTTTGGGACTAGTTTCTTCTTTTCTGAATATCCTGAGATTAGTGTCTCTACTTCTATCTTCAAACAGCGTCTTTCAAAAAATTTTTTAAAAATCCATCTGAGCACTGAAACTTTTTGGGAAAAAAGCTACACCAAACTTAAGTTACAATAATTATTCACATCTAAACTGGTGGTAAAAAGACTGCTCCAAAACTCACAGGCTTTATCACTTAGGCCTTTGCAATGAACTGCAGGGGACACTTCTGAAGGGTGAAGAACTATTTTTGTTATAAAACATTATTTATCTTAGCTCTCTGCAAATCCTGGGCAAGGCTTAGGAATCTGTTACCAAAAAAAAAAAAAAATCACTCCTTCCAATCACTGAACTCTTCACATCCAAGTTTAGTAGAAAGATTTCCAGAATAACTTCAAAAGCTTCTAGCTGTCCTGGGTTGAGGACATGAAGGAAAAAGTGAAGAGACCATAGGATCATAGATTTAGCCTGGAAGGGATTTTAGAGATCCTCTCATCAAATCCCCTCATTTTAGAACAAAGAAAATTGAAGCTTAAGGAGGTTAAGTCAACTGTGTAAGGGGAGATTTGAACCCCATCTCCTGAATCTCAATCCATTACTCTTTCCATTGAATTATACCAGTCCATGGCTAACTATGGTCCACCAGACCTCAGTATACATAACTACTTCTATTCCCTCACTCTACCAATTATAATAAACATCTACAGTATTGACTGATGGTGGAGGGAAATGCAAGGAATGTACCCGTGTTTCTACATATTTTGACTGCATGTCAGGTTTGAGGGATAGCACAACCATTCCTCCCGCTCCAAATTCCACCCCGCTTATTGTATATATGTAGATGTCTAAGTTCTAGCAGGGTCAGTACCTGTCAGATCCCCAACGGGTAACAACCTATGTTCAGAGTCTTCTAACAAGGGACCTGTGCCACAATAATGAAGTCGATCTGTCTGGGAAATGCTGATTCTGAGCTCTGGCCCTGCTCTGCTCCCTTCTTTGCCCACTACAGTAACATCTTCCCAGGTCCTTATCAAATTACAAGTTGGTCTAGTGGTAAGAGTACTGGTCAACTCATCCTAGAGAAAGCTTATTGTTATATATTCAGAGTAAGCACTTATACCTCAGAAAAAGACAAATGTTACAAATCAGGGTTTGATTTATTGTCTTACTGATTGTCTAGACTTAAGAAAATGATGGAGAAAATATTAATGCTGATTAAAGTATGTCATGTGTATTTTTTTTTCAGAATTCCAGTTAAAACATTTACCAGCACACCACTTTAGAGTTCAAGTTCAGACAGTCATTTACAAGCTGTGTGAAGTTAAGTCATTCATATAAAATGACCCTCAATTTACTAATTTGTCAAAGGTAATTGTACTTATGAGGTTGAAATGAGTTAATGTCTACTAATGCCTGCCATGGTACTATTCCCGTAGCATGTGTGCTTCATGGGTTTTTGTTTAATTGAAATGGAAATAAAAAGTACTATATAATAATAAACTATTAAGCTATTAGCTGGAACCATGACATATAAAGGTGAAAAAGAAATGGGGCAACTGGGAAAGTGAGTTGAACATTTATACACCATTTAAGATTTATAAATAATTTTCTTCCTGGTACCATGTAACAATAATAGTGTAAGTTTTGTTATCTCCCCTGAGGGATATAACACAATCACCAATTTTTGTGTGAAAAACAGTTACTTTTCATTTACCTGAAATCTTAAGGTTACAGGGCAAAGGTAAGAGGGATTCAAAATAATAGCTAATTTTATATAGTACTTTAAGGTTTGCAAACCACCTTCCATATATATGATCTCATGTAGTTTGACCCTCAAATCATCCCTAGGATATATGAGCTATTATTATCCTCATTTAGCAGATGAGAGAAGGAAAAGTAACTTACTAGGGTCACAAAGCTAATACATGTCTGATATAAGATTTGAACTCAGGTATTCTAGATGTCAGGGGCAGCTAGGTGATGCAGTGGATAGAATGCCAGACCTGAAGTCAGGAAGATCTGAGTTCAAATTTGGCCTCAAATACTAGCTGTGTGACCTAGACAAGTCCTTTAACCCTGTTTGCCTCAGTTTCCTCATCTGTAAAATGATCTGGATAAGGAAGTAGCAAACCACTCCAGTGTCTTTGCCAAGAAAACCCCAAATGGGGCCATGAAAAGCTGGAAACAACTAAAAAGACTGAACAATAACAACAAAATAACTATCAAAAGCTTCTATGATATTGTAGAGAGAGTGATGGTGTGGGAGTCTTAAAGACCTAATACAAGACCCGTTCTTATATGATAATTAACACTATTTAATTAAGAATAATAAGTTAATAAGTCTTAGAGAATCAGTTCTTCTGATAGCAATTCTGATTCCAACTCCATGTTATGTGATACATGTCAAGTCACAACATGCATGTTCATTGTGATGCTGAACATTTAAATTCACTTAAACTCTGTCTCAGTTTCCTTAATTGTAAAATGAAGATAAGAATACTTTTCTATGTACTTCACAACATATTTTAATTCAATTCAACAATCATTTATTGAAATGTATGCTAGATATAGAGATATTACAAGAAAGTTAGAACATGGAACACATTACTTATAAGACTTATGGAGAGGTGAACAATTTATGAATAAACAAGAGGTAGAGCAAAGTTAGATATAAAATAGATAATTTCAATTACATTAAATTAAAAAATTGTGGTATGTGATTGTGATGGAACACTATATTCACTAACAGCAATATTGTTTTAAGAACGACTTTGAGTGAATAAGTCACTTTGACTATTATAAATACCCTAATTAACTATGAAAGACATATGAAGAAAGATGCTATCTTCATCCAAAGAAAAACTGATAAATAGAAGTATGTACAGAATCATTATATGTATACACACACACACACACATATACCTATTTGTGTCTAAAGGTAACCATCTCTAGGGTGAGGGGGAAGAAAAAAAAGTAAAGAACAAGGAAAAACAAAATAAAAACAAATTTACATGATAACTATTATATATTTAAAAAGAATAGCAAGTTGTGCATAATGGATTTTCAATTTCATATGCGATCATCTTATTATATTATGGAAATGCTTGTTTTATTCCACAAATTAAAAATGAAATTTAAAAAATGGAAATATGGGGGGAAAGGGAGGAGAGGAGAAGAAAAGAGAAGAAAAAAGAAAAAGAGAGAGGAGAGAAGAGAAGAGGGAAGAGAAGGGGAGAGCAGGTGAGAGGACGAGAAGGGAGGGTTAGGGAAGGGGAGTAAAGGAGAGGCTATCCCTACTCTTAAGGAACATACATTTTACTGGCGTGGTCCCGGGAAAAAGTATAATACAAAATATTTGTAAAAAAACAAAAAGTACATTGTAAACATTAAAGTTCTATATAAATGTAATGTTAATAGTAATTATTAAAATTAATATTTACACTATATTTGCTTTTATAAACCACCCACTTTCTAAAAATTAAACATATATTAATAAATTATTGTTATTATTGTCTTGTGAAATTACTTTTTGCCTGACAATTTGATTTGATTCTTCATACTTGTCTTCATTCCCTTCATTTTGTTATAAAGCATCTGCATTCTACTTTTGACCTGTTTACTCCTCTTTATTTTGCTCATTTCCAAGACATACAGCTTGAAGACTGGGCTACAGGAAACTCAGATATAAAAATTTTGTGGGTTTTTGGGAGCTAGGGGAATTTATCTGCCACCTAAAATTTCTGGAGAATGACAGACTTCCTCCTTATGGTTTCCAAAGGTGTGCTCCTGTTCCAGTGGAATTAGGGTAGAAGAATTCACTCATTTATTAATACCTTTCTTCTGAAGTGTACGTGTTTTGAACCAATACTAAATAATATTGATTGTCTATTGCCATCTGTGAAAAAAAATTACACACAAAATAAAACAACAACTATTTCTCACAGTATCCATCTTCCAAGCAAGTCAAAGGAGAAATTTGATTTGCCATTTCACTCACTTTGAATCCAAATAGGATTTTTAAAGTGTCAAAAGTAAAGGAAAACAAAACCAAACAAATCTATTTATGGAGAAAACCCATTTTTTGCTTTTAGATATATGCCGTATCACAGCTTGGGAAAGTCAGATTTATGTGTTCACTGGCCATTTTTAATGGCAAGAAACGGTCATTTTTTATCAGCAAACCCTAGACTTTATATAAAAAGCTTCAGACACTTATTTATGAGTCTGACAGCCAGGCCTACTTAAAAATATGGTAAGAGGAATGAAAATTCTACAGAGGGAAGTAGAGATGTGCCTGGGAAAGGTCACAAACAGGCTAACTCCTATTTTAACTATTACTCTAAGCACCACGAAGTTTTATGGTCTATATAAATTGAAGAGAAACAATGTATAAAATGAATTTATGTCCATAATATAGTTGGATAGGGAGGAATTGGGATAATGAACTTTGTCTTTATTCTATAGAGAGTTAATTTCTTTCTCTTTTCTAGCAGTCCATTTTTGTGCATGCTGATTTTCAGGCAATATTAAGTAAATTACTCAATGTGAAATTTATGCTAGGTTAGCAATCTGCTGACTGTGGGATCATTTTTTAAAATTTGCACCATTCTGAGTTCATTATAAATGATGACAATTTAACCCAACTCTCATAACTCTTTATGTTAGCAGATCAACAATGAGCTATGAATGCACATTTGCTTTTTATTTCAATATGTCTGAGTTGTTGACTCATATTTTAAGTGAATTTACCTTGTTCATTTTTTGGAAACTCCTATAACCATAAATTTGAATGAGAGATTGCACTGATCATTGTTTTTAGATACAGCTAATAAAATGAGATTAAATATGATAGAATATCCAATTTTAGGAAGTCCATTATGCTAACTTAGTTGATCAGTGATCTTGTTAACATTTATATGTGTGTGTGTGTGTATGAGACACAGACAGAGAGATCATATTTTTCATCATTACTACTATTATATCAGGCTATTAAGGTCCTATTCAGCTGGGTCATCATGGTATGCAGGTGACAGTCCCTGACTTCTCAGAGGGAGTCCAGTGCGTCATACGTAAGCTTTTGTAAGTACTACCAAGCTAGAGAAGCTTTGCTTATTGGTCTCAGGACAGGCTATATTTCTGGGCTGTAAGAAAAATCCTGGCTCAATTTGGAAAAACTCAGAGACACTAAAAAGGCTAACCACTGGTAAATTATGATCTATTAATTTTTTTTGTTTATTATCTTTAATAAACTCAAAACAAAACAAAAACCCCTCAATACATACTTATATAGTCCAGCAAAATAAATTCCCACATTACTCAGGTCTAAAAATATGTTTCTTTCTGTATTTTAAGTTCATCATCTCTTTATTAAGCAGGGAGTGGTATGTTTCATCTTCATTCTTTTGGACTCATGGTTTATTATTGCACTGAGTAGTTCAAAAGTCTTTCTAAGTTGTTTTTCTCTGTAATGTTCTTGTTGAATAAATTGTTTTAGTTCTCACTCCATTCAGCATCAATTCACAAAGATCTCCCCAATATCCTCCGAAATTGTCCATTTAATAATTTCGTACAGCACAATAATATTGCATTATATTCATGTACCCTAATTTGTTTAGCCATTCCTCAATATGGTACTCTCTTAGTTTCCAATTATTGGCTACCATGAAAAGAGTTGCTATAAATATTTTTGTCCATATAGATCTTTTTTTTTCCTTTGCATTCCATGGAGGATGTCTCATAGTTGTATATCTGAATGAAAGGGTATACATAGTTTGGTAACTTTCTGAGTATAGTTCTGAATACCTTTCCAGAATGACTGGACTAACTCCAATAACAGTATACTAGTGCAGCACTTCTTAAACTGTGGGTTGTGACCCCTTACTGAATGTGGGAGTTGTGAAAAATTTGGCAACAGTAAGAAGTTTCTGAATAGGTAACAACTAATGATTAATTAAAAATCAAACATGTAATTAATCTGAGGTATTTCTGGCAGCACTTATCTGTGTTGCATTGTGCAACTTCACTGCAGCCTTAGTTTTGAACACACAAAATGTACATTTTGCAATGTGTTTGCCGTGATACCATGCAATGCCAAGGAATGCTGCCAGTATCACCTCAGCTCAGATATGATACTATTGTATGTTATGAAGTGCAGTGTTTTTACTGTACTTACAAAATTGTTAAATTAATTTTGGGTTGGGATAAGGACAGAATTACCAACAATTTCTGAAATGACCCTAAGCATACTTCTACCATTTTGTATATGTATTTGTGCAAAGCGGCATTTTTGGCATTGACAACTATAAAATCAAAATATCGATCAACTCCAAAAAATGTTAAAAATGCTCTACATCCTGCAATCTCAAATATTTTGCAAAGACTTAATTCTTTATGTAAAAATAAACAAGCAGATCCAACATTTTGGAGAGCAATTTGGAACTATTCCCAAAGGGCTATAAAAATGTGCATACCCTTTGACCCAGCAATAGTACTTCTAGGGTTATAACCCAAAGAGATCATGCAAATGGGAAAAGGACCTACATGTACAAAAATATTTATAGCAGGTCTTTTTTGTGGTGGCAAAGAATTGGAAATTGAGAGGATGCCCATCAACTGGGGAATGACTGAACAAGTTGTGGCGTATGAATGTAATGGAATACTATTGTGCTGTAAGAAATGATGAACAGGCTGACTTCAGAAAAACCTGGAAAGACTGGTATAGTCTGATGCTTAGTGAAGTGAACAGAACCATAAGAACATTGTACACAGTAACAGCCACGTTGTGAGATGACTAATATTGATAGACTTAACCTTTCTCAGCAATACAAGGATCTAAGACATCTCCAAAGGCTTCATGATGGAAAATGCTATACACAAAGATGAAAGAACTATGGAGTTTGAATGCAGATCGAAGCATACTATTCGCTATTTTTCTTTCTTCTATTGTATTTTGTTTCCTCTTTCTAGTGGTTCCTCTTATTGGTTTTAATTCTTTCTTACATCACTAATGTGAAAATAAGTTTAATAGGAATGTATATGTAAAGCCTATATCAGATTTTGCATTGTCTTGGGGAGGGAATGGGGAGAGAGGGGAGAAAAATTTAAAACTCACAACTTATGGAAGTGATTGTTGATAATTCAAAATAAATTAATTTTAAAAATAAACAAGCATATCTATCTCATTAGCATGAAAATTCATTCTCATCTTTAATAAATGGTAAAATTATATGTATACCAAAGAATTGTTTTAAAATAAATTTCTTTATGATTTATTATCAGTAAATATTTGATTTGTATACTTATTTTATATATCTATATACCCAGCATCACATAAAGATGCCTCAGACAAAAAGGGGTCATGAGTGGAAAAAGTTTGAGAAGTCTTGTACTAGTGTACCTATTTTCCCACAGCCCCTCCAACATTTGTTATTTTCCTCTTTTGTCATCGTCTCCAGTCTGATAGGTAGAAGATGATAGTGGATGATGACTCTTTTTGGCCACAGCAATTCATGAAGGCCATTGAATAAGGTACAGAGGAGTCTTGATCTCCTTCAATGGTGGTAATACCCAAATCAGTGAAACGTGGGAACATTGAACATCAGTTAACATTCCTATATGCTAATTTCATAAAATATAGACAAGACAGCATAATTGCTTTCAAGCATGGAAGGAAGAGGCCCATCAAGCAAGGATACACTTACATCAAAAGACATATAAAACTAAAAACTAAGTATTTCTTAATGCAGACAGTGCATATAACCTTACAATAGATGTATTACATGTGGTACAATGGAAAGCATACTTGAACTCAGGAGACCTGGGTTCAAATTCTAGTAAAACCATTTAATCATTATGTGACTGTGAGTAAAACTCTGAGCTTTGTTTCTCTACATGTGGTTTGGGAATAATGGCTATTTTACTTACTTCAAAAGGATTTTTGTGAAGATAGTGTTTTGGGAATCTTAAAGCAGTTGTATCAAATGCACATAGAAATGGAGCTACTAATCTGTAAATAAAGATTCCTATGGGCTGCATCTTGACTAAAATAAATACAAATGTAATAAAATATAGATAATATTATATTTTAAGCTAAGTCATACCACAGCTCCTTATGTGTTGAAATTGTATCTTTTTAGGGTGCTCTTCACCCTACCAGTTAGAATAGTAAATGTATAAGTAGCCAGTCTAAGTTAATAAATAGGAAGTAAGAATTGAATATAAAGGGGAACATAGCAACCACTTTCCACAAACTGCTTCCTAAATTATTTAAGGCTACATCCATAGGCTATGTTCTAAATTAAGAGACACCATTTAGGACCCAATATAACAACTTTTTGGTCCCAAGAATAGTCCATTGGTCTGTAGGTTACAAACAAGTGCCAGATGTGCTCAGTAAAATTAGAGAAATGTCATGTAAATTAAGGAAACTTAAACTATCACAGATAACTTTGAGATGATACTGATATGGTAATGACCAAATTCCAAGGCAGTATGGGTAAGAATTAGGCTGTTCTCACCCCCACCAGAACCCTATGAGAATGGGACCCCAAAATCCTTTCCCTTGAGCATTCCTCCACCTGCCATGGGTCCATGCTGACTAAATGCTCCCAATTTTCATCTATAGTTGCATGACTCTATATGTACCCTCCCTCCCCCACTTTCTTCCCTTGCTGTCTGCCTCCCTCTCCCCCTTCATCCATCTTCATGTGATTTGCATCTGTATTCTTTATGCCTTATTAAAGTGTGATGTATGCATTACTTCCTGCTTGCTGCCCTCATGATCTTTCCTGTGAATATTGAAAGAACCAGGCTTGTTCACCCTAACTCAACTAGAGACGCTATTTGTGATCCTCTTCCTTAGGAATGCTGGGACTACTTGTTCATAGCTGACCTACTGTGGACAAGTATGACTCTGTGAATCAATTGATAGAAGGCAGGAGTGGACAAAGGAACCCTATGCCCCACCTCACCTTCTGGGACTTCTCTCATATTTGGGTCATAATAAAAAACCTTAAATCAAGGTTTTCATTAATTTCATATAGTTTCATAACTTTTAAAATATAAAAAAATTCCAGACTAACTTTCAAAACAATATATAAACAACAAGGTTATAGATAGACTAGGAGCTATTATTTTCTTAATACTCCCCCTAGTAATCATGCATTCTATTGTTCTCTCATAGACCTATATTACTTTAAGAACATGAGTTTCAGTGAACCAGGAATTTCAGACATTACTAACTTAATGATATTTTTTCTACCTTACCTTTTTCCTGACAAGTTTCACAGGCATTCCTACTAGATAAAATATTCAGTATTACTAACTTGAGTGATGTCATTACTTAGTTATCACCTGGTCTCACTATATATGCTGCAATCGCTACATTACATAATTTGTTTGAAAGCATTTTCTCTTAGCACCTTTGGATACACCTTAAACTAAAACTGAATGAAAACATTATTTTTTTCCACTCTTCTGTTGTTTCTTGTTTACTTGACAGTTTGGGCCAGAGACTACAACGATTTCTAAAATCAAATGAAATCAGATTATTCCTGTAGCCTTGCCAAAAATGCATTTTCTTTTTCTGTTCAAGAGATCTGTTTACACAACAACAACCTCGCCTATATTTGGAACTGGCAGGCATATGGGTTGACTTAAACTCCACTTATTTTTTTATCATCATGTCTAACTAACCATGACTGGCACATATGAAATCCTCACAATCTAAGATGAACACAGTGTAATAGGCTATATGCGTCCCGCCTCCCCCTCCCGCATTCCAGATGCACACATATTTTACTCTGACAGGAGCTTTACTTAATTTTAAAACTAAAATTGATTATAGAATGAATAGTTGATAAGAGAGCAAAGAAAGGGATGATCCCATAACTTTGAATCTATTCACCCTAAGTCACATTCCCTACTCTTCAGGTATTACAAGAAAGATGGAGGAGGTAAGAAGGAATTCTCTAAATGCCCTTTTGTCTGTGATCTAGACTCTCCTAAATAGAGAGTATATGTATATGTACATGTGTATGTGTATATGTGTGTATGTATGTGTGTGTTTTCCCCACCATCTTGCGTGATGTTTAGAAAACTCATTTTCACCAGGTCAAATGACTTTTAAACATTCATAAACATATAAGACTCATATGGACACCTGTTATTATTTCTAAGTTGCTTGAAGTTGCTTGACTCTTTATGTATACATAGGGAGATAGAGGGATACACACACACACACACACACATTTATACATAACACACAGACACAGGCAGGGACCTATCTTGTGTTACCTCTGTGAATACTTTTTTGGATTTAAAACTACCTTGTATTTTCTCATCCAGGGACATGTCAGATCCAACGTGTGTGTGTGTGTGTGTGTGTGTGTATGTGTGTGTACAGATATATGAATATAGATATATGTATATATTCAAGAAAATAGAAAGAATAACAAGTACCCATATGGGTCTTATATGTTTATGAATTTTTAAAAGTCATTTGACCTGGTGGAAACAAGAGTACCACTGAACATCCTGCATGACAGTGAGGCAAACCTAACATATGTCAACCTCCTTAAGGGACTAATCACCAGGTTATACTATTGCCATGATGACCCAGGCTTTAGGGTACTATCTTTGTACCTGGCCCCACATTGGCAATTTCCCCTCCATATAAGAACTAAAGCCATTAGTGTTTTCCCATTGCCACTAGGATCAAATGCAGTCTTCTCAGCCTAGTGTGTATTCCCCTCAGCAAAATGCTTTCACCCTACCTTTCTAACCTTATTTTACCTTATTCTCTTTTACGTACTCTATATTCTAGCCAACTCAAGTTCCTTGAACTCAGTAATCCATCTCTTCTATTCATTTGGATAAGCCATTCCCCATATATAGAATAACACCCATTCCTGATTCTCCTTCAAGGCTGGGTTCATGTGTCACCTCTTTGTATCCTGTTTTGATTTAAAATTACCTTCTATTTTCTCTTCACTGGCCATGTCCTTATCCAGCTAGTAGGATATAAAATCCTTAAGAGTAGTGACTACTTCATTTTTGTCTTTGCAGCCTTGATTCCAAATACAATGCCTTGCCCATACTTAATCATTGTGGATCAGAAGGAATGCAAACTCATGGTTCAGGATTGACTTTGGAGATATTGTTTCACAATAGCTCATGTGAAGGATATTTTAGGGGGTTAAACTAGATGATTTCTCAAGCCCTTATTAGCTCTAAATCTATAATACTCTATATGTATTAGTAGTAGTAATAAGAATAATAGCTCACATTTCTGTAGTACATAAAGTATTTTATAAATATTTCATTTTTTTTCTCATGACAGCTCAGGAAGGTAAGTGCTATCACTCTCTGCATTTTATAGATGAGGAAACTAAGGCAGACAGAAGTTAAGTCACACAGATCTTCCTGCTTACAGTTTTAATACTGTATTTACTATTGTACCTAAGCATTAGTAAGTAGGTGTGAAGCTATATTTTACAGTCTTTCCCATACCTACTCAGAATACATAGCCAATACTTTTCACCTTTGGCTAGTCATGAAACACACTGATTCACTTTCTTACTTTCCATTAACATGTGTGTTTCTCTTCTTAATGTGTTGGAAGTCACTCTTGAATATTCTTTCACTGCCTAAACTAAATTTTAGCATACCACCAGACCACTTTCATCACAATCACTAGTGCTACTTCCACACTCTCAATAGAATTTCTTGACTTTCAAAATGACTAGTATTAGCCCTGAGGTTATTTCCTCACACTGATAAATAAACCTGTATTGCCTTCGCCCCTGCATCTGGGATGTGGCAGTTTCTCCTCTCTCCTCACTTTGTCTAACAGCACCCCAAAGTTCTAACAATGGATTCAGATATGAAGTCATTTGAAGAACTGTGTAAGATCAGCATCCACAGAGGAAATGAAATGCTACCTCTCCAAAACTGTTAGTCAATATCATAGATAAATGGTTTACTTCTCTTCATTAGAAAATTGGAATCAAAATTTATAGAAAACACATTATACGCCAACTTTCTTGTTTACTGTATCATATTTTGCTTACAAATACTGTCCCAGATCTCTAAGAAAGACTAGGGCCACTGATTACTTAAAAATGAACTTCAATATGATTCAGTATGATTATGATAGAATACTACTAGGCTATACTATAAGAAATGATGAGCTCAATGATATTTGAAAAACATGGATACACTTGAGCAAAATACCAGAGTATGAAATGATTAGAACCCAGAGACTATTGTATACAGTAACAGCAACATTGTTTTAAGAACAACTTTGAGTGACTATTATAAATACCCAAATTAGCTATGAAGGCATGTGAAGGAAGATGCTATCTGCATCCAGGGAAAGAACTGATAAATAGAAGTTTGTATAGAAAAACTTTACATATTTGCATATATAACATATATGTATTACATATACACATCTATTTGTGTCTAATGGTAGCCATCTCTAGGGCAGGGGGGAAGGAAAGAAAAAAATGGAAAAAAGAAATTTATATGATAACTTTATTATATATTTAAAAGGAATAGTAAGTTGTACATAATAAATTTGCAGTTTCATGTGCAATCATCTTTTTTATTTTATTATACTGTGTTATGGAAATGCTTGTTTTATTCTATAAATTAAAATTAAAATAAATAATTTTTAAATGAATTTCAATAAAACAAAGTGGATGTTCAAAAATATATACAAGGTAGGATGAACATAGATGGATTTTAAGAGTCAAAATACTGGAATATGATTACCTCAATACATTTTGTAGTAAAAACAACATTTTATCTCATCCCTACAACTCCAGACCTATTAAAAACACTACTCCTTCACTGAATGGTGTGATTCTACCTAAATGGGAGAGTCACCCTTGCTGGCAAACTCAATAAATCTTGCTTTGGTTTAATAAATTTTTGGTCCAGTTACCTGGTTATTCCAGTTCCACTCTATCCCTACCAAACATAGTGTTTGTACCTGTATAAGTATGTGTATTTGTTTGTGGATATGTGTATACACACATTCACACACGTATAGGAAAGAACCCCTTATTCAATAAAAACTGCTGGGAATCTGGAAAGCAGCTTGGCAGAAGTTAGCTTAGACAAATACCTTACCTTACCCTGTATTCCTTAATACATTCTAAATAGATTCATGAGCTTAATATTAAAGATCATATTCTGAAGAAATATAATAGAAGCAGATCACATGCTTCTCATAGCTATGGAGAGATGTATTATTAACCAAACAAGAGATAAAGACAATTAAAAAAAAGTCAAATAGATAACTTTGTTCACATGAAACTGAAAAGCACAGACAAAAGTAATGCACTTGGCATCAGGATGGAAGTAGTTAAATGGGAAAAAAAAACTTTTGCATCAAATTTCTCTGATAAATGTTTATTATTCAAGATATTATCTATATACAATATAGATAATATATGCATACACCCTATTATATGCACAACAGTCAATCCCCAATAGATAAATTATCAAAGATTTTGAATAAACAGTTCTCAAAAGAATTGCAGAAATATTAACAACCACATGGAAGAATTCTCTAAAACACTTAATAATAGGAAAAATGCAACCTGAAACTACCCTGATGTTTCATCTCACACCCTCCAAATTGGTAAAGATGACAAAAGTCAGTATTGGACGTATTATAGGAAAGTGGGTACACTCATTCATTGTTGTGGAACTGTGATTTAGTAAAATCATTTTGGAAATCAATTTGAAATTATGCAAATAAGATGACTAATATATCCATAACTTTTAACTCAGAGATTCCATTACTGGGCTTATCCCCTTAATAAGAAAAAAGTCCCCATGTACACCAAAACATTTATAGCTGCATTTTTTAATAGCAAAACATTGGGAACAAAGTTGATGCTGATCAAATAGGGAATGGCTAAACAAATTGTGATGCATTAATTTAATTGAACATTACTGTGCTTTAAGAAATGATGAATATGATGGACACAGAAAAGCATGGAAAGGTCTTCATAAACTGATGCAGAATAATGTAAGCAAAGTCAGGAAAACAATATGCCAAATGTTTACAACAATGTAAATAGAAAGAATAACCCTACACATTTCAAAGTAAAAAGTGAATGTTTCAAAATTATAGGTCAAGCATGGCTTGGAAGAAGAGATAGCTATGAGAAAACATTCCCAATTTGCTGCTTCACAGAGGTAGGAGGTTCATAGTTGTTGCATATCAAAAGCCTTCAGCCTTTTTTGATGTATTGATTTTTTCTCTTCTTTTCCTTTTTTTATTGTCTTTTTTAAAAAATATTGCTGTATGGCATGGCTCTGTAGGAAAAGAAGGGGGAAGGATGCTGGGAAAACTATGATGACATAAAAAAGATAAAATAATTTAATAAAAAACACTGATAAGACATGGACCAAAAGATATAAAATGGCCAGGGTTAGCAATCATATCTATATATCACTGACCTGAGATAAAGTATCCCTGAAGAACAGATCAGAAGTGGTCACCTCCACAGTTTTGCTTGTAATAATCTGTATATGAAAATTTATAGTAATTCTGCCAACATAGCCACCTAAACAAAAGACAGGTAATGCAGTTCCTATGTACCTATTTCAGCAAAACCCGGAAGTTCTCATCAGACTGAATAACAATCAAGAAAACCAGTAAAAATGTATAATGAGTTAATTCTTCTACCTCAGAACTGCACAAAATATGCCAGCAAAGCCAGCACCAGTCCAGGGTAGATTCCCAGTTTGATTAAACTACACTTGTAGTTTACCTGCTTCTGTGTTCAAAGACAGAAAGACCTGAGGGCTTCCCTGAGAGAACCAAAGGAGAGGCAAGGAAAGGCAAGAGGTAGGAAGCTTGCATTTCCCGAAATCATACCTCTCAATTCCAAAAGTAGAGACTCTGTATTCTCTGTCCTGATAGACTTAAGAGGACCCTAAAGATCTAGCAATCTGAATCTCAAAGAATCAGGAGGGTCAATCGCTGGGAGCTGGAGGTGAGTGTAGGAAACCAAGGGAACTGATGCAGGATCAAGCAGGGTAGACCATCTGACACAAGATAACTGAAGGGGATGGAGCCTGACCATGGCACAAAGCCCAATTCAGGAACTAAGGTTTTAATAGTGAGTAAATAAAAAAACACTATTCAGCATAAAAAAAGTATCGCACATCACACTATATAAATCTGTAAGCCAAGAAAAAAAAGGGGGAAAAATTTATTTTCCACAAGAACTTCATGAATATACGGAAGAAATGAAGTAAGACATTTTAAAAAATGAAGTACAAGCTCTTGAGGGAAGACTTGAAAGGAGAATAAGTAACTTAGGAGGAAAAAAAATGGTAAACTTTACCCAAGAAATAAACTTCCTGAAAATTAGAATAAACTAAGCAGAAATCAATGATCCAAAAAGACAGCGAGAAATATTAGAATAAAATCAAAAGATTGAAAAAAAAGATGAAAATGTAAAATGTCTGCTATTAAAAAAAACAACCACAACTATTGACCTGGAAAATATATCAAGTTCCCAATTAAATTATCATTTTTTTTTTACTGAGTTAGGAAAAAAACCAGCAAAAATCATTTGGAAGAACGAAAGATCAAGAATATCAAAGGAACTAATAAAAAAATGTAAAGGAAGAAGGTTTGGCAGTATTAGATCTTAAACTATATTACAAGGCAGCAATTTTCAAAACTGTCAGATACTGGCTAAGAAATAGAAAGGTAGATTTGTAAAGAATAGTGGACATACAGTTTACAGCAGTAAATGACTATCGTAACCTTGTGTTTGACAAGTGTAAAGACTTCAGGTTGGGGGATAAGAATTCATTATTTAGTAAAAAGTTGTTGGGAAAACTAGAAAGCAGTCTGGCAGAAATTGGGCATAGACCAATATCTTATACCATTTACCAAGTTAAGGTCAAAATGGATACATGATCTAGATATAAAGAGAGATATTACAAGAAAATTTGAAGAACATGAACATATTACCTATAAGATTTATGGATAGGCAAATAATTTATGAATAAACAAGAGATAGTAGTATGAAGTATAAAATGAATAATTTCTATTATATTAAATTAAAAGGTTTTGTTCAAATAAAGCAAATGTAGTGAAGGAAAGATAATATAAGAAAAATTGGATTCCTTAGTAACCAAGATTAAAAAACTAAATCTGGATATGATATTTCAAGAAATTATGAATGATAATCACCCAAATCTATTAGATCAAAAGGGCACAATCACAGAAGACTTGGCAACTTCTACTAAAAAGTAGAGGAAATTTTGCAATACAATATCAAAAGGCAAAAGATATAGACTTATATCCAAGAATAACTGACCTTGAAAAGGTAGGTGGAATGGGAGATCCTTTAATAGAACAGAAGACTTTCAAGCATTTCCCATGATGGAAAAGTGAAACTTTTTAGTTACACTGAAATAACAACACAAGAATCCAGAAAATCCTAGAAAGTTAAATGTCTTTGGGCAATTGGAAAGAGTTGTATGATGAGGTAGTATTAATATTCTAATATGAGAAGATACAAGAGTCCTTTTGTAAACTTAACATCTTCCAAGCATATTGAGTGAGAAATAAGAACAATAGACTTCCTGAAGATGGACAGTGTTCTATTCTAGAGATTTGAAGAGGGCAAAGAGAAGGGACAGTAAAAGAAGGAACATGTTAATCTAGAGAGGGGCAAGCATAGGATTAAACTGACTTCTTATAATTGACATGTATGAGAAGAATATATAAATATGGAAGAAGCAATAGGGGTAGTGGGCATCAGATAAACCTCATTCTCATCCAAAAAGGAAAGGGAGGATTGAACACACACACACACACACACACACAAACACAAATAGTTTGGTGCAGAAATGCATCAAATATAACAGGAAAATAAGTGGGGCTGAGAAATGTTAAAAGAAAGGATGATGTTGGGGGCAGAATACTCACAAGCAAAACAAACTTACTGATTCTGAAGGAAGGAGTTAAAGGGGGAAAAAAGAAAAGAAATAAAATCTAAGGAAGTGCCTCTTAGTCAAATGGGGAAAAGGTAAACAAATTGCATATGGATGTAGCCAAATAGGTGCTATTCAAATGTGACCTTAGGAACTTACTTAACCTGTACCTCAACTTCCACCTCTATAAAACAGGAATATTAATAGCACCTACTCCCCATGATTGTTGTGAAGATCGACAGAACAATATTTGTAAAGCACTTCGCAAATGTTAAAGCATTATAGAAATGCAAGGTATATAATGGAATATTTGTGTGCCCTAAGAAAGGATAAAAGGGATAGTTTCAAAGAATTATAGGTAGTGGGAAGTGAGGAGAAGCAGAGGGACAAAATTCTACAAGGACAACCACGTTTTAAAGAAAATAAAAAACAAATTTGTAAGACTTACAATCTATGATAAAAGCAACAGTCAACCATTTTTCCAGAAGACTTATGATGACACATGCTACCAACCTTCTAAGAGCTAGAGATGATGGACACACACACATACATACACACACAGAGCTACTGTTTGAATTTGTTTTGCTCGAATATGGTTGTTACCCTTTTTCCCCCTTTCTTATTCTATCAATAGAAGAGGGGACCAGCAGTAATGATAGCCCCCAAAAGAGGGCTTTTCTAACATTTTTAAATGCATGGAAGAAAAGAAAAAGTTCAGAAGAAAACAGACAAACTGGACATTATTTAAAACAATATATAGATCTTCTTTTACACCAAAGTAGCCATCAATGGTCGGGTTCTTTTTCCTTTGCTTACCCATTTTTATTTTTAAATTGTCTTATTTTATTTTTAGCAACTTATTATTAAAATCAAGTTTTAATCTCAAATTTTGGGTAATGTTGCCCTAGGCCTTGGGTTCTCCTTACTGTTATTTTGTGTATTCTGTCTGGGGGCTCAACTTCAGGGACTCCTCTCCTCCTCTCCTAAGCCACAGTTAGGTCCCCCAACCACACTGTTCCAAAAATGTTCTTGCTCCCTGCAGTACTGCTCTCATCAGGGTTGTGCTTGCTCCTCCTCCCCTCCAGCCACAGCCCAGGATCACATCTGGTCAGCACCACTAGGCCTGACTTCTGGAAACAGTAGAGATTCCTTCAATCTTCCCTCACTCAGTCATCTGCTGTTCTCTAGATGAAAGTTTGTGAGGTAGAAGTTCATGAAGTAAGAGTTCCTGAGGCTGTGAGGTAAAAGTTTTGTGAAAGTTGAGGTGAAATTTCTTTCTTTCTTTTTTTTTTAAGGCAATTAGGGTTAAGTGACTTGCCCAGAGTCACACAGCTAGTAAGTGTCAAGTGTTTGGTCTGAGGTCAGATTTGAACTCAGGTTCTCCTGACTTTAGGACCGGTGCTCTATCCACTGCACCACCTAGCTGCCCCAAGGTGAAATTTCTTGAGGCCTAGTCTGCTTCCCTCAGGGTCCACTATTTGTTGATTCAATGGTGTCAGAAGTCAGCTTAGAGATGTTTACTTTTCACTTAGACCAAACCTTAGCCCCAGGAGTCTTCTCTGAGATCCTCTCAAGATATTTTAGGAGGATATCTGCTTTACCCCTTATTTTTGCTGCTCTACATTCATTTCATGGCGATTTTCTGTTTGGAGAGGAAATCTGGAAATTTCTGATCTACTCCACCATCTTCCTAGAATGTTCTTGTCAATTCAGGGTTCATATTCAGGTGAAGATAGTGAGGGGGAAAAATCCACTCCTATCCTAATGAGTAATGTCAAATGGTCACAAAGCCCCAAAAGAGATCCTTGGAAGAACTTAAAAAGGAATTTAAAAAATCAAGTAAAAGGTAACAAGGAAAAAATTTTGAAAAAAAAAAGCAAAGAAAATTATGAAAAGAAAGTTAACCCATTGTAAAAAGACATACAAAATTGTAAGGAAAAAAAATAAAAAGGAATTCAGAGCAATCCAAGAAAATTATGAAAAGAAAGTCTATCAATTAGAAAAGGAGATACAAAATCTTAAGGAAGAAAATAACTCTTTGAGAACTAGAATTGGGCAAGTGGAATTGACCAATATTATAAGACACTAAGATATAAAAAACTAGAAAAATAGAAGAGAATCTGAAACATCTCAATAAAAAAACAATTGATCTGGCAAACAGATTGAAGAGAGACAATATAAGAATTGTCAGTCTACCTGAAAGTTATGATGAAAAAAAGAATCTGGACATAATATATTAAATAATTGCCCTAAAGTACTAGAACAAGAAGGTAAAGTAAAAATGGAAAGAATCCACCAATCATCACCTGAGAGAAATGCTAGGAAGAAAACTGTAGAAATGTCATAGCCAAGTTTCAAAATTCCCAGGTTAAAGAGAAAATATTTCAAGAAATAAGAAAAAAAAACAATTCAAATACTGTTGAAAAACAATCAGGATTTCACAAGACCTAGCAGCTTCTACACTAAAAAAACCATAAGTCTTGGAATATTACATTTCAAAGAGCAAAGGATCTGGGGTTGCATTCAAGAATAACTTATCCAGAAAAGTTGAGCATATTCATGAAAGAAAAAAAAATGAACATTTTGATGTACTGAAAGACTTTCAGGTATTTGTAACAAAAAGACCAGAACTCAATGGAAAATTCTATATAAAAGATCCAGAAAAAATATAAGGAAATCATTAAGGAATAGTTATAAGGCACTGATTAAGGTCAAACTACTTATGATATATGAATATATTATTAATATTAGTAATTGTCAGTCAGTAGTAATAGTATTCTTAAAACTGTTATGATTACTAAGATAGGTTGAAAAAAAAGGTTGGGGCTGAGTTGTCTATGATGATATGATTTTAAAAAGCAAAATTGCAAAAGGTTAAAAGGAGAAATTATCTCATGAAAATGGGATGTGAAAGGAAGAACTAATACAGAGGAAGTAGATGGGGGTGGAGGGCTGGTAATAATGGAACCTAAATCTCATCCTGGTTGAAGAGGAAATAATGCATGCATCTGAAGTGGTTTAGAAGTATTCTGAACTTCTTGAGAAAACTGAGGGATAGAGTGGGGGAGGGACTTTTAAAAGGGTATATAGATTAAGATTAGGAGGATAGGGTAAATAGATAAGGGAAAGACTTTTAGATAGGTGGCTAAAATAAGGAATAAGAGAGTAAGGGAAGAAGATAACAGGGATTGGGTGAAAAAAAGGTTGAGAAGGAAAATAGTAAAAATAAGATGGAGGAAAATTCACAAACAGCAATCATAACATTGAATGCGAATTAGGAAAAAAAATCAATTGGGAAAAAAATCAAGAATATCAAAGGATATAATGAAAATAAGTGCAAAGAAAGGAAGTTTAGCAGTATCAGATCTTAAACTGTATTTTAAATCAGTAATTATCAAAACCATCTGGTACTGGTTAAGAAATAGAAAGGTACATCAATGGAATAGAGTAGACACAATTTACAGCAGCAAATAAACTTAATAATCTTATATTTAACAGGTGTAAAGATAAGATTTTGGAATAAGAATTCATTATTTATTTAAAAATTGTTGGGAAAACTGGAAAGTCGTATGACAGAAACTGGGCATAAACCAATGTCTTACACCATTTTCGAAGATAAGGTCAAAATGATACATGACATGGATACATAAAAAGAGATTTTACAAGAAAATTAGAACATGGAACACATTAGTTATCAGACTTATGAATAAGCAAACAATTTATGAATAAGCAGGAGATAGAGAGCAAAGTTACCTTTAAAATGGATTATTTCAATAATATTAAAAAGGTTTTGTATAAATAAAACAAATGTAGCCAAGATCTGAAGGAAACTAGAAAACTGGGGGAAATTTTCTGTAGACAGTTTATCAGAGAAAGGTCTCATATCTAAAATATATAAAGAACTCTGTCAAGTCTATAAGAATATGAATCATTCCTCAGCTGATAAATGGTCAAAAGATATGAATAGGCAGTTTTCTGATGAAGAAATCAAAATAATTTATAGACATGTAAAAAATACTCTAAATTATTATTGATTAGAGAAATGCAGAATAAAAAAACTTTGAGATATGATTTTACAATTACCAAATTGGCTAAAATGATAGAATGGGAAAATGACAAATGTTGGAGGGAAAATGGGAAAATGGGGACACTAATTCATTGTTGGTGTAATTGTGAGCTGACACAACCATTTTGGAAAGCAATCTGGAATTATACCCAAATAGTTATTAAACTACTTATACCCTTTGACTTAGCAATACCACTATTCTGAAGATAATTAGGAAAAAGGAGGGGGGGAACCCTATATGTTCTAAAATGTGTGTGTGTGTGTGTGTGTGTGTGTGTGTGTGTATCTGTCTAATGGTAGCAATCTCTAGGGCTGAGGGGTGGAAGAACGAAAAAAAGAAATTTACGTGATAATTTTGTTGTATATTTAAAAGAAATAGCAAGTTGTGCATAGTAGATTTGCAGTTTCATGTGCAATCATCTTTTTTATTGTACTATGTTATGGAAATGCATGTTTTATTCCATAAATTATGAGTAAAAATTTAAAAAGAAAATTAACTATACAAAAAAAGAAAATAATATTGATAATGTATATGTACATATAAATATATATTAATGTAAGCAATATGAAATGGAGAGCATGGTTTTATACAGAAACCTCTTTTTTTGTATTCTGCCATGTCAATAAGTATTCCTTTCTGATGTTGAAGTTCAGAATTTTTAAAAAAATCAAAATAAAGATTGTATATTACAAAGCTGAATGAATGCATCAAAGATAATAGTACCAATTTTAGGGATAGGAATGGACTTGTGAGTCCACTGGCATAGGAAACTTGTGTTAGGAAAGCAGAGCTATTGATCAGAATTTTAAAAATGCATTTTTTGGCAAGGCTGAGGAAATTGATCAGATTTCATTTTGCTTTAGAAATTGTTTTAGTCTCTAGATTGGCCCAAATTGTCAAGAAGACAAGATAAAATAATGGTAGGTAGTGGGGAGGAGGTGGAGGGTGGTGGTGGAGAAAGTAATGATTTATTCAATTTTAGTTTGTGTCCAGAGGTGCTGAGAGAAAATACCTTCCAAATATTTTGGAAATTATATAATATATCTGTGTGTATATATATATAATTATACAATGATAGAATGTAATCATTACCCTACATCTTGGGAAAGCAGGTGATAACTACTGTTGTGATAGTTTCCTAGCCTGGGCTCCTTGAGAGCCCATGGAGAATCTTACTCACTATGAGGTCTACCATGAAATGACTAGTCAGACTGAAAGGAAAATAAATTTATTAGTGCACTAATGAAGACCACTTGGGCAAGGAGTAGCTTCTAGTTCTTCGTGTACAGTTTGGATCTTTATATCTGTATAGGCCTAATCAGACTATACAATCAGTGGCATTCCACAGCAGAATGGAAATGAGGGAAGTGTGCAAGCCTTTGGGTCACAGTAGTTGCTAAAATCAGGGTTGTCCCCCAGGGAAATGAATGTCTCTGAGGCTACTCTTATCAGAATTCCCTGTATTGGCTGGAAATCTGTAAGACTATCCTTTTTAAAATAGAATCATTCTTGTTCATCTTGTTGTAAGGAAAGAAACTGAGGATCTCCATTCATACATCCCCATCTATTTCTTTGTTGCCAGAGGTCACTTATCTGGGGAGAGCACATTTCCCTGTATTTCACAATAGTCATGTTCATCTTCCACTTACCAATGTCCATCCTACCAATGAAATCACTCAAGTTAGTAATCCTGACTCCAAGGCCAGCACTCTATACAAACTGCAAAGTTTGTGAAGCATTTTATAAATACATAAATGCATACATATATTATTTCACTTGATCCTCACACAACCCTGTGAGGTAGATACTATATTATTACCATTATTTTATAGACGAGGATTCTGAGGTTAAGAAAGAATGTCTAGGTTGCCTAAGGTCACATAGCTACTATCAGAGGTGAACTTCAAAGTCAGACCTTCTTTGGTCCAAAACAAGTGCTATATCCACTATGCCAAATTGTTTTCAAGGATGATGGACCATTTATAGAATGGATCCTTTAGAAACCATTGACTGTGCAACTTTTTCTACCTTGCTACAGTAGCTTCCTCACCCTAGAAGTTTATTCTCTTTCTCGCTTTCTTACACTGGAAATACCCTCTGTTCCTACAGCCGTTTCCTCTGATTGACTGGTTCTTTCCAAAACCTCAATTTTAAGGAAAGAGCTCAGGCTAGCCTTGTCTTTATTTCATTCCTGACTGTCTAGACTTTCTCTACCATGCAGGAATGTCCCTCCTCTCCCTTTTCAACTTCCTGTTATGTATTTTCTATCCTCTGTTGGACTGCAAGTCCTTTGAAGACAGGGGTTGTTTTTCTTTCTGCTTATGTTTATATTCCTAGTAGCAGACATAGCACTTAGCATAAAGTAAGTGCTTAATATATGCTTATTAAAATCTTAAATTCAAAGTCAAAGGCAGCTAACTAGAGTTTTAAAGTAAACATGTATTAAAGCAATAAAAGAATAGAGTTCGAAAGATAGGAAGTTAGAGGAAGGGTAACATAAGGGCCATTTTAGAGTTCAAGATTTTGATAAAATAGTCATTTAGAGTTATGGTGAGCTCAAGAGTACCTTGAAGAATGAAAGGGAGGCTGAAATAGAATGGAGTTGAAGGTTGTAGGACTCGAGGTGCTCCCGTCCACCCAGCTGTCAAGTTGGTGTTTTCAAAGCACAGATTGGCCCTACACCCTATTCAATAAACTCCAGTGATTTCCTGTTGCCTCCTAGATCAAATATAAAACCCTTGGCTTATAAAGTCCTTAAAAAATCTGATTCCTTCCTACCTTTCCAGTCTTGTACTTTATTTCCCTCTGCATACACTGAGATCCAGTGACACTGGCCTCCTTGCTGTTCCTCCTACATGAGCACTCTATCTTCTGATTCAAGATTTTTCACAGCCTTTCTTCTATTTCTGGAATCCTCTTACCCCTCATCTTCATCTGGTTTTCCTGGCTTCCTTCAAATTTCCGATAAAATCCCGTCTTCTACAAGAAACCTTTCTGGGTCCCCTTGAATGCTAGTGCCATTCCTCTGCTGATTATGTCTAATTTATTCTGTACATATCTTATTTGTACATATTTGTATGCATATTGTCTCCCCCATTAGAATGTGAGCTCCTTGAGAACAGGGCTGTTTTTTGGCCTTTCTTTGTATACTTGGTGCATAGCACATTGCCTTTCACATAGTAGGCACTTAATACTTGTTGACTTAATTTGACTGTATTCAAGAGACTATGAAGATTATGTGTCTAAACAGTCTTCAACATGCAAATCACAAATGTAGTTATGACAGCCAATGACCCTAAACATTGTTGATTTTATCATCAGAGAGCATCCTACTCCACATGTGCATTCAAGGCTGTACCTTAGAAATAAATAGGTAGTCACTTGTAATGCTATGAAAAGCAAAAACAAAGATAATACTGCATATATGAAAAATGAAGAAACTTTAAAAATGTAAGGGATTGAACATCTGGGATTGTTTTCCTGATTGTTTCCCTTTATTTTATGTCTGAAAGGCAATGATGAGGGAGGGGAGAAGTGAATCAATAGTTGAATTTATATTTTTTATGAGAGAATACAATTTGCAAAGGAAATACTTTCATCAAGTTATTTTGGTGTTCTTGAATGAAAGGTCTTATATTTATAAATTATCATATTAAAATATATGCTATATTTCTTTTAGAAAAAAATAATAAGACATTTCTATAGAGCTTTAAAGTTTAAGGACTTCACATATGATATCTTATTTTGTCTTACAACAAAAGTGTAAGGTAGCTACTATTATTAATCTCATTTTATAGATAAGGAAACTGAGGCTCAGAGAGGTTAAGGGACTTCCCATTGTCTCATAGCTAGTAAATGTATGAGAAAGGAATCAGACTCAAGTCTTCATAACTCCTAAGTCTAGGATTCTATCATCTGTTTTAGGATGCAGTTGAGCAGATTTTATGTAATCTAACCTACTGAAATTTAATTTTCAAATCTTCAATTATTTAATCGATCTGAGGGAGATTTATACATTTTTTCTTCATACATAATTATTATCTTCTACTTTATTACATTTTATAACTATGCCATATGACCTTAACAATAGTTTCATAACATAGCTCAGTCAGTTTCATTGCAATTTTAAAGAACTGAGAAAATAATTTATCCATCCTGAGAATTCCAAACAGAAGCCTGAAATTGTTGGTTTTAGAGCAGTGTCATAAAATTAAGAATTAAAAACAACAACAACATCAATAACAACAGAGACAAAGGTCTTATATGTTTGCTACTTGAATTGTTGAATACCAGATTTTTTGTGCTTTGTAAATGTATTGAGGGCCTATTTTCTTATAACCTAGTTTACATATTGGAGTAAATGAACTAATGACACACAGATCTAAATTAAAACAAAACCAAGTAAAAGGACAAAATGTGTACTAAACCATCTAGACTTGAGGAATAAACCACATTGCAAAAACATCAATTTTCCATGGTTAATGGTGTGTTTTTTCTATAGCATAATCAGACAGAAGTATTATGGGTGAGTCATTCTAGATACAACAGATGCTCTCTTGAAAAGCTGGGCAAATTGGTACTTTTGTAAAGCAAATCATGTTTTCAATGCACTATTGGAGCTGGTTATGTAAAAGAATCCCACTCTGAATTCTTTCCTAAGTAAGGAATTCTTTTCTAAAGTGAATAACTATCCCCTAATTTGCTATAATGTGGTACATATCTGAATTTTCATATACTGGCAGTCACAATTCAAGGCAATTTGATGTCTGGCAACTCGTATTTCTGGTTCTCAGCTAATCATACCCAGGTCATCAGCTTGTGCACAAATGCTTTCAGCAGGAGGATCCTATATAAATGAATGAATTGATCCAGTCTGTTTCCCAAGGAGATCCCCTCGTTCCTTCCTACAACATCTCTCCCTCAGAAGTCCTTAAAATTTCACAAAGCACCAACATTTTCAGTTTCTTGGCCTAAGAGACTCAAGCATCAGGGAAGAGAGGATGAGATGGAGGAAAGGGGTAGAAGACCAGAGGATTTGGGAAAAAAATAGAAGGATAAACCCAAGGGAGAATGTACTGTGACTATAAAGTATTGATTGAATTTTTTTTATGGCTGATAGTCCTCCCCCCCTACTCACACCAGATGCAATTCTAAAAGAGGAGTTTCAAAAATGTCCTAAGCATCTTTGGAATAATTTGCCTGTCCTTCTGAAGAGACTAGAATCACAAAATATCAGAATTGTAAGGGACCTCAAAGGCTATCAAGTCTAACTTACACAAGAACAAAAATTCTCTCTACAATTGGGACAAGTGGTTATCCTGTCTTTGCTTGAAGACCTTCAGGGAGGTAGAGTCAAACAGTAATCATAATCATAATTATTAACTTTTATTTAAATTTTAGAAAGCATTTTGTATATATTATTTAAACTGAGCTCTTAAGGAAGTCTATTCTACCTAAGGGTATCTCTAATGGTAGGAAGTTTTCCTTTATATATCTATCTCTCCCTTTTGAGCTTCCTTTTGTCCACATTCTGCCATTAAAATGAAAACTTCTTAAATGCAACAGGAACTGTCTTTCTTTTTGGTTGTATTTGTATTCCCAGAATAAGTATAGCATCTAGTATATAGTAAGAACTTAATAAATGCTTGTTAGCTTAACTATTTGCAAATTACACTCATTGTTCCTAATTGACTCTTGTTTGACCAAACAGAACAGGTAAAATCTTTCTTTCATTGTATCCCTTCGAGTTTTTAAAGACAGTTGTCATGCTCCTCTCCCCAAGTCACCTCTTCTCCAAGTAAACATCTCTACTTCCTTGATTTGATCTTCATATATCATGAATCTGAGCTACTTATCATAATTCCCCTTCTTGGATATCCTCCATCTTGTCAATTTTCTCCCTACATTTGGTGCCCAGAACTGAACAGAACAATCTATTTTAGTTTGAATAGGACAGAGTATAGAAAGGCTATTTCCACAACACATTCTTCATTTGGATATGTGCAATATGTTTAAAAAAAAAACAAAAAACAAACTTTAACATACCAGTCTTCCATAGTTTCTTTTCACTTTCTCACTTTAAGATTCTATGATTCTAGTAAGGCATCAAAGTCTGGGATTTTCTTTATGGTATTCTCTACATTTAGATTGCCTCCTTTCAGGTAATTCAAATCCATCCCATCCTTTAAGCCTTTTCTCAGCTCATTTCCATCAACATTCCCTGAACTTTCTAGTCTACTGTAATCTCTCCCTTCTCTGAAATTCTATAGTACACATTTAGAGGCACAACTATATACTTATTGCCTTTTAGTTTTGATATCAGGAATAATTTATTTCTATTCAGTATTGATCTAGGGTCTGCTAAGTACAAACCCAATTCAAGGCATTGAACTTTGCTTTTTGAACTTCTATCCCTGACATGACCCTGCATACCCCTCAGGACTTACTAGTCTTCCAAGAAGTACTTAGTAAATTGATCAGTGATTATTAGAATAATTTTCCATTAAACAGAATAATAGATTAATTTAATATTTTTCTATGACCTTGGTAGATAAAAGAGTTTACTATATGATGAAAAGCATACGTATATTTGACCTTTGAGCTTTTAAAATGATAATTTTCAATGAAGGGAAAGCATAATAAGTTTATCATTTGGCCACAAGTAGGACTACATCCCAATAAGGCTAATTTCATTTTCCTATCTTTAATACTCACTGTAGCATTTACTCTAACTGAACAATTTATTGAGTTGCTAAAGGACTAAGTGCCATGGGACAATTAAATTGACCCACAACAAATTACTAGGAAACACTCTCCTGATTCTCATGTTCCCCCTTAATTGTGATGCCATGCCAGCTCCACCAATAAATGTGTCGCTTAACAGACTTCAATGCTAATAACATGAAAAGCTCCAATTACCTAATGTTGTTTACAACATCTCCATTACCTCTTGGGATGTAGCAAAAGACACTTAGATAAAGGCAATAAAAAAACTATAAACTTCAAAAATGACTAACACGGTTTTATAAAATGTGTACATATTAGCTGGATTTTGAGGCAAAATAGAGAACAGATGAAAACAACATGATATGGATAGTATCATAAGTCTAAAGCTTGAAAGGGAATTCAGAGGTCATTTAGTTCAACCCATTTATTTTACAGAAACTGAGACCCAAAGAGAATGACTCACCAAAGGTCACACATGTAGTAAGTGTGAGAGACAAGATTTGAACTCAGGTTCTCTGACATCAGATCCAGTGCTGTTTCTATCATACCACACATGTAGAATTTGTTGTAATTTTTAAGGTGTTTTTATATGCAGGATCAAAACCTCATAAAAAGTCTGTGACATTGACATGATAGGTGTTCTTGACCCCATTTAACAGATGAGGAAACTATAATATACCCCCGTTCACTTCTGCCTAATAGAACTTCTGGCTTTCCTCAAAGCACAGTTTAATGAACATGTTTCTTATCCTTCCAGTTGCTAGTATGGTTCCCTCTTAAATTTACTTTCTATCACATTGTACATTTTTTAAAAAAATGTATTTATTTGTGCATATGTTGTGGCTCCAAATAGAGCTAAAGGTGAAGGCCAGGGACTCTTGTTTTTTTGTCTTCGTATTTCAAGCACCTAGGACACTGCTTTACGCATCTAAAGTGCTTCATAAATGTTCATAGGATTTAATTTAGACAGTAGATGACTTGTATAAAATCAACCCAATTCACAGAAGAGTGGTCTCTCAACCTCAAGTACAGTCTTCTGTTCCATCTTACTGTGACACCTCTTCAATGATTCAGGCCTACTTGACTTTGTATTGTTCATAGTGATTTTTGGGAGTCTTGCTAATAGATTGTCCAAAACAGTGAATAATCACTACCAACCCTTTAATTGATTCAGAGACTCTCTTGCTCCTAAAGGGAAACATTATTCAGAAAACTGAAAAGAAATCACCTTGATCCTATTGAGGAGCAATTTTTAGTTGGCAACAAAGAGCTCTACAGAGAAGAACCAGGGCCACATTTCTGCATCTAAGGAGAGAAGGAGAAGGGAAGAAATGTTTATTTTGTCTAATTATGTGCCAGGCACTGTGCTAATCACTTTTTATAAGAATTACCTCATTTGATCCTCACAACAATCCTATGAAGCAGCCCTATTTTATAGTTGAGGATATTGAAGCAAATGGTGACTTGCCCAGGGCCACACATGTAGTAAACATCTAAGGCTTGATTTAAATTCAGGTTTTCCTGGATGTAAGCTCAGAATTCCATCTACTGTGTCACCATCTGCCTCCATCCAGCTGGGTTATAGGTCTTATACTGCAGCTGATAATCAATAATTTTGGGATAGGATACTGGATTAATTGTGTAGTTGAAATGGATAGTATAACATAATCTGAGTTTTTTATAAGAAAGCTGAGGGCATAACCACTGCCGCACTCCTATATGTAGCAGCTTCTTTTAAGACCAATATCAGGTCCAAACTGGGTTGTTTAAAAATGTATCTTCAGCAAAGTCTTTTAACATCATCCTACTCTATCTTTGGATATCACTTTCTTTTAAAATGCAGTCAGAACTTCCAGGAGCCAAGATGGCAGAGTAAGCAGTAAGTTGCTATCACTCTCCTTTATTTACCTCCAGGAAAAAAAAAAAAAAAAAAAACAGAAAATAGTGCCCCAGGAAATATCTTGGAACAGCAGAACCAGTGGAAAGACAGGGCGAAGCAGTCTTTTAACCCAGGGAGGATCGGTAAGAAAGGCCCATCTCACTTGGGTAAAAGGAGAATGCATTCCAGGACGGGAAGCATCTCAGCAATCCAGCAACAAGGCCCACCTCAGCAAACCAGCAGGATATCCTGAGCCCCAGGGTGGTGGAGCAGGCAAGCAAGTAACACCAGGACCCCGACATGCCCTAGTTTAACTCAAGGGAACCTGCAGCCTCCAACTTGGAGAAGCACCACAAGCACCAACACAGCCCCTAACAGGCAGGCATCCCCCAGTGGCCAGATCACCACGTGTTTTCCCAGGGAAACAGAAAAACCCCACTTGACCTCAGGACACACCAGATACCACCACTGGGACTCCATTTCAGCATCAGATAGGCTCCTAGCCCCTACAGCCTCCAACTGCCAGCATCTGAGACCTCAGCTCACAAAGTCAGTTACCAGGCACCTGGCCCCCAGCACAAGAAGCTTGGACAACACCCCTGTGCCCCAGAAGCAGAACTCAACTTTAAAAGTCAGGAAACAGGCAAACAAGATGAACAAGAAGCAAAAACAAATACTGATCATAGACTGTTCCTATGGGGACAGAGAAGATCAAAACACCAACTCAGAAGAAGAGAACATTGTCAACTTTGATAGACTGAACTTCTCTCAGCACCGCAATGAACTAAGACAATTCCAAAAGACTGAAGATGGAAAATGTTATCCATATCCAGAGAAAGAACTATGGAGTCTGAATGCAGATAGAAGCATACTATTTTCTCTCTCTGTCTCTGTCTCTTTCTCTCTGTCTCTCTGTCTCTCTCTCTTTTCTTTTGTTTTGTTTTTCTTGTGTTTTTTGCCTGTGGTTCTGATTCTTCTTTACAACATGACTAATGTAGTAGTATGTTTAATATGATTGAACATGTATAGCCTAGATCAGATTACATGCTATCTTGGGGAGGAGTGAAGGGAGACGGGAGGGAGGGGAAAATTTATAACTCAAAATTTTATAAAAGTGAATGTTGAAAACTAATAACAAATAAATAAACTTTTAAAAATGCAGTCAGCTTCTATACGTTCTTTTGATTACTTCCCTTCACTCACTTCTACCCAAAGCTATTTGCTCCCACTAGTGACACCCTTCTCTTCTTTTAAACAGGGCTATATTTTATTACCCTGTATAAGTTGCCAGCTGAGATCATCACTAAGGCTCCTGGATAACCAGGATTAAAGAATTTACCTTTTGGTGTTAGGAAATGGAATATTCCTCTCTCCCTGTCCAAGTGTTCAATTACTAGAGGGAAAGGTATTTTGACTGATTAATATAGCTTGAATTATTTAGATAATTTTTATCATCCAATTCATAAAATTCTATGTTTTAAATCTGAAAAAGACCCCAAGGATAGGGCTTCTTCACCTATTTGGGGTATAATAGATTAGGGCCAAATTCAGACTGTGGCCTTATTTTACTTCTGTTTTTTTGTTTGTTTATTTGGTCCTTATCTAAGAATGGTTTTTATATTTTTAAATAAAAAAATCTTATTTAGTAATGTAAAAAACATTCTTAGAACACTTACAAAAAAAGGCTGCCTCTCTTGATTTGTTCACTCCTGACACAGAGCCATGGGCCAATCTGGTGAAATCTATGGGCCCATTCTCAAAATAATGCTTTTAAATGCATAAAATAAGATATATAGGATTACAAAGGAAATCAATTATACTGTGATAAACTTAAAAACACTTTATGATGTTAGGGAAAGAGTTCTTGCCATAGATCACCTAGTTTAACCTCTAGCCCAAGGTCACATGATAGGTAGAAATGACAAAATTTGAGTTGAGTACTCCTGGTCTAAAATCTTTCTATAATACCATGCTGCCTTGTAGTCAGTCTCTTTTTCCCAGAAGTCATAATAACCAAGTGTCAACTACTAGCTTAGGTCATACATGTCAATTAGATTTGGATTTGAAGGTGACTAAAATAAGGAAAATGGATTTGTCACAACCCCATTTCTTAGTCATCTTAATAATTGACCTGGGTAAATTAATTCTTAATCTGAGCAATTGCTTGACAATAAATCTGCAGCAAACTCAGTGGCTCATACAGTTGTAGTAAAATTAAATGTGATTAGAAGCTCCCTTTGTCCGGATTCACCACTCTATGAATAGCAGTGTCAGTCTGAGAAAGATTTCTTTGGTCATCAATACAGAGGTGACATGTTTGCCTCATATAAGAGAGGCTTTTGAAGGGCACAAGTATTTTACTTCTGCTGCTACAGGAACTTGATAGTTTAGTGGGAATAATAGTAACCTCAAAATCGGTCAGTTAGGTAGCATTAATTAAGCATTTGTTATGTGCCAAACACTGTGCTAAGTACTGGGGACACGAAGAAGGCAAAAAAAACCAAAACAAAACAAATTGTACTTGCTCTCAAGGAACCCACAGTCTGATAGGCAACACAATATGCAAATACCTATGTACAAACAAGATATGTACAGGATAAATTATGGGCAACCTCAGAGGGAAGGAACTAAGAATAAAGAGGATGGGAAAACCTTCTTGCAGAAGGTGGGGGTTTAACTGAGACTTGAATGAAGCTGGCAGGAGGACACAAGGTGGGAGAGCAGTGGAAGTATGGAAAACAGCCTATAAAAGTGGACAGAATTCAGGAATAAGTCTACAGTGAGATGCTGCCTTTGACCTATTATTCCTGCAATTGTGGGCAAGTCATTTCATGTATCTGTGTCTTCATTTCCCTAACTATAAAATGGGGGTAATAATGCCTGAAAGGACTTTCAGGATCACCTGAGATGTATATGGAGTGTTTGCAAGAATAAAAGTACTACAAAAAGATTAGCTATCACTTTATGTTGCCTACTTCTCTACACTATGTTTTGTGCGATTTATATACCTATGGAGGGGGAAAAAAGAATATTTTCTCTTTTAGTGCTTATCATGTAAGAAACAGTTCTATTTTTTTGGATATACCCAGTTCCAGGATATTATGGATGATCTCCCATAAAGTACAGTGAAGTATATACTAGATGAGAGCAGAGTAAATCTAGAATAAGCATAAGGAATTGCTAATACAAGCTCCCCTAATGGAACATAAGCATCACATATAATTGTTGGGGGGTACTTGCCAACTCCCCATTTTTTACATCTTTCTTCTATCTTCCACTTTTTCTTTTGTTGTTCATTTTCTGGCATTCCCTAACCACCCCTTTTCCCTCTCTTTATGCTCTTTTTCTTATTTTCTCTACCTTGATCCTTATTTTTTTATATCCTTGTTTTTTTCATAGTGTCATATAAAAGAATCCCAGTTTTTGAGGGTTACATGGGTCTTCATCAGTGTTCTTGTCCAATCCATATAACAAAGAAATTCCTACTACTCTCTAAGATACCTAACAAGTGGTTTCTAGCCTCTGTTTAGAGATATCCAAGGAGGGGGAACTTCCCACATCTTGAGACTACTCATTTGATTTAAGGCAGCTCTAATATTAAAGGAAGTTTTTTTTTTTCTTGAAATGAATTCCAAATTTGCTTCTTTTCAACTTCCATTGCTTCTACTTGCACCCTCTGGGGACAAATTGAACAATACATGAGATCCCTTCAAACATTTGAAGACTTCTATCATATCTCCCCCTCTCCCTAAATCTTCTCTGCTCTAAGTTCCTTTAACTGATCCTAACTGTAATGAATTCCAGGTCCTTCATTATCCTAAAATTCTTTAAACTTAATACTGAATACAATACTCCAGATAATGTCTGGAATTTTAGTTAGAAAGGTCCTGAAAGAATATCTAATCTTTTCTCTGTTTTTCTTCATTTTCCCCCTCTCTTTGCACCTATATCAGACTTATAAATGACACTCATCTATCAGGATTGCCTTTCCTCTGCTGGTGACATTGAAAGTTCAACACTTTGATGACCCCTGAGCTAAAGTATTTGTAATATAACTCTATAGGAAATATAATCCTATAGGAAAATACTAAGGTTAATTCAAATAGGTTTACATATGTGAATGTGTGTATTGTTCGTTGTCCAATATGCTTGAAAAGGACCAAAAATGACATCATTATATCAGAGTCAAGCCACAGTCTGTCCAACTGTGACTGATCAGACCAATACAAGTTCAGAACACTCTACCAAATTGCTGGCACAAATTGTTTATGAACATTTGGAGTGGAGATGTCTCTAAATTTGCACATCTCACTTTTCTTTTGAGCTACCACAATTCTACTTTGCTCATAGAGCACAGCACCTTCCTTGAGGCAAGCTCACCATGCTGGGTGGTTGTATGTTACTATCTCCCATAGCTCACAATCAATTCCAAAGTTCTTCAAAGAGACCTCAGAGTATCCTTGTATCACTTCTTCTGATCTCCATGTGAGTGTTTGCTTTGTGTGAGTTCACTGTAAAGTATTCTTTTAGGCAAATATGACATTTGACAAATGACATTCAAACAATGTGGCCAGTCCATCAGAGTTGTACTCCCTGCAGTAGTTTGAATATTTGGCAGTTCAACTCAAGAAAGGACCTCAGTGTCTGGAACTTATCTTGCCAAGTGATCTTCTGAATCTTCCTAAGACAATTCCAATGGAAGCATTTTGGTTTCTTGGCATGACACTAGTATACTGTCCAGGTTTCACAGGCATACAACAATGAGTTCAGCACAATGGTTCTGTAGACCTTCAGTTTGATGGCAGTCTAATACTTTTTCTCTCCCATACTTTCTTTTGGAGCCTCCCAAAGACTGAAGTAGCTCTGGCAATTCAGGCATCAATGTACATCCCTGAAAAGTATACTGCCAAGGTAAGTGAACTTATCTGCAACATTCAACATTTCTCCATTTGTATAACCAATGGTTCTATGTATGGATGGTATAGTGTTGCCTGTTGAAGAACTTTGGTTTTCTTGGTGTTAGTTGTCAGGCTAAAATTACACAAGCAGCAGAGAATTGATCCATACTCTGTTGCATCTTACCCTCAGAGAATGCAGTGAGTACACAATTAACTGCAAACAAAAAATAGTGCACCAAGTCTCCCTCCACTTTAGTCTTGGCTTATAGCCTTTTCAAGTTAAATAATTTACTATCATTGAGGTAATTGACCCTGATGCCATTTTTGTCCTTCTTGAAGGAATATGACAGCATTGCTGAAAACAATCTACTAAAAAGTGAGGAAGCAAGCACACAGCCCTGATTCATGGTGACTGGGAAAGCATGACAGCATCACCCACTACCCAGAACCCATGCAACCATGCTGTCATGAATCTGGCATAAGATATTGTTGAACTTCCCTAGGCAAAGAAATTTTGCCATGATCTTCCAAAATGTGTGTACATACATGCTATATATGCATCATACACTTTTTAAAAATTGTAAAATTAGATTAGTTTCACATTTTGATGCCATAATTTCAATATTTTTTCTCAAATGTTAGTGAATAACATACCAACATTACAGAAAAATCACAGTTTTCATACTTGCCAATCAGTCATCCCAGAGGTTTAAAGGTGAACAGTTGATTTGTATAATGCCAATCAATAAGTATATTGATAATATTTTTAAAATCTAGTTTCAGTCTTCTATTATATTAGTAACTGTGATTCCAATACTTAGCACAGTAGATGCTTAATGAATCTTTATTGATTGACTGTGGTATTTATAATTTAAATAAATGTGTCACCACTGCATTTATCCAAGTCATTAACAACAATGTTGAACAGAGCAGGGACATTGTATTATACCCTTGGAGACCTCCCTCTTGAGAGACATCACTTCACTAATTTTCCATTACTGCTTATGCTTGTTCAAACAGACAGCTAAGAACACACCTAAATTTCCTATCATCCAGCCCACATTTCTCCATTAAGATTCACTATTGCTGTTTTAGAAAGGAATTATCAGAGTAGCTTTGAAAGTCCCCACTTAGTACAGGGAAATTTATTGAGCTAAGAAAGAAGGCATCAGTTGTAATCACTCTGGACAGTCTCTTAATAGACTTGGGCTGCCCAAATCAACCTTAAAACCCCTCTAAACTCTAAGAAGGCACACAAAATGGGTGTTAATTAAATGTCCATTGTTTCTTATAACTATTTTACTAGTTTTACTTCCAATTTATGATACATTAAGTTTGCACTGCTTATGTGATATCTGGACACTGTATAGTGCACTGGGGAGCCTTATACATTAATGTATGGTACATTTATACCCAGTTCATAGGACACTGTATAAGGAAGTATGTTATATTCAGCCTGTAGGGAAGGCATTCTCTTGTGTTGCGCTGTAAGTGTCTTTTACACATACACACACACACACACACACACACACACACACACATCTCTCTGAGATATATATGTATGACAAATCTGTTACATGTATACATATACAAATATATACCTATAAGTATATATAGTCCATATATACACACCCATCTATATATGTATACATATGTATATATGCACATATATACTCATATTTGCATTACACAAATGTATATGTGCATATATGATTTATTAATGAATCAGATGAAGACAAAGAAAGCATCTATATGAGTTTGGCAGATTGGAAGTATAATTAATATGTTGGGTGGTAGAATCCAGATTCCAATAATTAACAACAGGTTGGAACAATGCCTCATTTTCCTGATTTGTAAAATGAAGCTGTTGTACAAGATTATCTCCAATTTTCCAACCATCTCTAAAATTACTTTGAGCATAATTTTAAATAATAACTCATACTTGTATGGCAATTTAGGCTTTCAGAAGTATTTGCTTTACCATAACACTTTTTACAAATAAACTAACTGTAATTCCAAAAAATTAAGTGAATTACCCAGGATTATACAATTTCTTTGAGCCAAAACTAGTAATTACAGGGGTTTATAGCTGTATTTGTGGGTCACAAACTGAGCACAACTCCCTCCATCTTTTGTTAAGCCTTAGCTTAATAGAGGCCCTCTTAGCCACACTCCCCACTCTGATGACCCCTCAATAAAAAACTGTTGTGATGCCATCAGTTCTGAGAGACTTCAAAGGTTTTCTGATTCCAGAAACCAATTTTATCACTTAGGTCACAGGATCTCACCTGATCAGCCAGATCTTGCAATATCCCCTTTCAATTGCCTTTTGCCTGAAGTCTAGCCCCCTCCTTTGTGGTTTAAACATGCATAAGCCCCATGCAAATTCATTTTAAGGAGTTTCTCCCCTTGTGAACTCAATAAACCCCAAGACAAATTTGATACTCTTTGGGGCCTCATTATCACTATGTCACGCACATACTTGATATGCTTTTGTATATCAAAAGTTGTTCTTTTGTGATTGTTTATACCATTGATTATATTATAGGCAACTATTTGGTGCAGTGAATAGAGTGACAGGCTTGGAATCAGGAAGACTCATCCTCCTGTGTTCAAATCTGGCCTCAGGTATTTACTAGCTGTGTAACCTTGGGCAAGTCACTTAACCCTGTTTGCCTCAATTTCCTCATCTATAAAATGAGACAGAAAAGGAAATGGCAAACCACTTCAGTATCTTTGCCAATAAAACCCCAAATGGGGTCGTGAAGAATTAGACATAACTTAAAAAGGAACAACAACAAATATCACTCAACTGATATGTTTATGTTTAGGATTATAATATCCTATTATCTTATTGTATTTGTGAAAATATAATTTGTCAAAATATGATCCTCTTAATAATGTCTTCTAGTAATATGCTAGAGTGAAAACTGACACCTACTTATATTGCCTTGAACAACTATTTTAAACTATTTTTTTACTACATTAGTAATTACCAACTGGGTTCAAAACCTGGTACTGCCTCTCTTTATATGAAAAGTTGTTTCATCTTTTTGGATCTTGTTTGTTGTTGTTGTTTTTTTTATCTATAAAATGAGGGGATTAGGCTAGAGACAGCTAGGTGGCAGAGGAAATAAAACGCTGCATTTAGAATCAGAAAGACTTGAGTTTGATTCTGGCCTCAAATACATACAAGCTATATGACTCTGGGCAAGTCACTTATTTTCCATTTGCTTCAGTTTCCTCATCTATAAATACAGATCATAATATCACCTACTTTTCAGGGTTATTGTGAGGAAACAATGCACTAACATTTGCAAAGGAATTTATTAACTTTATTATTAAATTTATTTATTAAACCCCTGTAATTACTAGTTTTTGTCTCAAAGGAATTGTATAATCCTGGGTAATTCACTTAATTTTTTGGAATTACAGTTAGTTTATCTGTAAAAAGTGTTACGGTAAAGCAAATACTTCTGAAAGCTTAAATTGCCATACAAGTATGAGTTATTATTTAACTAGCTCTTACTATTATTAGCTATTCTTAGATGATCTATAAAAGAAATCTCTTCAAGCTTTAAAGCCATCCTATAATCCTATGATAATGCACACTTAGATATGTGATCAAATTAGTGTGGATCATTTCTCTCAGGTTGAAGGTTACGACCCATCTCTATCTAAATCTGGAATAAACCTTAAAAATAAACTAGTCCAGGGGCAGCTAGGTGGTGAAGTGGATAGAACACCAGTCCTGGAGTCAGGAGGACCTGAGTTCAAATGCGGCCTCAGACACATAACACTCACTGGCTGTGTGACCCCAGGCAATTCACTTAACCCCCTTGCCCAGCCAAAAAAGTGAAAAATGAAATAAAATAAAATAAAATAAAATAAAATAAAATAAACTAGTCCAACTGAATCATTTCATGGAGAAAGAAACTGAGGTCTGAGAGTAAATTACTTTCCCAGGCCCACACAGGTAGCAAATGGCAGATGGAAGATTTGAACCCAGGTCATCTGATGCTGGAACTGCTTCTCTTTCCACTGTACCACACACTCATAATTTTAATTAGAGGAAAGAAACTTAAAATCTGTAACTTATTAAAAATAATAACAGCTGAATCAATGGAGAAATTTGTCCAAAACCTATATAAGCATTAAAGAAGTGGAATTAGCCCAAAATATTATTTTGATTCATGTTTTTACAATGAAAAAGTGCTTATGTGTCTTTTAATGACTATACAGATTACTTTAGGAAGTTGTTTTCAAATATTTATAAACATCATGCAATTATAAAATTTATAAAAATCATGCAATTGCAAAAAATGCAGTTTTTCATATAGGACCAGCCTTCTGGACTCATCACATTCTATCACTGGAACCTAAGAATAATAATTGGAATTACTTTAACTTCTTAGAAAAAGTGCCATTGATATGAAAGAATACTGCCTGAAAAATAATTTGTAGTGCTTGATACTTACAATAGACTTGTCTTGGACACTCATTCACCTCCACCAGCATTATTTTTAATTAGTCAGATTTGTTGACCATCCCATCAGCTTTATTGGAGTTCGTTTGCTGAGTCTTTGATCATAGTGGCAATTTTATTATGCTTTCATTCTTTTGCCCAGTGATAAAAGTTTCTTAATTACTTCTATTAAATTTTTTTCAACATGATTTGCCCTCCTTTGCATACTGTTTTTACAAGAGATTTTAAGATTGCTCTCCACTCCCTGGACAATCTCTTCACGGTATTCACAGTAATTGGGGTTTTATATTCAGTCCTTAGCTGACAGTCACTTTCAGTCATTTCTTTCTTATTAACTTGGCTGCTTTCATCATTTACATTTAATTTGCTTAAGTAACATGAACATTTGTAGAATTCGGAACTGTTTTGAATTTCAACCCAGCATTTTCCATTCTGCTTTTGCTTAAATTGGCTGTCACTGAAACTACATTAATAATCAAAACAATAACACCATGGCTTTGTTTCTAGCAAACTTAAATGGTTATTCTAAAAGGATAATGTGAACTTAGATTTTCATTATTAAAACAAGGGTAGAAATGTATTAGACTTAAAGTGGTTTTAATAAAGAATTATATAAGATGATTTTTGGAGTAACAATTTCTAAGTATTAATAATATACTTGCCTTCTTCCCCCCCACAAAAAAAAACTATTTGGTGCCACAGAAAGACTGGTGAATTAGTGGAGAACGTGGGAAAATGGAGAGACAATGTGGACCCTTAAGATCATCTATTCTAATTCCCTTAATTGTATTGGTGAGAAACTTGGAGATTCTTGATCATGGAAGTATCATTGTCAGACTCATGCTTTTAGAAAATGATTGACAGTTGGAGGTTGGATTAGAGAAAAGAAAGACTGGAAACAGAAAATCCAAATTGGATGCCATTTCAAAAGTCTAGATAAGTACCTCAGAGGTCTAGACCTCTGAGGACTTGAGAAGGGGCACATAAGTAGAGAGGAGATATATGAGAAATGTTGTATGAGTAGAATCAATAGGTTTTGAAAATAGATTTGACATGAGGGTTAGGGAAGTGCGTACAATTGAGGATTGCTTTGTTTTAGGAGATATCAGGCTCCTTTAGAGAGGTGATCAGTATCTCCTATTCATTTTTCCTACTTTAGCCACAAATGTTTTCTAAATGGATGATTTATTATAAGAATAATTTGGGGTACAGTTGACTGATCCTTAGCCTCATAGTGAGATACAATACTCTATATAGTGAGATACTATACTCTATATAGAGGCTAAATGGGCCTCTAGCCACTTCCAATAGGAAGCATGTTTCCCCCAGGATTGAAGGGTCTCTTGCTTTGGATCTACTGCTGAGTCTACCAGTATAAGTACCATTAACTCAAAAATAGAATCTTTTTTATATATTTAGGAGAGGTCAAGCCTCTTCATATGGCTAACACTCTTACAAGTTTTCCTTACTTCCAAGAACCTTTACTATGTGTGACTCAGAAGCCAGGTTTTAATTTAAAAAGAAAAAAAAATGAATGAATGAAGAAGCATTTATTAAGAACTTTCCACATGCCAAAAACTGTACTAAGTGTTGAAGATACAAAAAGAAAAGCTCAGATAGGCCCTGCTCTCAAAGATCTTACATAATTTTTCCCAATTAATAAACATTTATTTCCTCCCTTCCATCTATTCCCGTTTTGGGGATAGGAGAGAAGAAAGAAAAATAAGCCCTTGTAGCAAGTATACATACCCGAAAAAATCAATTTCACTTATTGGCCATGTCAAAAGATTTGTCTCATTTGCATATTTTGTGCATCACCCTTATGAGGAGAAATGGATAGTATTCTTTTTTATCAGTACTATAAAGATGGCTGGTAACTATATTGATTATAGTTCTTATTTTTTAAAAATGTTAATTGTTATAATGTAGTATAAATAATTCTTTTATTTTTGCTCATTTCACTCTCTAATAGTCCATACAAATCTTCCCAGTTTTCTCTGAACCTATTTCTTTTATCATTTTTGATAGAATGATAGTATTCCATTATATTAATATACTAAATTTATTCATCCATTGTCCAATTGATGAACCTCCACTTATTTTGTAATTGTTATCACAAAAAGAGTTGTTATAAATATTATTGAACATATAGCACTTTTTCCTCTTTCTTTGATCTATTTGGGAATATGGACATAATAATGGTATCATTGGGCCAAAGGGTAAGCAAAATTTAGGAACTTTGGGGGCATAGTTCCCAATTTCTTTCCAGAATAAATCAACCAATTAGCTTTACCAACAGAGTATCAGTAAGCCTATTTTACTACAGTCCCTCTAAGATTTGTCATTTCCCACTTTTGGGAGGGGTGAACTTTGTCAATCTGATCATGTGAGATGGAACTTTAGAGTTTCTTTAATTTGAATTTCTCTATTTATTTTAGTGACTTGGAACATTTATTAATATGGCTATAAATAGCATGGATTTCTCCCTTCAAGAACAGACTATTTCTATCCTTTGACCATGTAAAAATTGGAAAAAAAAACCCTTATTCTTATAAATTTGAATCAGTTAATTATATCTTAGAAATGAGTTCTTTATCAGAGAAACTTGCGGCAGTTTTCTCCCCAGTTGACTGTTTCCTTTCTAATCTCAGCTATATAGATACATTCCTACCCTTCAACTTCTGCTCCTCCAAACTTTCAAAGCTCACAAGGCTATATACAATATTCCCTCACCTTAAAGCAGGAAAGGTAAACAGAAAAAGTCAAAGAAAAGAGATGTCATGTATTCATGGACCACATATCAGCCTGAGTGTCGAAGACTCAAGGCCTCTCTCTGTAGCCAGAGGCTTACAGTGTGTCCTTGTCTTCTCATTTGAAGACAGCCAAGTGGATTGTCTGAAGAGAGGAAGAGAGAGACAGACAGACAGACCGACTGACAGAGACACAGACAGAGACAGAAACTCACAGAGACAGAGAGAGAAAGAGAGACAGAAAGACAGAGACAGAGAGAGATAGAGAGACAGAGTCAGAGACAGAAAGTCACAGAGACAGAGAGAGAGAAAGAGAGAGAGAGAGAGAGAGAGTCATTTTTACTAGTTGTTGGTTTTTATATTTTCATTCAGTTCTGGCTCAGCAGCACTCAAAATGTATCTCTTCATTTCCTAGTTAGTTGAAAGGAAAAGTTACAGAATGTGCATGCTCCAAAGTCCATGCGATAGATTGCAACAAACGGAGCCCTCTGAACATGCTCATTAGGACTGGGACCTTGCTGAACACTCTTCATCATACATGTGTACAGATGCTGTCTTATTCTCACACAAATGTTTTCCTAACTAAAATTACATAGAGATTGTAATACGAATAAGCTCATTGGTATAATTATTTTGCCAGGAATCCATTTGTTAATTCCAACAATTCCGAGAAAGGAATAATTTTAAACAGGAAAATTAGTGGTTTACTTCTCTGCTTTGGATCATGCTTGTTTAACAGAAAAAAACATAGAGCTTTCTCTCAAAGATAAGAGAGCAAAATATAAAACAATTAGTGTTTCTTGTATATAGTACTTTCTCTCATGAGAACCTCCCCAAAGTTGTAGGTTTGTACTTACATTGACAAATTAAAATCATGTGAAATAAATTTTAACCAAGAAAACATACAACATATACAGAAATGTATATATACATATAGAAAGAGAAACACTGAACCATTATTAATTCATAAAAATCATATTGATGAAATTAGGCACCTCTTCTTTATAAAAAAAAAGTCTCTTTTATCTTTAATGATGATAAGCACCCTTGATTCTTCAAATAAGGTAGCAATTCCTCTGTTTTATAATCTATATTTCTTGCAGTTTTCCTTCAAGTCATTATCTAAGAGGAGAAAAATATCTGAGAGCTTGAGAGGGGATAGAAAAATAGAAAAAGAATTTGGAATTCCTGCTCATTCATTCAAATAGATCACTTGGAGTAAAGGCACAGGGCAGACATATGTCAAATACACAAAGGGCTTTGTATTACTGCCTTTAAGAAGAGACATGACTGTAATTTGGAAAGTCTTTTTCTTTAACTACTTTATCCACACTTGCTTGGAAGACCTCCATCGAAGAAATTTACTTAATTATTATGCTTAATTGATTTAAGGCCTCTAGTTAACATTTTTAATTGTCCACCTCCACTCCCTCACCTGAGTCAGAAAATATGGACATATGACTAACATGAGGAAAGGGTTATTTTAGGATGCAATAGAAAACAGAAAAAAAGAGATGGGCAGGGAATAATGGAGAAAGGTTTTCATTCCCTTTATCTTTTCAAAGAATCCCTGAATCTGATCTCAGTCTCCCTCGGGACATATCTTCTTACAGTTTGCATGACTTCAAATTTTAAGCCACAGGAAAAGTCACATACAGGAAAAATGATAATATACATAAAATGATAATAATATACACTAGGTATGTACAGTGCTAGAAAAGATACTAATAATATTGAGGCTCAAATATTTCAGATGGATCAGCAGGCAAATATTGGGACAAGGAGGGAAAAAGTCTTGGTAACTGGAAAGGTTATAGAGCCTTAATAGAAATAAGAAGATTGGAGGAGATTGAGGGTGGGATAGGGACAATCTAATGAGTTTCATGTGTATATGCTGCATTTGAAATGCATACAGCACATCTAGATAGATATATGTGGTTGAATATGCAGGATTGGAGTTCAAATAATATTATTCGGTCTAGATATATAGACTTAGGTTTTCATCTTCATAGAGACAATAATTGAATCCATAAGAGATGGTCATGAAAATTGAGAGTACAGAAAAAAAATGGGAGGATATAAGACCAAAGGCACAAGTAAATGGTTTTAGCGTTGACAAGGAACAGAGACATCTCTTTGAAACCGCATCAAAAAAGGACAAAGTGCGGGGTGATATAAAGGTGTTATTAAGATGTAGGACTTGAGAGAGGAGGTAATTCAGAATGGATGACTTCAAGTAGCATATGAAGTAAATTCTTCTGATGAGATAGGAGATAGGAAGTAGTATAATGAGCTTAAGGAAAGAAGTTTTGAATTCTTCAGACATTGTTCTAGATAGGACCTAAATGGGGTTTATTCAGGAATCATCAACTCTAAGCTATGGCAGACAATTTATGACATGAGTATTTATTTTGTACTATACTTGGGATTTAATTAGTATAGGGAATTCCAGGTAACTTCCTCTCTTAATACAGACCATACACTAATTGCAACAGAATAATAATAATGATGATGATAATGATGAAGATGATGATGTTAATGGTGATGCTGATGATTTTGTTCAGTGATTTTTCAGTCATGTCTAACTCTTCATGACCTCATTTGGGATTTTAAAGCATCTTTTTTTTGGTGAGGCAATTGGGATTAAGTGACTTGCCTAGGGTCACACAGCTAGTAAGTGTCAAGTGTCTGAGGCCAGATTTGAATTCAGGTCCTCCTGATTCCAAGGCCAGAGCTCTATCCAATGCACCACCTAGTTGCCCCTCCCCCCCAATTTGGGATCTTAGTGGCAAAGATACTAGAGTGGTTTGCTATTTCCTTCTCCAGCTCATTTTATAGGTGAGGAAACTGAAGCAAATAAGGTTAAGTAAGTTGCCCATGGTCACACAGCTAGTAAAAGTCTGAGGCCAGATTGGAACTCAGGAAGACTCTTCCTGACTCCAGGCATGGCATTTCATCCACTGTGGCACTTAGCTGCCATTGATGATGATGATGATGATGATGATGGTGATGGTGACAAGATATATCATTTATATAGTTCTTTAAGATTTTCAAAATGCTCTACAAATCTTACCTCATTTTATTCTCAAAAACAAACAAACATTTAAAAAAAACCTTGAGAGGCGAATGCTATTATCATTCCCATTTTTACAGATGAAGGAGACAGAGGTTAAATGACTGCTAAAAGTCATACATCTAGTAAATGTTTGGGGCTGGTTTTGAACTAAATTCATCCTGACTCTAGGACTAGCACTCCATCTACTGTGCTACTAACTACTTCAATTTAAAATCTTAGAGAGTTGCCTGAGGCATGCAGATTTTAATTGACCTACCCAGGGTCATAAAGATATATGTTAACATCAATACTTGAACTTAGTCTTACCAACTGCCAGGGAAAGTCTCTATCCACTTGGCCATTTTACCATTCATAGAACACATGTAAACATATATATAGTCCATATCTCAAATCTGGTTTACGCAAAACTTAAGTATAGCCTATAATTATTCTTTTAATAAGAGAACAACAAGTGTGATGAAGATGAAGAGAGTAGGGAAAACTAAATTATTGGTACATTTTTGCTTCAACTAAGAGAAATAAAAAAAACTTTCAACATAAATATATTATCAATTTGGTAACTATGGAAGTATTTTTCAATGTATAGTTGTATTTCTTTTCTCTCTCCCAGACACCATAATTTAAAGGCACAGCCTAAATTTGGAAGTAGCCAGTCTGCTGGCTAATAAGTTGAGTTTGACTACTTGGTTGTAGTGGGATGGTTATACAATACAATACAATACAACAATATAATAAATATTTATTAACTAGCTACTATGTGCTAGACATTGTGATAAGTGGTAGGTATACAAATAAGAAAAAAGAAAGATAGTCCCTGTCTTCAAGGAACTTACAATCTACTTGGAAAAGACAATACACAAAAGGAAGCTGAAAAAGGAGGGGCATCAGAGGGTACCCTGTGTGGGCATGATGTTTGTCAAGTAGCTGGTAAGAAATGAAGAAATGGCTAGAAATTCTGAATCTTTATAAAGAAAGTCTTTGGAAGGAGTTTGTTATTGTTGTTCCACCCTCCAATCTTCCAATCAGAGGTGTAGAAAAAACTGAGGGTACAGAAGAGGTAGTGAGTACCAAAGCTGAAATAATTGCCGAGATCATGAGATTTCTGGTGACAAGCTTATTCTGAAGGAAGCATGATGGTGGAGTTGAAACTAAGCAGAATGGTTGGTGGTCATGATAATGGGCATAATTAGTCCACCAAAAAGATTTTTTCAAGTCAACCACCCTTGGCAATATCATAGTTAAAGACTGTTACCTTCTTTGATTGTGCAACTCTGCCTCACTTAAATCCAATTCACAGAAGGCAAGACATTACCAGTGATGTCACTGGTCATCTTTGAAAATGAAGCAGAAACAAGGCAGGGACCGCCCTACACCCCTTGCCAGCAGGAAGCAGTTTCAGAAGCCGAGACCTTCACCCCTCACACCAAAAGAATTTGGGTCCCATCTGTTTGACGGGGGAATGATGGGGTTGGGCTCTGTGCCCCAGAAAGGAAAAACCCTGAACTTTCCCACATAGCCAAATCTCTGGCATTAGCCTGAGGCTATAATCCCATCAACTAGCCTTTCATTGTGGTTACACCCAATCTCCCCTCCATTGTCTTACCTCCCTATGGCCCCTGGCCATTTCCCACCCTTAATCCTAGCTAGGCTCCATTCTCCCTTGGTCACTAGACCCAGGTCCCAGGAGCTCTGTTCACCCTAGCTTACTGGTCACTCCTAGGTCCCTCCCACTGGCTTTCTGTATATAAGGTTCATCTTGTCTCCATTAAGATGCTTAGATTCTTATAATCTAACCACTGCTTACTCATGTTCAGACTCCTTAAGATTCTGCCCAATGTGGCAGATGTTCTAATAAACCTTGTCTTTGGCTGAAAAAAAAAATGAAGGAGAAACAACAACATATATTATAGGTATAGATGACTGACTGGCTGATTGATTAATTTTTGCTGCACCTGCTGTCACTATAGATCTGTTGAGATGGGCACAGAATGCTTTCAGGATATCTCAGTCATAGCCTTTAAAGGACCTGAAATTTGAACCACATAAAACAAAGACAAAATTTTACTTGAGAGCAATATATTTCATAAGAACTATAAGGCTCATGGACATTCAATACATTACATTCAAAACCAATACATACAATTCAATACAATACATTCAAAACCCATCACATAAGTTGAGACTGGCCAGGTACACATACTATCAAAGTAAACTCTTAACTCAATGCAAACACAAAATTCTATCCAAAAATTACTCCTTTGTAATGAAAATAAAATCATATTTATCAATAACTTTACACACACACACACACACACATATCCTAATTATTTCTGAAGGAGAGCAATGGATTCATAGCTAATACCTATCTTAAGTCCAGAAGGTCTGGGTGCACAACAATCTCCCCAATTTTTAACATAGCATAGGATGGAAAAAGCCCGCTGATTGTTTCTCTACCCACTACACATGGGTAGCCTTCTGTCCCTTATCTGTCCAAAGAGGTGTTAAGAGGTCCACATGCTCCTATTCTAGTGCCACTTCTCTGCCCAAAAGATAAAAGTATAATATGAGTGTCAAGAGGTTATTGTTCTCCTAGTAGATAAGGAGAAAAGAGCAAGTTCAAAATAAAAATCCTGCAGCATGTGTTCTTAAACTTTTGTGTGTGTGTTGGCCTTCTTTGACAGTCTGGAAAACACTATGGAACCCTCTCAGAAGAATGTTTTTAAGTGAATAAAATAAGATACACAGGATTACCAAGACAACCAATTATAATAAAGTTAACAAAATAATTTTTTTTTAAATCTCATACACCTCAGATTAAAAACCCATGCCCTAAGAGGACTGGGTCCTGAACCCCCACCTACTACACTACTACAGAGTTGCACAAAGTTATCAGCTTCACTCTCTCTTCCTTAGGCATTGAAGTTCAGTGGCAGGACAAAAGTCAAGGTGACTGATGATGGCACAGAGTGCATTTTATGACCTTGGCATCTTCAATGTCTGACCAAGTTCTAAGTACTCCACAGCACCTGCTTTAGCCTCCTTCATGACCTTTGGAACAAATTGTTCTCATCCACCCATTCCTTGGAGGGAAGTCCTCAGATGCTTGGGGTAGATCTCCCCTAATTCACTGATGGGTTTGAGGCCTGTCAGTTACCCTCAAACCATTTTAACCCATCTACTGAAATGTTTTACTGGGATGTGACTGCTTATACCTGCTATAGCTTCTTGGAGCCACAGGTGAGAGTTGTGTGGAAGGCGGACACCAAAGGTAGATAAGCAATCCTGAAAAAGGCTTAGCAAGCCCTCATACCAGAGGTGCTAGTTCTTGCTGGGCATCGCATACATCCCATAAGTCATATTAATGCATTGCTGATAGAGTTGTGAATTACTAGAGCCATTATAAGAAACAATTTGGAATGATGACAAAAGATTAATCAACAATGTGTATTCTCTAACCTAGCCATAGGTCTACTAGGCCTATACTCCCAAAGATATCAAAAACAAAAAGAAGAAAAGAACTTACAAGTACCAAAATATTTGTAATAGTCCTCTCTTTATAGCAAAGTATCAGGAATAAAGAGATACCCATCAATTGGAGCATAGCTCATCAAATTATATTATAAATGCAAAAGAATATTATTGAGCCATAAGAAATTATGAAAGTGATAGTTTCAGAGAAACTGAGAAGACTTGCATGAAGCCATGGAGGAGAAATATAGAATGAAGAAAACATTTTATTTATTATTTGGAGGCAATTGGCATTAAGTGATTTACCCAGGGTCACACAGGTAGTAAGTGTCTAAGGCCAGATTTGAATTCAGGTCCTCCTGACTCCAGGGGTGGTGTTCTATCCAGTGTACCACCTACCTGCCCCTGAAGAAAACATTTTACAAAATGATAACACCATTTCATGACCTACCACAATTATATATGTATGCATATATTTTGAAGAATGAAAAATTCTTATAGAGGATTCTATTTATTTTATTTTACATTTTTCCTTTTAGCTATCCAGGGAGTCTTACTGACACCAACAATGACAACCTTACCTCAGTTGAATTAAGACAAAAGAGTGTTTTTAATAACTAAGACCAAAAGAGAGAGAGAGAGATATACATACACATACTATGTGTGTGTATATCTATATATATACATATATATAGCTATATATATGTTAGATAGGTAGATAGATAGATATAGCTTCAGAGTAAATGGAAAGTCCCAGTGGTCTATAAGAAGCATGATTTGTGGTGATGGCAAGGCCAAGGGGTCTTTATAGTGCATTATCAGGTCACACAGAAATGTCTGGGAATCTGGAAGGAGAAGTAACAGTGCAAATGGTAATGTGTGGTGGTCCTGGTAGGAACCAATGGTTTACCATCTTATCATGATGATAATAGTTGGTAATTCCCTGTTCATTGTCATCTGATTTTAGCCTTACCAGAATCCTCTGGGTATGTACTATAGATTAATAAAAAAAAAGAAAAAAGAAAAAAAACACAGCCCTCTAGACTTTCTCCATGTTCACACAACCAGTAAGTGTCAGTTACAGAATTTGAACCCAGATTTTCACTATTAAGCATTTATCACTCTCTTCAATGAGCTTCAATGAGCTACATTACTTCTTAGGGCTGTACTCTCAGGGGCTGCCATTACTTTTTTTCTATGTCTTATTCCTTGTCATGTACTATTTAATCAGTCTGCTATTTGAAAAACACCATGCTAGATACTGAGGATACAAAGACAGAAGTGAAATCATACTTAATCTTAAATTTCTTAAATTATTTCAATGTATGTATATATGTGTATATGTATGTATGCATGCATACATGCATATATGCATGTGTATATATAGATATATTCACACACATACATGTTCACATATATATACTATATATGTGTATATATATTATGTGCATGTATGTGTATATATATACATATATACACATATATCACTATATAGGTATATGTGTGTGTGTGTGTATGTGTGTGTGTGTGTGTGTGTATCTATAGTGTATGGGCTTTATATTCATGAAGTCTTTCCTAATTCATCAGCTTGTAGTTTCCTTCCTCCCTAACTACTATATATTAATATGTACTATTATGTATGAGCACACATTGAGACAGATGAAAAGTCCAAGAGACAGGGTTTCTGGGTAATTAATAATAGATTTATTAATAAGGCTAGCAAATAATCAATAAACTAACAGTCAGTGGTCTCTCCCACAGGTTTTTTGTATATAAGGTCACTCCTTTTTCATGATGACAGCATGTAGGATATTCCCCCAATCATCTGTCATGTAGTTCTATTAAATTACCAACTTTGATCTTTTTTGTTGTTAAACTACAATTTAAAAATAATTCACAACTCTTAGCATATATTCTATCTTTTCTATGTTATATAAAATGACAGATTCTGATAGTAGGGATTTTAGAGCTCAGCAGGAGATTCTCAACCTCAGGTACTAAGTTCTTTAAAACAAAGAACCAGGTTCTCCTAGCTGGCTAAACTTAAGTTGAGTGTTTAATTTGGTTTCATCTTCTCAGTCTAGGGAGTTGGATCTCTCCATCATAGACCGGACCCTGTCCTATGGTGATCATTCCATATACTTCTCTTTTTTAAGTTTCTGAAAGCCAGACTATAAGCCAAGTAATGATTATTTGACTTATAATTATCTAACAGCTCTGAGGTTCAGGGTTCTTTAAGTTTTAAGTCCTAAGTATTTCATTTTTTAGCATGTAGATGAGTGGGTAAAGAAAAGGCAAAGAGATAAACTAAACCTAGGGGGTTAGATCAATCTCTCTGTTACTTGTCTTACCAATTCCTAACCTTTTCACATGCAACCAGTTTGAAAGGCACTTTGTCCCATGATCTTATATGGAGAAGTTAGGAAAGGGGTGGACTTTGGGGAAAACATACCAAGTTTCATTTTGGATGTATTAAGTTTGCAATGCCTCCAGCCCACTTCAACAAGAGAAATCTAATAGGTAACTGGTGATGCGGACTTGCAGTTGAGGAGAGAGACATGGCCTAGAGAACTTGGAATCATCTCCATAGAAGCATTAGCAAGGGAGCTGATGAAATCACCAAGAGATATTTAATAGAGAGACACTAGAAAAGGGCCAGGGACAGAGCTTTGGTGTGTACTCATGAATAAGGGTGGGACAAAGAAGATGAATGGTCAGACAGAGTGAAGAACCAGGAGAGATCAAGGTCATGAAAATCCAGCAAGAAAAGGATGTCTAGGAGGATGATTTGATCAACAGTGTTAAATGATAACAGAGATCAAGAAGGAAGACTAAGAAATAACCACAGGATTTGGCAATTAATGGATCATTGGTAACCTTACTGGAAAGCTTATAATAAAGTTTCCACATTATTTGTATTATTAAATGTTTAAACCCATATGGAGATTTACATTTAAACTTGTTCAATTTTATTTTATTTTGTTTTTTATATTATTCCTGTCTATAAAGGACTTTTTGAATATTAATTCCATCATCAACTGTATTAGCTATTCTATCAATTTCCATTGCAACTTTATGTCTTCTATGTTTTATTGTCATTTTGTATCTTGCAAAATTAATTACTTCTCCCTGCTGTCTCTTACTAGTAAATAAGGACTTCACAAATCAAATTATGTGGATTTGTTTACTTCATTGCTTAAATTTGCTGAATACTTGATAAATCTTCACTTTGCTTTCTCTGGGCCTGGTCTTCTAATTCAATTTGGAATGAATAGTTACAGTGAGTTTCACTGTTTTGTTTTATTTGCTAGTAGTTCAATGATTTTCAAAAAATATTGTATTCATAAAGTTTGTTCTTGTTCCTTGTGAGATGTACGGTATCTTCTATCGCTAAATGATGAAACCCTTGCGGATTTTAAAAATATTGAGTCATCTTGTCAGAATAAGACCACCAGTAAGGGCCTAAAGCCCCTTTTACCAGCAGCAGAGAGACTGCAAATCAATTGGCTGCCAATTTCCCCTTGCTTTCTTCCTAGAATGAGACAACACTAGTCTTAAACCTTGACCTGCAACCCAGGTCAGAGCTCCCTTATCCCCAGTGCTTGATCTTGCTTGACCCAGATTATAACCCTATAAAAATACACCCTGTTCTCTCCACTTGGAGCTCCTGGCTTAATCCAGAATTCTATTAGTTTGTTCTAAGGGTGCCCATGCTTCCTCATTATCCCTGCACTGTATGAGTATCTTTCTTCAATAAAGCTTATTTGCTGCAATCTTTCTACCCATTTTTATGTTGCCTGAATTTTGTATATTTTGGGGTTTGTCAGAGAAGCATGAACCATTGCTCAAGGCTGTGACCAGGGATTTAGTAACCTCACCTGATTTCCAATTCTTTTGATTTAGGGAAGGTAAAGAGCAAGAACTGTACTAGAAACCACATGCCTCAGTGGCAGGACCCTCTTCCACGACCCTTCTCTAACATCAGGGCTTGTGACTTAGGGCTCTGTCCCAACCTGTCTCTTTTTTTTTTTTCTCTCTGACAATATAAGGAGCAGAAAAGGGAGTGGCTACCTTTCCCTGTCCTAGACTCTGGTGCTTTGAACATCCCTAAGTCTGTATTAAAACACTCCATAAGCTGTCAACATAATAATCTCGCATCAAGCCATGATTTTTTAATCAAATAAGTGTTTGGTATTACTGAAACTGAACAAGAAATTAGTACAGCAGCCAGAATTTCCATATTTTACTTGAAGTGGAAAAAAATAGATTTACCAGAAAAAAAGAAAGACTACATTTCTTTGTAGAGAGGGATTCTGGGAAAGGCAAGTAGAGATATGTGAGAGCCAAAAGGAAATAGCTCAAAAGGAAATTTCCAAAAGAAAATATTAAATTAGTAATAATAACACAAAAGTATTATTCAATGCTTAGAACAGCAGATGAATATGTTTCCAAAGTGAAGTTGGTTTGCATATGCTGGAAAGTATAGCCTCAGTGATAGACCATATACTATTATCATCTGAGCACTGACCTACAAAAATGTGGAAGACCTGTCATCAGATGGCAACAGGGTAAGGAGTCTTTATGTCTTTGTATATATCAAAGACTCCCCACTGAATTCCAGTAACTCTTTGGTCTATGATCTTGTCAGTGGTGGTATTAGCTGCATTACCATCAATTACAGTGGATTCTTGACACAGTATAGAAAAGAGATTTGGGGATCTCATTCTCTCAATTGCCATATTCTTCCAAAGCTTGGCCCAAGAAAATAAAAGTCTTTGCGAAGGTATTTTGATTCCAACCAAATTGAGAGATCTTTTGTGATTCATAATTTGCTTCTGTTTAGGTCATTTACAAATTGAAAATAATCTATTCAGATGTGGCTACTGCAATATTCTCCTAATATATCACATGAATAAGTTCTCTATTTTCAGTAACAGATATTGATTTCTCATTCAGGAAAGCAAATTATGTAGAATTTGTGATTGAATTGCTTATATGCAGGATTATCTGAATAATTTAATATAGATTAAAAGCTTATTTTTTTTCTAAAAGGCACTTCATTTGAATTGGTCACCACATTTATTGGATTAATACCATTGGTTTAAAAAAAACCTTCTGTAATAGGTTATTCTTCATAAAATCATAGAATTGAGAGAAGGGAAAAACAACTCATTAAAACATCTAGTCCATCTCTCTGGCAGTGCACAATTGCTCCCTACAGTACTTTCTATCATTCTTGGCAGAATTTTAAATGACTCAAATAAAAGAACTTCAGTCCTTCTTTACACCTCCATCTAATCTCACAAGGAAGAAATTTATCCTGAAATTTTCCCTACTTCATCTAATCAAAACTTTTTTGTTGTTCACAATTTGGTTCTAAAAGAGTTTTGCTTTTCCCTTTCCTGTGGGGGGAAAATATTTGTGCATGGGACACTCTTTATTTCCAATGCACAACAAAAGATGAGGCCAAAATAATTATCTCTGACTGTATTCAGCCAGAGAAAAGCACCCCCCCCCAAAAAAATTATTACTCTCTGAACACATCTGTTCAACTGCAGCAGAATAGGACTGTTTGAAATATGTGCTAGTTTGATTCATGATGGCCTCATTATGGGACTGCATAAATCAAAGGGATCCAGAAACAATTTCTGAACTATGTAGTTATAAGAATTATAATTTCCTGGAATTGTGTCTGCATAAGTTGATTGTCATTTTAGGACAAAATTCTCCAGTTACTTTGTGCAAATCCTTTTTCATTTTAGTAAAAAAACTACATATTTGACTGGTGACTGCTTTGGTTTTTTGTTTTTGTTTTGGAGTAACCTCAGCAAAATCTTCAAAATGATTGAACTGGGTTGTATACCACTATCTCCCAGTACCTTTCAATCATATCTGTTTTGGCTTAGCTATCTTTGGTAGAAAAAAAAAGCATACTTCATTTATCGATTGATATCTTTTGTTTATAACATTCACTTTCAGCTACCACTAAATTAAAAAAAATAGTTCTCAGAAATTGTAGTAGACATTCCATGTTACTCAGCTAAGTAGGTGACTTTCTAGTGTTAACAACATTGGACCTTATTGGTTCAAAACTAACCTGTATCATAGAAATTTGAAGGCAGAAAGTGAAATTTTGCCTGCAATCTACAGAAAGAGCTAAAGAACTGACTATGAATGATATCTTCCACTTAAATCATGATTTGTGTGTGTGGTTTTTTTTTTGAAGTTTAGTAAGTACTTATAATTAATAATAAATTGTGAGGGACTGTCTGATGTTGGCAGCTACCAGGTTGGGCGCTGTGGCAAGAGTAGGGTAAGATCTGGGTATTTTGGAAGTCGAGGCAGAGTCCTGGTGAACTGGGATGGGCTGGATACGGAGAAGCCCTGAGGCAGAGGGCAGTGCTATGTGAGATAAGCTGGTTGCAAGGAAGTAGCCAGAGCTTGAGCTCCTGAGGCAAGGGGCGGTGCCACGTGGGAGTGGGACGGCAGAGGACTGAGTTCCCTTTGCTTAGTCCCCTCCTTATATGCAACGTCATCCCCAGATACCTCTTGTGACCTTCTTGACTTCCTGGGTCCCTTTGTGCAGCACTGACCCTAGCCCCTCCTCCCAGTGTCTGAGTCTGACTTCCTAGGTCACGTACTCTGTCTATGCGCTAATCCCAGATGCCTCCTCCCTGTATCACTCCCTCCCCCTTGGTGTGCTAAACTCAGACAGCCCCTTCTGGTATCTGACCCTACAATCATTGGCTAGTAAGCGGGCTGGGGAGGAGGGGCTAGGTAGGTATTTAGGAACAAGCGTGGTCAGATCACGTGCTCTCTCTCCTGGCTCCTGCCCTGTTGCTCTGGCCTTGCTGCTTGGGCTTGCTATGATGGCTTGCTGTGATGGCCTCTGAATAAAGCTCTGGTGTTGGCACCTCCCGATGGCTCGTCTCTGTGTGGTTATCCGGCAGAGTACCGAAGACTCGAGTGTGAGTATGACTCTGGTAGTGTGCTCCTTATAGGAGGAGCGGGTACCGGCGTGCAGCCGGCAGAAGGTCGGCGTGCGGCCTGTACAATAAATCATTATTTTCCTCATTTTGCAGATAAAAAAATGGAATCAAGCTCAGAGAAATTAAGAAACTTGTCTATAACTATGGGATGGAGAAAGTATACAAATTAAGTTTTCTTGTTTTCAAGACTTTCTCAATATGCCATGCTCTCTTTCATGGTGAGAGAATCTAGCAAGAGCCAATGTGATGATTAGTGATAAATCTTTACTAGAAATAATGGGGATCAGACTGGATATGCATTCACCCTCTTTTGGGAACTTTCATTCTCTTTTGTTGTAATCAGGTCAGAGATCACATCACATCTTTTAATTAATTAATTAATTTATTTATTCATCCATTTGTTTATTTGTTTATTTTTACCTTTCTAGTGTCCATCCAGAAACTGTATGGCTCCATACAAAAAGATGCCCTTTTTGGCTAAAGGTGATAGCTTAATTGCTGCTTTTTTCTCTCTCTCAGCTTTCTTTATAAGTGGGTAAAACAACAGCTAGATAAAAGTTCCCTCTGTTATTCCCCCCCACCTTTCACTTCATGCTAGAGGCTCAAGGTCTGTTTTCAGCAACAATGGGTTTTGAGGAGGTGTTTGTGGGGCTTTGGGAAGGGAAGGGCAGGGATAGGCCAGCATTAGGAGAGGTTATCTAATTACAATACATTCTATTTACAAAAAAAATCTGTGTATTTGTATCTTCAGATTTATTGTTAAGATTATATACTTAATCTAAGGAAGTGATTTTTATGTACTTGGATATTTGTGGTGAACTAGAGATTTCTCCTCTTTAAATACCTCTTTTCCATTTTTTTCTATATATTTTCCTTTCTTCCTTTCTCTCCGTCTTTCCTTCCTTTGTCTTTCTTCTCTCTCAGAAGGCCCCATCTGTTTCATTGAGTGACATTTAGCCTGCCACAACATCACCTTAAAATATTATTGGCTACTTGCTCTAATTTCCTTAAAGCTGCTGGCTAAGAAGGGGAGTCAATCATATTCCTCCCCCACCCCAATCCCTTTCTAGAAAAATATTGTTAAAATTAGGGCACAGTATTTTAAAAGCCTTGAGCGTTGCTTACAAGAGATAGGATTTTTTTTATATATGTTACGTAGCCTGAGAAGAAAAAATAATTTCAGAAATATAGTTGTAAATCAAATCAGTTTTGGGGGAAAAATAAATTTAGTTAAGTAACTAGTTATTTTTGAAAACAACTATGGAGTAGTCTGACTGATGTCATGGAAATGTTTTTAAAATAATATTAAATCCAACAAGCATTTCCAAGTTTGTTGAGGTTTATAGACATATTTATAAAGAAGATTCTGGATTCCTTTCAATCCTATTTCTATTACTTCCAAAAAATGATGATATCCAAGGTATCTATAACTATAAAACTGGCTCCAAATGTCACATTCATTTTCTTGTTAGAAAAGTGATACCCACAAATCATTCTTTGACAAGACAAGGCACCTAACAATGAAGACCAGTTTCACTGTAGTTCATATGTGAGGAAGCTGAAACTAAGGGGATTCAGAGGCAATTCTTAGGGGATTTTGTGATTTTTATCATCACAAAACCTCAGATCTGGAAGAGACCTCAGCAATCATTGAGTCCAGCCTGTTTCTGAAAAAGAGTACTCTATACAATACACCTGGCAAATGGTCATTAAGCCTTGTAATGAAGTTGAACATGTCATGGGGGAAGCATGTAAAATAGACACATAGCACTGGTGCAAAACCAGATGTAAAGCTTTCTTCTAACCTTTCTTTTATTCAACACATTTTTAAATACCTATTATTGTGTTCAACATTATGGCAAACTCAGTAATGCACTTAGAGATACGTAGACAAAAATAGACAACAGACAAACATAAATAGAGGGATAGATTGAGAAAGATGGTAGATAGAAAAAAAAGTACAGACAGATAGGCAGACAGAATGACAGACAGATAAATCAAGGAAGATAGATAGATAAATGTTCATTCCATGAACTCGTGGTACTTTTTGAACTAATCAATGTCTATAAATGCCAAAATAATCTATAGTAAAGTGAAATCATTCAAATTTATAACTAAAAATGACTCATTTTTAGAGTGATTTACATTTTGTAAATAAATATCATGTTTCTCACAACAATCATCTGGGGGCAAGTAGCATAAATGTCATTATGCCCATTTTGCAGATTGAGAAAGTGAGGCAATGTAAAGCTAAACCTCTTATCTATGATCATAGAGTTAGCAGGAAGGTGAAGTGGGTTTTAAATTAGATCTATTAACTTCGGATCCACACTCTATTATTCTATATAGCCTCTTGTCCCATCATATTCCTCATGGCCCTCAAGAAAAATCAACGCTTGTTTAAAATAAAATTTAGTATTGTTGTTGTTGTTTGTTTGTTTGTTTTTTCTGAGGGGGTAATTTTTTGATCGAATTAGTTCGGACTAGTCTGTGTATACATATATACAAAGAAGAATCAAACTAAGAGGATGAAGTCTTGTATTATAAGTGATGAACATCAATTTACAAGAACTACAAGTTGTCAACTAACTTTTTTAAACAGTACATATGATTATATCAGTATATATTATTATTATTATCAATGCCATCATTTTTCATGGTTTAATATTAAGACTGGCACCAATACAGTTGTTATCACTTTAAGGATGTGTCTGAATTGTAGGATAATATAATTATAAAAAATTTCCTATATTATCTGGATGCTTTAGAATTTTTTTTAGAGGGGATAGCCCTGGAATATTCAAATAATTGTTTCAGTTTTCTACTTCATTTGTAAAGAAATCCATTTAAAGCACATAGTATAATTACTTAAGTTATAGAATCATATAATAACATGATCCTATAGGATGATAATTTGTAGTATCATAAATATATAATGTGAAAATAGAAAAAGTACTTCCAAAATAAATATTGCTTTAAAAAAAAGAAATGCAGGGATTTATGACTTACGGGAATACTATAAAATCTATTTAGGTGTCAATTATAATAATTCCTAGTTTAAGAGTTGGTATTTTGAAAAAAAAAAAGATTTACTTGGTTGAACAATAACTATATTCACCAAATGAAAAATACCTGGAAGAAGAAGAGGAAAAATGATAAATGGCAATGTTTACAGCTTAAGATAAGGTATTTATTAAGGTGTCCCATGGAGCTGGTGAATGGCTTACCTTCCTTTAACACTTTGATTAATGAAATACAGAAGAAATAAATAAGCAACATGAGAAAGCAGTATGCCTCTAACTGTAAATTGAAAGCATTGACATCTAGGAGAAAGGCTAGTGAAGTCTTTTAAAATGGCTGTAGAGCAGAAGATGATTTTCAAAGAACTTTTTTGTTCTAAAAATCCAATTCACTTGGATCTCCTTCATAAGGAAAAAAAAACAGTGATTGTCTACATGTGAAAATAGGAACAAAGCACACACCCTTGTCAAATGTACATTTTTCTTACTTACCTACATATCCCTGGTCACTGACATTTGTTAAATGTTATTTTAAAAAGACCTAGACCATATTTTCTCAAATATGTTTGCATTTCCTCATTATTCTGGTTTTTGTCTTCAGGATGTGTTCCAATTTGTCAGTATACCTGTACTAATATACCAGTAACATATCAGTATATCAAATGTGATATGTACAACTAGATACAGAGGTAACTAGGTGGCATAATGGAAAAAAGTGCTAAACCTGGAGTAAAAAAGTTGTTGTTGCTCAGTTGTGGCTGACTCTTTGTTGACCCCATTTGAGTTTTTCTTTGCAAAGATTCTGGAGTGGTCTGCCATTTCTTTTTCCAGCTTATTTTACAGATGAGGAAACTGAAGCAAAAAAGATTAAGTGACTTGCCCAGGGTCACACAGTTAGCAAGTGTCTGAAGACAGATTTGAACTCACATCTTTCTGATTCCAGGTCTGTGCCACCTATCTGCCCTAGAGTAAGAAAAAATGCAGTTCAAATCTGAGTCACTTCCTAGCTGTGTGACCTCAAATAAATTATTTAACCTCTGTTTGACTCAGTTTCTTCAACTGTAAAATTAGAATAACAGTATCTACCTCTCAGGGTTGTTGTGAGGAACAAATGAGATAATATTTATTTTAAAAAATGCTTAGCACAGTGCCTGGTACATTGTAGGTACTATATAAATGCTTATACTCTTCTTCTAGATACAATAGCACAAATGTTTTCTGACTGGTGTAAGGTACAATAAGCCCATTACTCCCTTTGTTCAAAATACTATAATCTAATCAAGTCAAAAAGAATTAATCAATCGCCTACGATGTGCCAGGCCCTGCGCTAAGCACTGGTGATACAAGGTACCATCTTGTCCCTCCCAGACTTATATATTCATACACATATGTTATATATATATTACATGTACATATATACATATATGTATGGATGTATATGTATGCAACATGTTGAGAAGATTGTTTTTCTATTATTAATTACCAAATTAGGATTGAAGTTTTTTTCCTTTCTATTTCCTCCTCCAGGGACCAGTCCTTGTAGGTCAGTCTCTGAAGGACAGCGATGATGATGATGAGATTAGCCTAATCCTCCAGGAACACGCCCCTCAATCTTGGGCAGGACCCTACCCAACTAGGAGAGTTTAAGTCCCATTAAAGTGTAAATAGAATCTAATCTAGGTAAATTCCATCCCTTAAAAGCATTAGGATCATAGCAATTAAATGTTTGCAAAGTGACTTATACATGCTAGCTCATTTGATCCTTAGAAGAGACATGTGAGATAGATGCTTTTATTATCTTCGTTTTGCAGATGAAAAAACTGAGGCAAAGTGACTTGAACAGGGGCACACAGCTAGTAAATACATAAGGCAAGATTTTAACCCAAGTCTTCCTGACTCCAAGTCCTTCACTCTATAAACTGCACCACCTAATAGAAAGTTGAGAGATATCCTCCATTCTGCATCATCTCACCCTATATGTAGGAACTCATAAATTATAAAATGAAAGTTACATTAATTTTTATTCACTTTGAAAATATAATATACAGTTTTACTAGTTTTAAACTTTGGAAATTGCTTTTGGTAATTTGGGGTCCAGACCTATATTTTGATCACAAATTCTACACATGGAAATTTCCTTCTTTGATGAAGATAGGTAATTTATCTGTAATTTACAGTCTTAGAGAACCATCTCTTGCATGTTAAGTGTCTTGCCCAGGGTCAAACAGCTAGTAGGTATCAAAGGCAAGATTTGAATCCAGTTCCTTTCTTCAAGGTCAGCCCCCTTTCCACTATGCTTGATAGCAGATGTTTAATATATTCCTGTTGGATTTAATGAATCAACAAAAAGTATTTATTAAGTGCTATTAATACTAATTTTATCTAGTTAATGAAAAATTATTGTTCTATTTGATGAAAATGACTGCAGATACTTTTCAATAGCCTTATTCACTTAAGTTGCTTCTTTATATATTAAAATTCAAGAGAATTTTATGAGGAACAATATTAGAGGTGGCTGATTCCCCCATTTCATTACTATCTATTTTTCAGTAAATGTGAGATCTAAGTTCCTTGTATCTCATACAGGAGTTTGTGAGCTCAAGTCCACTGACCTTCTGATGACTTCACCAGCAGGAAACCACCCTCCAACAGCAAATATAGAACAATATGACTTCACAAAATGACACCAATCTTCCACAAGTACAAGTGACATCATAACTATGTTATCAGTGATTATATCCCTGGGCTGAAAGAGAACTTCTTAATTTCTAAAATAAGAACTACTGCCATCATAAAACAATTAGAAACAGATCACCTACAACTTCATAGTGATCAAGTATTTCAGAGAAAAGCTAAACAGCATCCTATAGCCTAATGTCTAAAAGGGAGGTTACGTCAAGACAGATGGGAGGAGGCTTTCAAGGATGAAAGGATGACAATAAAAACACAAATTATGAGGTCAAAAAAAGAAGTATCTCAAGGGACTGATGTGACTTCATAGCTTGGCTTTTTAAAACATATGTGTAGGATATGAGAGTCATTGTCACATATAGGATAGAATCTACATAAGGATCAGGAAGCTGTAAACTCAAGTCCTGACTTTGAGGAAGTGATCTTGGACAAGTTAGTTAACCTTTCACTGATCTGGTAACTTTCTAAGACTATAATTTGCAGAGAAAATGCTAACTTACATTAGTAGAGGTAATTTTCTCACCTCAGAATTCCTTTTTCTGGTGGAATTGTGGGAAAGGACTCTATTCTTATGTAGAAGATAACAGTTATACCAAGTAACTGAGGACAAATACAAAAGAGCATCAACATTCAGTAAAAATACTGTCAGAAAGACTAAGAATGAAAACTACAAAAAAAGTCTTCCCCTCCTACATTGGTGGTGAAAGAAAGAATGAAGAAGTAATAGGGTCATTTTTAGAACAGATTAACCCATAATAGATAACACATACAAACACACACACACACACACACACACACACACACAAAGTAGAGCTATTCAATTCTGATTATTTTCCCCCAAAGGATTGGAATTTCCAGATTGAAAAGGATAGAATAAAATGGCTAGTGAAGAATTGCAATGTATAATATGCAGCAAAATAGAAAGTAAGAGCTTCATTGTTTTCTGAGTATGAATTACCATGTCCACCCGAGGAAAATGAAAAAAATACATAAATGTTATCATTTAACTACTATTGTTTATCTTTGAAAAATGTAAAGGATAACAGAGAAGCTGTGATAATAGTAGGGTACTCACTCTGACCTAGGCACTGGACTAGAATCTTATATTTACCTAGAGGAGACATCTCAAATGGATCTAGGAGCTCAATGATGTGTATCTTGCCACCATTGATACACAGTGACTCCACCTTGCCTGTCCACCCTTTGGAACTTTTGTCCATATTCTCCCATGAATTTTCTTCACAATTTAGAGACCTTATGCTGATATTATAACCATATTGACTGTGTACACAAGTTGTCCATCTGTGATCCCTTGTTCTTGCCATGTAACCAGTCTATCCTCTGTTTCACTCACACATTTCTTGGTTGACATCTTTTATGCTAGTTTTCTTTTTTAATTATTTGTTTATAATGCGTTGTAACCTGCACCTGCCCACTATATTTCTTTCTGTTGCTCAGTTGATGATCTTTAATTTCAGTTCTTAAGGGACTGTAATGTTTTGCGGAAAATAATTCATTTGGAAACATACTCTATTCTAATCAGTATTATTTAATTTGATATAATTCCATAGGGGTAGTGATTATAACTTCTGAATATTAGGCTCCAGAACTGTGAGCTGCAGATTGTAAGTGCACTTGCTTGATCATAGAAAGCTAACTAGAAGCCTTCCACACTTATTTTCCCTTGTTATGATAAACAAGCCAGTGTGGTGGAGGTGACTCAATGACACGGAAAGTTTCTCAATTTATTTTTGAACCTCTGGACCATTTTCTCTTATCCAACATGAGCAGGTGACCATCTTATGATCATTTAGCTAATACATCATTTTTTGACCCAAGAAATAAGATCTATCAACCAATGGAATTCTGTACTTTATATAACCTCTTTAGAATGTTCAGATATCAAATCTGGTATTAAACCTTTTAAAATTAAGGTCTTGGAAAAAGGGGGCGTCTCAGATCATGATGAAGATCTGAGGTCCACTTCATTAGAGGGGATCATAGATCCTTTAATAAAGTGCCATTGGCTCAGAGCGCTGCCTTAGTCTTTTTTACTGTAGCTTGGATAATTTTAATCCCCACCATCTTATGACTTACTACAGAACCACACTGGAGGAATTCTATTAATAAAACAATAACCCTTTGTTTCAGGGAGAAGCTTAAGGTCAATTAAAGAAATTTGCAATTTACCAAATCCAGTGTACTCCTCTCCTTCTGCTCAATTCTTGGCCAACTCATTCACTGTCTGTCCAAGATATACAAATGCATACATATGCTGAGGGATGAAATTTATACATTCCCTATTCAAATGTATTTAATAATAGTCTATAAGTATTCTCCATTTATTTTTCCCTGTGTGGAAAGTTGGCCAAATTCTTTTGAATGATTGTAAATATAATTTAGGAGACTGAAATATTCCTGGACTTTGTGTAATTTTCACAGCTTATCAGAAAACAGACCTTGCTATCTATAGGTAATCACACCTTGATTTGTACTCTGTATGGAATTTCCTCTTGATAGTGACATGCAACATTTTCTTATTTCTCACTTGATACAGTTGCTGAGCTTCAAACAAGGCTTTTCCTTGTTTTCATATCATTTAAGGAATATTGTGACATATTCATCTGAGACAATTTGTTAAGCAAGATAGTATTTTGTTTAAGTCAAGTCAACAAGCACTTATTAAGCACTTACTAGGTATCAGGCACCATGCTAAGTGGTGGAGAAAGAAAGAAAGGCAAAAATAGTCCTTGTCTCAAAGATCTTATATTCTGAGGGAGGAGAAAACATGTGAAAACTAAGTACATAGAAGATATTTACAAAGTAAATAGAAATTCATCCTAAAGGGGAAAAGATTAGCAGCTAGTGGGATTGGAAAAGGCCTCCTACAAAGATGATATTTAAGCCGAGTCTTAAAGGAAGACAGGGAAACTACAAATTGGAGGTGAGGAGGGAACACGGTGGGAGCTTATAGTCTCTAGATCTTTGTCAATTATGAGATGACAAAGATCTGATCTATTGTGAAAAGTCACTTACGAAAGCCTGTTTGTTCCCTTTGATGTCATCATCAAGGATGTACAAGAAGAGTATATAGATTTTGGTCATAAAATTTTGTATAGAGGAGAAAGTAAGTCTATGAATTTGTAAATTATGTTCTCTTAGACAAAGAAAAGTTAGTAGAGTTAGGTTACAGATATTTTCCATGCTTTTGATGTCTTCATTTCAGTGAAAGTGGGAAATGATACATATGAAAATAAATATAATGCGTAATAATAAATTATAAGTATGGATGTAATTGGAGCACAAATTAAATACTATGTGAGAGGAATGGTGACGAGATCTGTGAAATACAGTGGAAAAAGCATTGAATTTGGTTTCAGAGCATCTGGCTTCTCAACTCTGCTACTTATTAAATACAACCTTAGATGAGTCAATTAATCTCCCCAGTCTTCAGTTTCTTCTTCCATGAACTAGATAACTTCTAAGATCCTTTTACTCTCTAAGTCTGTGATCCTAAGAATTACTCCTATGTAGGAAAAATACTCACATGACTGCCTGGATAAAAAAAGATTCAGTGACTGGTACCACTACTAAAGAGAGTATAGTATACCCCAAAAAGGACGTTGATATTGGAAGTCTACCCTAGGTTTAAATTTATGTGCAGATTGTTAGGCTCAATGATCTTTAAAATATCTAGTTTGTATAACTATAGTACTTTTAAGAGATTTTTATTGATATCTTTTGTTTTGACATTGCTTAGATTTCCTCTGTATTTCTCCTTTTCCCTCTCCCAGAGAGCCATGGCTGATAGCCATACCTAAGAATTTATCCTGAGCCATCTTCTTTTCTATTTTACCATTTTGTTTAGTATTCTCATTAATTCCAATGCTTTAATTATCATCTTTAAGCAGATAATTTGCAGGTCTATTATCAAAATCTAATCTTTTGCCTAATCCTCATTCTCACATCTCTGACTGCCTATTCAAAATCTCAAACTAAATGTCCCATCTTAAATTCTACATATCCAAAACTTAACTTATTACCCCACCACCACCAAACACTCTCTTTGTTCAAACTTTTCTATTACCACTATCCCCATTTTATAGATAATGAAACTAAGGCCCAGAGAGATTAGAAGACTTGACCAGGATAACAGAGCTACTAAGAGGCAGAGCTGGGCCTTGAAACCAAGTTATCTTCCTCCAAAGCTAGTACTGGATGTATATAGACTCAAACACACTAACAGGTCCAAAACAAGGATGCTGGTGAGTTTAGGTGGTCATTGGGTCTGAATACCTGTAGACAAGAGTGGAAATCAAGAACTCAAAAATATTCTCACCTTGAAATCTTGATGAAACATTGCTAAATAAAGGATCTCAAGTGTCTCCTGATCATCTCAGGTAGAAAATGAGTATTATTATTAACCCCGTTACTAGTTATTTTTTAGTATTACCCAGGTATATTCTGGGGCTCAGGTCAAAGGCCTCTTTGAAATTCACTCCCCTATCTGGGAAAAATCTTTGACGGATATTAAATTGGTAGCCAGTGCATGACTTAGCCTTGGGAAACTACATTTACTTTTTGTAGCAGGAGACTCCTAGTATTCAACAAGGATATTTGCTTATTGCAAGACAAAGAAATTAGGAATAAATAAAGATCTAAGATAACTCGTTGACCTTCAGTGTCACAGTCCATTGCCTTATTTACCTGGAATCTCAGAGAAAAAGACATAGTATGCCAACCCTGTGATGATGACGACTAACATTATAATAACACATAAGGCAGGTAGTGGTACAGTGGAGAAAGCACTGGGCCTGGAATCAAGAATACCTAAGTTCAAAGCCATCCTTAGACACTTACTAGCTGTATTACCTTGGACAAGTCATTTAACCTCTTTTTGCCTCAGTTTCTTCATTGGTAAAATGGGAAGAATAATATCAGCTACCCGATATAATAATTTTAAAGTGCTCAGTACAGTGCCTGAAACATAGTAAGGATTATATTATTATTATTATTATTATTATTATTATTATTATTATTATTATTATTATTATTATTATTATTATTATATTTGGACTTGGGAAAGTTACTTCCTTAACTGCATAAATGAATTGTGTGAATTAGGGGAGTCACACTAAGAGTTCCTTGCATTAATGAAGACACAGACTCAGACTCAAAGAAACAGAGAATATTCTATTTAGGAAGAAAAAACAATTTCTCATTTCTCTTTTGGTAAGCAAAATTGGATATTTTGAGGACATTTGGTGTTTTTTGAGAGACTTCTCATGAAAAATTCTGGGTTATCCTTTGATTCAAACTTCCACTTACAAAATTATTTAGCAATCAAATTTTTTTTTTTGCCTTTACCAAATTCTCTTTGCCACTCCTTGCCCCATTAGAATCCTCTGAAGCAAAATGAGACTCTTTGGCAGGACCATTGAAGAAAGGTCCAAGTTTTTGGAAAGCTAAATTATCCCCTACAAAAGTTGATTTGTATCCCCATGGTAGCTAATTTACTTTCAAAGTTTCAACTCTGGTCAAATTAGGTATTAGACACTGAATCAACTTTTCTAAAGAAATGTTTTCATCACTTAGGTTTTGGAGATATTCAAAGCCTAGCAAGACCCTGTTGTTGGGAGACAAGGAGTACCCTGATATTTTGGTTCTCTGTGTTATGATGTCATGAAGTAGATGGATTCATGTGTACATGAATTCATGATGTGATTCACAGTGAAAAAAAATCATGGGATAGCAAAAGATTTATAAAAGTGTTTTTCTTTCACCTAAAATGGGAAAAGAACCAGCAATCTGTTACTATTTCAAAATACATTGAAGATTGACACTGCAGCAGTTTCCTGAGAAATTGTAATTATCCTGAATGTTTTACAATGACTTCTGGACTGAGATCAGTTGAATAAATTGGTGTTTCTAATAGAGTTCAGCTTTTTCATTGCTTTTGTCTTGTAAAGTACCAGAATACTTCCGAGAATTTTCATGCCTAGTAAGATTTATTTGTAACACTCTCTTGAATTTAGTGATGTTGTATGTTTTGTTCTGTTTTGTTGTTAAGCATACTTTTCCAGCAGAATGATTTCCTATTATTTGGTTCCTGAAATGTAAGAGATACAGTAAATCCCCAATTAACCGGAAGCCAGCTCCCCACTATTGGGCAGTAAATGTTTGACGCACTGTTATACTGTCTTGTGTAAGCCCCAGGTATCACAGCAGCAGCACATACATTCCAATAAAATTAAGGGACCAGGAAAAACCCACAGAAAAGCCTTTAGAGAGATTCTGAAGGAGTGATGGGCACATTATTCAGGAGTAGTTCAAAGGCTCTTTTCTTCATCATTACGGTGAGGCATCTGCCAAATAACCAAGGCACACATAAAAGCCTACATCAGAAAATAGTTAAAAGTCACTGGAGGTGAGTTGTTTACTGGGGAGGGATGTAGGGCAACTATAATTGAAAGGTTGGAAATATTATTGAATGGGAAAAATTAGATCAGTTAAAAATTATATTCATGAGATGGAGAGCCAACACGACATAATGGACAAAGGGTCCAAGCCCTCTGCTCCACTTACTGCCCATGTCCCTAACTGTGTCGGTCTATTCTCCCACTACTGACTTCATTTCTCTTCCCCATGAAATCTTGATCTCTTCTTCTCTTCCCATCCTCTCAGGTTTATTTGCTCTGATGGTTGACATTTTGCCATATCTTATTCAGGCTTCCTGGGGTTCACACCTTGTAGCTCAACTCCTGGCCATCTCCATACCATAGTGCTCTCAATATACACATACTCCTTTTCTTTAAAAAGAATTTTTAATTTATTATTTATGTATTTTAAATATTATTTTCTTTTAAAAATTTGAGTGCCAAATTCTCTCCCTCCATCCCACCCCTCCTCCATCCACTGAAAAAGCAAATAAAATGACATCAATTATTTATACACGCAAAATCATGCAAAATATATTTCCATATTAGCCATATCACAAAAAAAAATTAAAAGAAATAAAGCAAGAAAATTATACTTCAATTTGCACTCAGATTTCATCACTTCTCTCTCTGGAAGTGGATAGCACTTTTTCGTAGTGAGTTCTTTGGAACTGAGTCAGATTATTGTATTGATCAGAGTAACCAAGTCTTTTACAGTTGATCATCATTACAATGTTGCTGTTACTGTGCACAATGACATCTGAGTTTTCTTTTCACTTTACTTTGCATTAGTTCATGTAGATCTTGCCATGTTTTTTTTTACTGAAACCACTCCCATCTCACATTTCTTATAGCACAATAGTACTCCATCACAATCATATGATACAATTTGTTCAATCATTCCCTGATTGATAAAGAATTCCCCATCAATTCTTTGTCACCACAAAAAAGCTGCTATAAATATTTTTGTGGGCATATACATACATATGTACACACACACACACACACACATACATACACATATATATGTCACTTTCCTTTTTCTTTGATCTTTTTGGGGTATAGACCTAGTAGTGGTATTGCTGGATCAAAGTGAATAAAATTTTATGACCCTTTAGACATAGTTTCAAATTGTTCTCTAGAATGGTTGGACCAGTTCACTCTCCATCTTATGAATATATTTTTAACTGATCCAACAATTTATTAGTGTACCCATTTTTCCTCTTCCTCTTTAGGATTTGTCGTTTCTGATAGGTGTGATTTCTTTTTCTGAAAACTACCTGTTCATATCTTTTGACCATTTATTAACATTGCAATGGTTCATATTTTTTTATAAATTTGACTCAGTTTCCTATATATTTGAGAAAATGGGCCTTCATCAGAGAAATGCTGGAATTTTTTTATATTATTTCATTGTGTATGGCACCTTTTATCAAAATATATTTCCCTTTAAATTAGGTTTATTTTGCTTTGATAATAATCATATAAGCATAATAGATTCTGCTTCAGCCTTTTATTTTAACTCTGTGTATGTATTTGTGGTTCAAATATGTCTCTTGTAAACAACATATTATTGGATTTGATTTCTAATCCATTCTGCTATTTGCTTCTATTTTATGAGTGAACTCATCCCATTCTCATTCACAGTTATGACTACTAATTTTGTATTTCCTTCCATCCTATTTTCTTCTGTTTATCCTTCTCTCTTTCTCTTTTTATCTGGTCCCTCCTCAAAAGTCTGTTTTGCTTCTGACTACTGCCTCCCTTAATCTACCCTCTCTTTTATCATCCCCTCCTCCATATGTCTTATCCCTTACCTATCCCTTTTCCCCACTCTTTGTGATGTTGTTTTGTCCATTAGAGTATAAGCTACTTGAGGATGGAGACCATTTCACTTGCATTTATTTATATCTCCAGAGTTCAACACAGTACTTGGCAAATAGTAAGCATTTAATAATTGCTCTATTCATTTACCTGTAATTTATCTATTTTTCTTTCTCATAGTATGGTAGCTAGAGAGCTGGCCTCAGAGTCAGGAAGAATTAGGATCAAATCTGACCTCTGGCACATACAAGATTTGTGTCCCTGAGTAAATTGCTGAACTTGTCAGTGACCCAGGCAATTTTATAAGATTATAAGTTACAAAAAAATGTCTACGTTGGTAGACATATATTGGTAGACAATTATTCTCTACATTGATGAACCTGGCAGTTATATAAATGCGCTGGAAAATAAATTCATTGAAGTCAGCCTGTAGTAATGTCTGCTGGGTGTATCAACATAAAGCCTACCTTACTAAGGCAGAGGAACTCTAATGATACCAAATAATTTTGATCAATGACTTAAATAGAATTGAGTTGATTTGGTTTTGTGACAATCTACTTTTAATGGAAAGAAGGAAACCTTCAGGAAAACAAAATAGAAATGAGATTCAGATAAAAAAAGCAGTCAGAAGTTAATGCCTGTAGTCTCTTATCTTTACACTTTCATATCTGTATCTAGTAGAGAGTCTTAATATGGGTTCTGGGAATGTAAACATATATGTGTGCATGTATGTATACACACACATATATACATACACATAGGTACACATGCATGTATATATAACACATATACATATATAATTGTATTTCAATATAATTGCTTTCTTTTGTCATTCTAGGTATTTTATTTTATGCATTTAAAAATTATTCAGAGATAAGGTCCAGAAGTTTTACCAGATTGATCAAGGGGTCCATACCACAAACAAGGTTGTCCTTGAATGCAGAGGCAGTTATCTAACATTTTTCCCAAATATTTTTTTTCCAAAATACTTATCTGATTGTTTTCTTTTCCTTTTTGGCTTTGATGTAATATAAGATTTTTAAGTGACCTCAGAGACCATCTAACCCAACCCATACCTAAGCAAGAGTTCTTACTACACACAAAAAGTCATTGAGCTTCTGCCTGATGTCTTCCAAAGAGGGGGAACACCTGGTCTCAAGTTAATACATTCCACTTTGGAATTACTTTGATTATTAGGAAGATTTTCTTTATATTAATCCTAAATTTGCCTCTGTGGAAATTTCATCCACAGCTCCTCCTTCCATTCTCTGAGATTAAGCAGAACAAGTTCAATCTTTTCTCTCTCCCCGACCTCATAGGACAGCCCTTCACATACTTGAAGATACTTATCATGATGTCACCAAGACTTCTCTTATTTTCTTGGATCCTGAAGAAATCCCACCAATCCACCCTCAGCCAGCAGGGATGCCTGTCCTTTCTTCACTGGTAGGTTCCTTCTAGGGGATCTCTACTTTGGAGATGGGTTTCTAGGCTGTCCATGATTTATTCCCCTCCTTGCTGTACTTTTGACTCTACAGACTTTCCCATCTTCCCTCAGAGATACTTCAACCCTCCTTCCCTTCTTCTGTTCCCTTATATGTGCTGTCTTCCTTTATTAGCTTCTTGAGGACAGGAACTATTTTTATTTCTATTCCCAATGCTTAACACAGTAACTGGCACATAGTAAATGTACTTAATAAATGCTTGTTTCCTGGTTTCCTTCAATACTACCACCTAAGGCATTAACTTGTGTTCCTTTTTCCACAGTCTTAGTCACAGACAATAAATCCCTCCTAAACTGTCAGTTGATAACTGAACTATCAATTGACACTAAAGTGTCAGCTGATAACTGCGGTGCTAGCTCATGAAAGTATTAATATCCTCTCATGGATATTTGCATTTAAATAGAATGTACCAACAATGTAGGAACAAACCTTAAAGATTTCAATGATATAAAAATGTTATTAGTGGTTCATTTACCAATGAGAGGATTGATATTTTGGGTGGATAGGGAATCCTGTCCAAAAAATACTTCAAATCATGTCTCATGACAACATTCTGTTATGGGAGAAATATCTTCTGTCTGAGTCATTGTGGTAGTAACTGTTGCCAAAATATATTTACCACAACACAGAAATTATAGAGGCAAAAACCTAGGTTTTATTATTGTGCTCAATCATAGTTTCAGGCCTCAGAGAAAACTTGAACTACCATTAGGATTCTCACATGCCCACTTATAGGCAAAACTAGGTCAGAGTGACAGAGAAAGAATTCTTTTACGTATTGCAATCTTGTATATCCCACCTAGGCCATAACAGTTAAAAAGAAGGTAGATTCAAAATCCCATACTTCCTTCAATGTCACAAAAGTTAAACAAACTTAGTTAAAACAGAATAATAATATCTTAAATCCCCTCAGGAAACAAACCTTTTCAAACAAACTCTATAGGTAAACTAATTCAGGTGACAGATTTTAAACTACATTTATAGGGTTCACAATAAGCTGATCAAGGAGGAACATTTGCATGTCACCAAGGAGTCAGGAATAGTTGAGATTCTTCCTCTGACTTTTCATATAAGGAATGTTTAAAGGCTTAGGGAAATTTTCACAGATTTTGGTCAACTAAATAAGCTCTCAACTAAGAGAAGTGGCCCTGACTTTCCTTTAAATTTTTTATTCCATGAAAAATTCCATACTTTCTGCATTGTAGTAAATATATTTTGGCGGTATTTACCTACCACATGAACTCAGGTGATATTCATATTAACAGATGACAGACTTTTAGTTAACCAAAATTTGCAGGAGGAATAGCTCTGAGTCCTGAATAATAAAAGGAAATAAGAAATTCCCACAACAGCTCTTACAATTCTATAATTCTATACAATGAACATGGCATTCAAAAAGGCGACCTTGATGCATTACAAGATTCTCCATTTAAAAAAAAAATCAGTTACCATTACTACATACTACTTAATAAGTCAAGGAAATTTATTCATACATTTTAAGTTTCTCAATAAGTGGTTGGGACAAATAGGGTTTTCCGATTAAACTTTAGCTGATTAGAAAATTCAATTAGCCATCCCCTGAGGATTCTAGCTAATTAAACTTTCACTGTTTTAGCACTATAATTTCCCAGACATTTACATATTTTAAAAATGTATTCTTTAAATAGTAATACTCTTATCGAGTAATTTTCATTTCACTTTTTTAATAACTATCCACTATATAGAGGTAAGAGCAAGAATAATTCATATTCGTATTTTCCTCTGATATCTACTGTATGGCTATTGTTATTAGGTTTTTTTCAGTATCTGTCCATGGTAGCTCACCTAATCACAATAAGAGTTAATGGAGATTTTGTCAAGAGGTGAAGAAAGCAGTGAGTAAGTGATTAAGTATGAACCAAAGCAAATCTGGAGGAGTAGATCGTAAATTCATTACATGAAGAGAATAGAATGAGAAAAAAAAAATAAAAGGAATAACACTGATAGACCTGAAGGGACAATTACAGAAAACCCAAGAAAATGATAATAAGTGGTCATTACTAGATATCTTTAGTTTCTAATAATTTAATTGCTATAGTCAAAAAAGTATATTCACATATTTCTTTGTGAAAATTTTATTTTATGGAGACTAGAAAGCACTCTATATTGTTTGGAGGCAGTTAGGTAACTACCATCTTGTTCGTGTTTTTGAAAATGAAATTTGATTTTTGTAGTTTCCAACATGCTTCATAGTCAATTAATCAAGTCATAAGTATTTATTAAGCACTTACTGTGTGCAAGACATTGTATTAGGCAGAGATATATAAATAAAAAGAAGTAATAATTCTTACTCCAAATGATATGAGTTCTAATGGAAAAGGCAAGATGTACGCAAAAAGATATATACAACATAAAGAATACATTAATAAATACATATATATTCATTGTATATGAGGAAAAGTTTAATTTTTGTGTTTGTGAATTGAGAATGCTCTCTTTTTTTTTTTGGAAAACTAATATTGATTTCCTTAATCTCTAAGGCCATGTTAAGAATATGCCAATAAGAAGAGAAAAAGTCTAACTCCATATTGAATTCCATGCAACAAGCATTTATAAAGCCCTTTCCACTTGCAAGTCACTGTCCAAGAGACAAGATATAAAATGAAAATGGCATAGTTCTTGACCTCAAGGAGTTTATAGTCTAATATATAAGAAATGTGCACAATTAAGGTAGAATACAAGGTAGAATTTGAGAGGGATCTTCAAGGTCATTTAGTTTAGCCCTTTCATTTTACAAATGAGGAAAATGATAGACTAAGTAGGTTGTCCATGGTCACACAGCTAATAAGTATCCGAGGTAAGATTTGAATACGAGTATTTCTGATTTTAATTTCTGCACTTTATCACTACATACTGGCATAAAGTAACACAAGAAAATATGAGGCAGAAGGGATAAGCCTCAGCTGGGGTAGTAAATGAGGGCTTATACAAGAGGTGGTATCTTTTCTAGGCCATGAAGGAAGAGGATATGGAAGCAGAACTGTTAAGGAAGTACATTCTAGGCATGGGAGAATGGGTGACAGCATTAGCAAAATCACTGAAGCAGTCCAGATTAAAACAAGAAGTGACTAGCCTTGTTTGTCTGGAACCTGAGTTCTGTAATGAGAATAGTGTGCAGTTAAGGTGGGCTGGATATAAACAAATTTTTTTTATCATAGGAACTCAAAAGTATTCCTTTCAAGTTTCCTCACTCCCATTTTGGTTTTAATTTGTTAGTTTGTTTGTTTTTTTTGTTTGTTTGTTTTGTTTTTGATTTGCTTTGGTTTTTTTTTTTTGGAAGTACAATAGTGAAACTCTTGGAAAAGAGCTCTTTTCAGCTTTAAAACTAAAGTACAAGAAAAAAAGTACTAGCTATCTCCTGAGAGAACTTGTTCTCACATGTGTTCTAGCCTGATTTCTTGATCAAAGAAAGTTCAAATAAGGAAAATGAACTGAACCTCGCCAAGCTTTGTGATTCACCTATCACTAATTTAAACAGAGCATTACCCATTCTGTTTCAAAGGCTATACCATGGAGTTGTTTTACTACATGTCTTTCAGTAAGTGAATGTGGGGGTAGTTTCTCCCAAGAGGTTAAGTATTAGTAGTCAGTGCATAGCAGGAGAATATATAATTTTGAAGATGACTTATGACACTTCAATTTTCTTGGAGGAGCTGTGCAGCTCATTACAATGGACAACCCCCCAATCCCGACTTCTTCGTGCTTTTACTGTCCAGAATGAGATCCTACACATTTTATAGTAAGCTCATGTTTTATTACCTTTCATGTCAGAGAACAATATATCTTCTTGCTCCACTTGTCTGTTAATATAATTATAGAAAGCAGAAATACCCTAAATATTCTGAGTGTTCAATTTAGTACATGAAGAATTCTTCACAATTAGAAGAGGCATGAATGATCTTTTTTCTGTTGAGCTAAGAAGAAAAAAAATTCTCCTCTTAATAATTGAATCCTATAGGGCTTATTTTTACAGCACTGCAAAAGCTTTGTCAACCGACAAATCTGATTAGCTGTTGATTGCACAAAAATCTCCACTAACTGAAAGTTAACACGTATTATTGCAGTTTCTTTCCCTTTTGGCTTCATTTGATCTTTCTAAGACTTCTGTCTGACTGAAATCACCATGATGAACATATGTAAATCAGGTTTGTTTATGAAATTCAAATAGAAATCTGGCAATCCCCTTAAAACTCTCCCTCTCACATATAAACCAGTAATATACTCCAGAGCTTCTGGCCCACAGACTGAGGGGGAATTGAGTAGCTGATCAGAGCAGGATTGCAGGGATCTCTTTGCTGGTGCAGGATTCTCTTGCTTTGCTTGTGCTTGGATCTGGGTCACAGTTCTAGGTGGCGGTCCTGGGGCAAGGAGGAGCACTGGAGTGGTGGAGCTTGTAGTGGCTGTGGAGAGGAAATCCTCCCCACAGTTCCAAGACAGAAAAGAGTGCTTGTGGTCGCTCATAGACCAGAGCACAGGCCAGGAAAGGAGTAAACATCTCACCCTTGATCTTACTACCTTGGAAGAACTAAAAATTGTCAGGTTCCCAGAAGTATCTCTGAAAACAGCTGCACAGAACCCCTGAAGCTTGGGACAGTACATTCTCCACACAGGAAGCAGACTCCCACCTTAACAAAGAGTTTATCACTCAAGTAATTGACTGGGATCATAAGCAAGCAGTGAAAAAAGAATCAGACCATAGAATTTTCTTTGATAACAAAGAAGATCAAAACATACAACCAGAAGAAGACCACACAGTCAAAACTCCTACATCCAAAGTCTCCAAGAAAAATATGAATTGGTCCCAGGACATGGAAGAGCTTAAAAAGGATTTTGAGAAGCAAGTAAGAGAAGTAGAGGAAAAACTGAGAGTGATGCAAAAAAATCATGAAAAACAAGTCAACAGCTTGCTAAAGGAGACCCAAAAAAAACTGAAGAAAATAACACCTGAAAAAATAGCCTAACCCAAATGGCAAAAGAGGTCCAAAAAGACAATGAGGAGAAGAATGCCTTAAAAAGCAAAATTGGCCAAATGGAAAGAAAGTCCAAAAACTTACTGAAGAAAATGCTTCTTTCAAAATTAGAATGGAGAAATTGGAAGATAGTGACTTTATGAGAAATCAAGCCACTGTAAAACAAATCCAAAAGAATGAAAAATTAGAAAACAATGTGAAATATCTCATTGGAAAATAGATCCAGGAGAGAGAATTTAAAAATTATTGGACTATCTGAAAGCCATGATCAAAAAAAGAACTTAGACATCATCTTTCAAGAAATGATCAAGGAAAACTGCCCTGATATTTTAGAACCAGAGGGCAAAATAGAAATTGAAAGAATACACCAATCTCCTCCTGAAAGAGATCCCCAAAGGAAAACTCCTAGGAATATTGTAGCCAAATTCCAGAGTTCCCAGGTCAAGGAGAAAATATTACAAGCAGCCAGAAAGAAACAATTCAACCATTGTGGAAACACAATCAGGATAACACAAGATTTAGCAGCTTCTACAGTAAGGGACAGCAGGGTTTGGGATATAATATTTCCAGAGGGCAAAGGAGATAGGATTACAACCAAAAATCACCTACCCAGCAAAACTAAGCATAATCCTTTGGGGGAAAAATTGACATTCAGTGAAATAGAGGACTTTCAAGCATTCTTGATGAAAAGACCAGAGCTGAACAGAAAATTTGACTTGCAGATACAAGACTGAAGACAAACATGAAGAGGTAAACAGGAAAGAGAAATCACAATGGACTTATTAAAGTTGAACTGTTTACAATCTGCATGGAAAGATGATATTTGTAACTCATGAGTCCTTTGTCAGTATTAGAGTAGTTGGAGGGAAAAAAATTATATGTGTGTATAGATAGATAGATAGATAGCGAGACAGATAGATAAAGAGAGGGCACAGGATAAGTTGAAGATAAATGGGTGATATCAGGAGAATAAAATTAAGGGGTGAGAGAGGATTATACAGAGAGAAGGAGAAAGGGAGAGGTAGAATGGGGTAAATTATCTCACATACAACAGACAAGAAAAGACTTTTACAGTGGAGGGGAAACTGAGGAAAGAGAGAGGGAATGAGTGAATCTTATGGTCAATCGGATTTGGCTAAAGGAGGGAATAACATACACCCTCAGTTGGGTATGGAAATCTATCTTACCCTACAGAAAATAGAGGTGGAAGAGGACAAGAGAGCAGGAGTATGATAGAGGGGAGGGCAGATTGGGGGAGGGGGTAATCAGAAGCAAACACTTCTAGAGAGAGATAAGGTCTAAAGAGAGAATAAAATAAATGGGGGATGGAATAGGATGAAGGGAAATATACGTAGTTTTTCACAACATATAGTAGTCACAACGTGACTACTATGGAAGTGTTTTGCATGACTACACAAGTATAACCCATATCAAGTTGCTTGCCTTCTCAATGAGGGTGAGTAAGGAGGGAGAAAGGTAGAAAATTTGGAACCCAAAATTTTAAAAACAAAAGATAAAAAAATTTGTTTTCACATGCAACTTGGAAATAAGATATACAGGAAATAGGGTGTAGAGATCTATCCTGCCCTATAGGAAAATTGAAGGGGATAAGAGAAGTGGGGGAGAGAAAGAAGGGAGGGCAGATTAGGGGTATTCAGAATGCATGCCATTTTGGGGTGGGGGGAGGGATGAGATGGGGAGAAAATTTGGGACTCAAAATCTTGTGGAAGTGAATGTTGATAACTAAAAATAAATAAATAAATTTTTAAAAATGGGGGTTAGAGTCCTGGCTTTTCTACCTACCAGGTGGGAGACCTTCACCAAGATGGATAATTTTTCCCAGCTTCAAATTCTGATCTATATAATATCACAATAATTATACTTGCGCTGTCTACCTCATAGTGCTCATGCACATAAAGAGATTTGTAATTATAATACTATAAATGCACTCATACTATAAATGAATCCTCTATAGGGGACATATCAAACCATTGTGCTCAAGGCCTTCCACTAGGTTTTAAAACATATTTCATTAGTGTTAGTAGAACATTCCAGTTATCAATTTTTATCCCTTATTCTTTGTATCTGATTGACACACTTCCTTTTCTGAACTTATATTCCTCGGAAAGCATCTCTTATGACACTTCTTAAACATAGAACATTACTGGAAATACATATAATTCTCCATTTCTCCTTGCAGAACACATAATTTTGCTTCCATATTGACTCTGATTTTGACTTTATGAGCCAAGTTAGTCTTTAAAAAAAAAAACTACAGTTCACTGAAAACAAATGTAATCTTTTGGGGGGGGTTATAATTGTTATAACCATTGAATTAGTCATATATATGTAAATATATAAATATATAGGTATATATGCATATATGTGTGTACACACACTTAAGAGTTAGAGCCTAAGTCTCTTCTAGTCCCTAAATTCAAATTAAAAGGAAATCCTATTACTCCTAAGACTGCTAATATTTTATATTTATTCATATTTCTTCTCCAGGCCATTAATATCTTTGAACTAGGTTATCCTAACCTTCTCTCCACTGACTTCTTGCCTCTAGTCTCTCTCCCCTTATAATTAGTACAAAAATATTTCAGTTGTCTTTCTTGTCCACTACTTTGAAAGTGTCACTCCCTCCCTACTTTCTTATTGATCTCAGCAACAAATTCTAATTACTAGCTTGTAGTTTCAAGGCTCTTTGTCACCCTCTGTTCTCACTTCTCCCTTTGCTTCAGTTAATCAAGCTTTCTCTTGACTCTAATTTCTTCCCTTTTCTCCATTACCGGCGCTGTCTTCGATCCGTTCTGTCTGCAACTTCTTCTGCTTTATGTTTACAAAGTTTCCTCCCAATTAATATACTATGAACGTCTTAATTCAGATTTTTTGGGAAAATAGCGCTGGCTTTAGGGTTATAAGACCTGGATCCAAATCCCACTTCTTACATTTATTAGTTTTATGATCTTGGGCAAATCGTTTTAACTTCTAAGTCCTCACTTTCATTCTCTATAACATTAGATTGTTGGACTGAGTGGTCTCTGAGGTCCCTTCCATCTTTTGATCTAACATACTATCCTATAATCCTAGGAGTGGAACTGATTAGTCTTCAATCAATGTTTTAAAAAGTTTACTAAGAAAATTAATAATGTAAAGATTAATGGGTGGGAAACATTTAATATATTTTCAAACATTTTAGAAGCTATTACAACTGCAGAATTTTACTTATTGTGATCACACATATATTTATGTCTTTCCCCTACTCAATAAACTAGTTATTTATTATTGCCTGTGAAATAAAATATAAGCTTCTCTATTTGTTTTTTAAATCCTTCAAAGCCTAACCCTAACCCATTTTTTCACACTCATTGGATTCCTGGCCCAACTAGCCTTATCTTTCACTAGAATTTGAGTTGTGGAAACTCCTTGAGGGCAGATACTGTTTAGTTTTTGTCTTGGAATATTGAGTGCATAGAATAGTGCCCTGCACAGAGTCAGTATTTAATAAGTATTTGGTAGAATGAATTTATCTGCAAATTGTAGAAATAGACAATTTCTATGTTTTACATTATTCAAGTCTCCAACATTAATAGTATTTCCTCTCTCTCTCTCTCTCACTCTCTCTGTACAGGAAGGAATTCTTTTATTTCCTTTTATTTCTATTATTTTATTTATATAGTAAATATCTCCCTCTTTTTGACATCTGGATATAGGAAAGGACATTTGTGACAAAGTTCTACTCATCTTAAAAATTTTAAATCTCTTTTGTCTTTTACACAAAACTGAATGACTTTTAGTAAAGTGTGATATTATGCCACATTAATTAATCTCTCCTAGGGTCCTTACAAGTAAAGGTCAACATCCTCTCAGCTTTTGTCTCACTGTCTTCTTGACTTGCTGGGCAAGCAGCATAATACAAAATGCTTCATGTTGTCATCTCTGTCTTCAGAAGAAAATCTAGCTTTTCCAAACCATAGGCTTAGATTCCTGAAACATTTTAGTGTGCTTTGTATGTATCATAATCCCAGTACTGTTCAATATTGCATATTATCTCTAATAAGTAGAAACTGTACTTTGAAAGAAAAGAATAAATAGAAAATTATAGGTATATGAAGTATGAAATTATTTAAGGCTACAAACTACAGCAGCACTGAATTGAGTAAAGGATGTTGAGATTATTTTATTTATATAATATAGGACATGGTACAGAAGTAAGTCAAAAAAACAAAATCCAAATAGTTATAAATTGAAAAAACCATGGAACAAAGGATTTGTTAGTTCTTGGAATAATTGGATATCCTGCTTTCCCCAACTTGAAGAAAATCACAGCTCTCTCAGCATGTGTAGAAGATGGAGTTCATTTTTATTTTTTACATATCTGTAATTATCCTTACTTCTGTGCCTTATTAAAAACAATACCCAAGGTCTCTCCTCCAGGACCATCTCCAGTCATCCTGATCTATATCTTGCCACTGGACCCAAATGGCTCCAGAGGAGAAAGTGAGGCTGGTGACTTTGCACAGCCTTCCCTCACTTAAATCCAATTTACTTGCATTTTATGGCATCACCTCCCTGATGTCATGGTCATCTTTGAGAATAAAGGACAAACAATGTACAAATATAAACATGGTATCTGTTGTTGAGATAATAATAATAACAATAATTAATCAATGAATCAACATTTATTAAATGTCTGTTGTATGCCATACACTGTGCTAAATGTTGAGTACACAACAAGGGGCAAAAGACAGTACTTGTCCTCAGAAAATTTACAATCTAATGGGGAGACAACATGCAAACAAATATATACAAATCAAGTGAAATATATAGGAAATAGAAAATAATAAAAAATAATAGCTAGCATTTTATAGTATTCACTATGTGCTAAATGTGTTGCAAATATTATCTCACGAAATAAATCTCACAATATTGGATTGTCACAATAATCTTGAGAAGTAGATGACATTATTATTCATATTTTACAGAAGGGAAAACTGAGGAAAATAGATGAAGTGACTTGCCCAGGGTCACATAGTATCTGAGACTAGATTTGAACTAATCTTCCTGATTCCATGCCCAGCTCTCTATTCACTGTACCATCTACCTTCTTTAGGAGATAACATTCACCTGATTATGAGACAGGTTATTTGAATAAAATTTTTCTTTGAAAAATATAACAGCATAGACATAATGAATCCTTATTTCCTTATGTTGGATAAACTTATTAATGCACAAACCAGAAAGTATCTGAATATTGTTATAAATTTTCTAATTCTTGGGAATTCTTGATGCTTATTAGCTCTATTACCCATGCTTGAGTTTTCTTAATTGCTGTTACTCATATGTATATCACATTATACTGTTGCTCATCTTTGACTTTGCACAGGCTATGCCCCCATGTGCAAAAGGTTGTCCCTCTTCACCTCCAAATCTTTTTTTTTTATGGCAATTGGGGTTAAGTGACTTGCCCAGGGTCACACAGCTACTAAGTGTCAAATGTTTGGTCTCAGGCTGGATTTGAACTCAGGTCCTCCTGACTTCAGGGCCGGTGCTCTATCCACTGTACCACCTAGCTGCCCCTTCACCTCTAAATCTTAAAGTTTCTTGTTCCATTGAAGGCTTAGCTTAATTGCCTCCTTCCTATGCAAGGCCTTCCCCAAATCATAATTGTTGGAAACATCCAAACCACCACCCCACCCTCTGCTTCTCCCGGTCTCAAAAAAAACAAAACAAAACAAAAAACCCTTGCATTTACTTATCTAAGTTATGTTCCAGTATAAAGTAAATTTCTTCATAGCAGGGACTTTTCTCTCCTTTTTTTTCTTATCCCTAGCACTTAGCATACTTTACAGTGGACTTTAAAATGTCTGTCAAATTAAACTGAACAACTGGATAGAAATAAAAGGAATGGAAGGGGAGGGTACTGAATTGGATTAGATTTGATTAGATTGAATTGGGTTGTGTATGCAACAGTGATAGAGGGCAAGGGCAGGTGGACAAGCTGAAATACCAACTCACTGCTCTCCATAATAATCTTTGTTAGATTTTTTTATCATTCATTTATTCATCTGTCTATTCAGTGAGTTATTCATTTATTCATTCATTCATTTATCTATCATCTATCTATCCATTCATCCATTTTCCTATCTATCTATCTCTGTGACTATACTTGTCCTAAATTGGGCTTATCTATTCCACAATTCACCTGGACCTCTTATTCTATTTTTTTTTTCTTTTTCAGCTTTGCTTGTATCCTAATTCCTTAAACTCAGATCTCCTTATTAATAGCCTCTGACATTGAGGCCTTATTTCTAGATTATCCTTTAAGGACTCTGAGAATATGGTAAGAGCTTGACAACCTGAGTTCAAATTCATCCTCAAGCACTTAAAAGCTGTGTGATCTGAGTAAGTCACTTTAATTTCTCTATACCTCAGTTTTCTCACCTGTAAAATAGGGTTAAAAATCACCAACTTCTATGGACTATTGTAAGCATCAGATGAGATAATGTTTATAAAACATTTTGCAAACCTTAAAGTACAATGTAATTGATAGCTATTATTGTTAGTATTAGCAATATTTTTTTCTTGGACATCAGTTCAATAAGAATAATAAATACTATTCAAGCAACTAGAGAAAAGAAATAAATTCAATACATACTGAACACAGGTAAATTTTCAATATTAACTCAAGAAGGATTTAATTATGGAAATATATTAGCACACTATATATATTGTGCTCAAAATGGTATTTTTTATAATGATAATGGTGGTAATGGTGGTGGTGGTGATACTTAAACTTAAGTATTTCAGAGATACATGATTTTGTGAGTGTGAATAGCCCCTCCATTGATATAGATCCCACTTCTTTTATACTTTTATACTATATATTCTTTTATACTTATATATTCTCTTATACTTTTATACTATATATGTACATGTGTGTATGAATATATATATTATATGTATATATTATATATGTATATTATTTGACCTATAAAATGGGTTGCCTTAAGGGTCCCCCTCCCCCCAAGAGAATGCTCTCAACCTTAACAGTAGGGATTATTTTTTTTTTTTACTTCTGGCATCTAACACAGTTTTTGGAATTGGGGCAGCTAGGTGACACAGTGGATACAGTGACAGGTCTCAAGTCAAAAAGATTCACCTTCTTGAGTTCAAATCCTCACACACTAGTTGTGTAATCTTGGGCAAGTCACTTAACCCTGCTTGTCTCAGTTTCTCATCTATAAAATGAACTAGAGAAGGAAATGGCAAATCACTCCAGTATCTTTGCCAAGAAAACTTCAAATGGGTTCATGAAGAGTCAGACATGACTGAGATGACTGAACAACAGATGTTCCTTGAATCAACTTAAACCTTTTGATGATGAACCTCTCCAAACTTAAAAAGGCCAAACATATAATCAGTCTGGCAGATCTTTGGCAGACGTGGTAGTCCATTGGCAGAACCTTCAAAACCTCAAGATTCAACCTCCATGCCTTAATAAGGCATTGGGGTAGGCCTTTAATGGAAAGATAGTAGTAGTATCCCAATGACTCCTTTATGCAACTCTTGCCAGTTTAAGATTATCAAGATTTCTTTTCTTAACAATATAATGCAAACATTTTCTGTTGAAGAGACAGGCTCAGGAAAGAGAAGCAGAATTAGAAAGTAGAATAGAGTGCTAGATTTCTTATCAGAGGATCTGGGTTCAAATCTTGCCTCTGTCATTATATACATATATATGTGTGTGTATACAAATATGTATATCTACTTACGTATGTATGTATATCACTTCGCCTCTATGGCTTTCATTTCATCATCTATAAAATGATGGGTTTGGACTAGATGATTTCTAAGGGATCCTCCAGGTCTAAGTCTATGGTTTTATGCATCCATAGTTATCATGTTCCCAAGGTCATATAGTTCTTATAACTGGACAAAAAACCTCAATGTCTTCACTTTCAGTCAAGTTATCTTTCTACTACAGCAGCTTGATTTGATCCATGCTTATTTTTGTCTACCCATCTGTTGGTTCCAACTCTTTAGTGTAGATAAGTCAACAAAAAGGGGGGGATAGTTTAACAGTATATCAAATTACTGTGACAAATTGACTTTGACTTGGCTCAGTCTCCCCATTTGTTTAAGTTTCTCTACTGGATACATATGCTATTTTGCCTTCTTCAAATATAATATTTAATTCTACTTACTAGAACAGTAAAGGCAAATTTACTTTTTATTAAATTTAACAAGCAGCAAAAAGAGACACTATGGAGAGAGAGTGAGCTGACCTTGAAAAGACATGGGTTCAAATCTTTCTCTGACACAAACTGGCTTTGTGACTCTGAGAAAGTCACATTTCCTCTCAGTGCTCTATGGTGACTTTCTAAGTTTTTAAACTGTATAAAAGGTACAAAGCTGCATTGAGAAAGTGAGCTTTCTTATTGGGAAGATCTCTACATCAATGAAATCACATATCGAGTCCCTAGGTGTCATATTGGATAGAGCACTAGGCCTGGATTAGGGAAGATTTAAGTTCAAATCTGGCTTCAGATTATTAGCTGTGTGTCCCTAAGGAAATCACTTAACCTCTCTTTGTCTCAGTTTCATTATCTGCAAAATAAGGATAATAATAGCACCTACTTCCAGGGATGTTGTAAGGATCCAATGAAATAATATTTGTAAGGTATTCAGCACAATGCCTGGCACATGGTAGGTACTATATAAATGGTATCATTATCATCATCATCATCATCATCATCATCATTATCACTATCCCTATCAAGTAGCCAGAATTAAATTATAGGTTGGTTCATTATCCTTGTTATCTTGTAAAACAAATTTTCTGTCACATTCTTGTGTTCCTACTTAGGCTATGGAGTCAGGTCATTTGAAGAGTAAATGTTAATCTCTAAAAAGCAAATCTTGAAACTTGATGTTCCTCTCTACTCAAACAAATGCTTTTACCCTAGTTGCAGAGAGAACACCGACCTCTGTGATATTCCCTTGATTGTCTACTGGCATTAGCAGTTAGTCTCTGAGATGTGCTACCAAAGTGACCTAGTGTTATTAGGATCCATTTCTCTGGTACCCAGAGAATTCTCGGAGGAAATGGATAGACTACACATTCCTTGTAAATCACAGGAGTGGGAATGAACATATGGAAGGCTTCTAATCTCCTTTGGGGGAAGGGACAAGTTCTGGATTACACTGATGTTTTTTTTCCTTTACTGCATCCATGACTGCTGAAGACATACATGATTTGCACAAGTTTCTAACAACAGAGTGCAGAGCAGACATACTATAGGTATTATGTTAGGCTGACTTAAAAGATAACTTTATAAGGTATTTTTAAGAAGCTAATTTTATTTTAGGCAAGTACTTTTTTTTACACTGAGAGTTTGTGTGGCATAGTTACAGTTATACAACCTACAGAGGCATAAAGACTATTAGATTCTCCTGTGCTTATGATGGGGAAAAAACAAAGAAACATTTGACTCAGTAAAGCCAAAGACAGCCTGAAGGCTCTTTTAAAGCAAGTTGTTTCTTATGCAAACTCAAATCAGGAATAATTTCTTCCTGATTTGATGAACTCTTATTAAGTATTTATATGTGCAAAAATCTATCCCAGGTATAGGAGATACAAAGACAAAAATGAAACAGTCCTTAGCCTCAAGATACTCCCATTTTACTGCACACTTCACAGGAATACATCAAAAAACTTAAAAAATAAAAAATATTAAAACAGTCAAAAGACTGAAAAATAGAAGAAAATATCTCCCTTACAGTAAAAATAACTGACTTGGAAAACAGATCAGAGAGGCATTATTGAAGAATCATTGGATAAGCCATAACCCAAAAAAGGGTCTAGACAAATCATAAAAGAAATCTACTCAGATGTCCTAGACCAGAGGGCAAAGTAGAAATAGAAAGCATCTACCAGTCACCTGGTGAAAGAGATCCTAAAATGAAAACACCAGAAACATTGCAGCCAAAATCCAGAAAAAAAATATAGCAAGCAACAAACAGAATTTAAGTACCAAGGAGACCTATTCTACATCACATAGGATTTGGCAGCAACAACTATATAGGAATGAAGAGCTGAAAATATTATATTCTGGAAGACAAGGGCTTATAATCAATAATAACTTATCTAATAAAACTAAGTTTAATCCTATAGTGAAAAAAATACTCTTTAATGAAATAGAGAACTTCCCAGGATTCTTGACAAAAGTAGCTGATATGTGTTGAAACTCTGAAGGAAGTGAGGTAAACAAAAAAAAAAAGGTAGATGTGAATGAATAATCATCAAGGAATAAAAAAGGATAAATTGTTTATATTCTAATTTAGCAAAAGATATGTATGTTCCCTTTGAAATCTCTCATTGTTAGCTGTCACAAAGGAAGTCTATTCAGACAGAACACCTGGGAACAGTTCTGCTATGTCTTAATCTTTTTACAAAAGAATAGAATGGGGAAGGAAGAAGAAAATGATGGAGAATTGGGGGAGGAAAGATGAAAGTCAGGGAATTTATCTCATAATCTGGTTGTTGTGCAAAAAGAAGCATACATACATGTAGGCAGGCATGTGTGCATATACAAACACGGGTACGAACATGGATACAAAAATATATCTCACTTAACAGGGAAACGGGAGGAAAAGGGGAAAAGGAAAACTGACCCATAAGGAGGCTAGATTAAAAGAGAGATTACTCCTAAGTAAAAGAAACTCTCACAAAGGATATACCAATTATATTTATAGCTGTTTTAGAATTATCAATTACTTTAAAACATCATATAAATCAGAGAATTTCTGAACATGTCATGTTATTTTAATGTGATGAAATATTATTGTGCTGTAAGAAATGTTGAAAAGAATGATTCCAGTGAAGCCTAGGAAGATCTGCATGAACTGATTCAGAGTAAATTGAGTAAAACCAGGAGAATAATTTATACAATGACAATAATATTGTAATGGTAAACAACTTGGAAAGACTGGAAATATCTGATTATCAACATAATGACCAACCATGATACTAGTTGGGTCATAATAAAATTTTCTATCCATCTCCTGAAAGGTGAAGGACTCAGAGTACACAGGGTACAGAATAAGGGAATAAGACATATATATATATATATATATATATATATATATAGTTGTTATTGTTCAGTCATTTCAGTCATATCCAACACCTTGTGACCCCATTTAAGATTTTCTTCACAAAGATATTGGAGTAGTTTGCCATTTCCTACTCCAGCTCATTTTACAGATGAAGAAACTAAGTCAAACAAGGTTAAGTGACTTGCCCAGGGTAACATAGCTAGTGAGTACCTGAAGCTGGATTTGAAGTCAGGTCTTTCTGACTCCAGGCCCAACAAGCAAAGGAAGTACAAACTTAAGCCTGCCACTTTAGACTATTAATTCATACTGACAGTTTTAGATTTTCTATAAATATTTATCTATTAATTAGTGTGCTGCAATGTGAGATGTTTGACCAATGACCAGCAAATAGACATGCTATTGAATCATATAAATCTTGAAATTCTGACCATAAATGGCAGCAGAAGACAAAAGGAAGACACAATTAAATAGAATAATAGCTCATAGGTTCTCCTTGGAAAGGTAAAGAAAGAATTTGCTTTTAGCTTACATCCAAAGCCAACAAGGAACAAAATTTTATAGAACATTTGGTCATTTTTATATTGAAGTGCTAATGATAAATATTTATAAAAAAGAAAGAAAATAATGCCAGCTTATTTGCAGAAGATGAATTCTATGAAGAATTTGATGTGCTTCTCCAAATGAAATCAACATGTACTTTGATAGTTGGTGACTGCAATACAAAATTGGGAACAAGAAAGATTTGTGAAATCAAGTTGCAAAATATGGTTCAAAAGTAAGGCATGAGAAATGTCTAAAAATTATTGATAAATAGAAGGTTCATGCCTAAATATCATTAATAAATTCAATCAATCAACCAATAAGAATTTATTAAGCTCCTACTGTGAGCTGGGCACTATACTAGGTGTTGGGACTAGAAAGGCAGCTTAATGTAGTGCAAAGGGCACTGGATGGGGAACTAGGTTCAAATCCAGTCAATTACTACCTATCTGAGCCTAGACAAGATACTTAATTTCTCTGGCCCCAATTTCTCATATTTAAATGACCCAATAACCTTTAAAGTTCCTTCAATATATAAATCTATGATCCTACGATTCTTTGAACAAACCGCAAACAGTCCCTAATCTCAAGGAGCTTACATTCTCTCAAAAGAGACGATGTATAGTATATACATATTGTATATAGTGTGTGTGAATATAAGGGACAAATGTATACAGAATAAATACAAAACAAATACAAGATAGTTAAACAAAAGGTAATTAGAAAGGGAGGGCAAGAGACTATTACAAAATTGGACATGAAAAATATCAAATAATTTTGTTAAAAATTAATTTGACAAAAAATTTCAGAGACTGGAAATGGTGGATGTATGAATCATTTCTAATCGACTCTTTGTATATAATTAGCCACTGACTTTTTCTTTAATCAAAAGTCAAAATTAATTCAATGCTAAAAAAGAACAATGAGAAAATGTATATTAAATTTCCTTGGGAAAAAACATCATTTGAAGATCCTTTGTTTATTAATATAAAGGAAAGAATAAAATAGAGAAATAAATTTTCACCACAAGTGTTCATCACTGCTATAGAGATTCAGCTCAGGGTTCAAGTTGAGAGGGATTCCCTGCTGATGTTGACACCCTTTAGATATTCCTTCTTGTGGATGAAATGATATTGATTGCATCAGGCTTTATAACACTAAAAAGCTTCCTAAATGGGATCTATAATCATAACTATCCACATAGGAAAAACCATGTGGATGAAAAATATGGGTTGTCTGGAATACTATAAGTATAGTTACATGGACAAACTACAGGTCTTATGTACATTCTCCTGATGGAAAATAACATATAAAAAATAGTGAAGAACAAAAACATATAAAGCAAATTCAAATATTGGGGAATGTGGAGAGAAAAGAAAGGCCTCAGGTTATATGGGAGATTTGATGAAAGTTAGGGATTCTAAGAGGCAGAAGTAAGGAAGCAGTGTTTTCCTGGTGTGGAGATGTTGATTTAAAGATTCAGTGATGAGAATGTCATGAACAGGGAAAATAATATAATATCCCTTAATAAGCTTATACTTGGCTGTGAACTCTCTCCTCCTCCAACTCTCTATCTCTATCTGTTTCTCTATCTTTCTGCCCAGTCTCCTCTCATCTACAGTCCCTCCCTCACCATTCCCTAAGATAATAGATATAGCCAAACTTGTTCCATGTAAAGCTTTGATTCTTACCTCATTCCTAGGGTCTCAAATACTGAGGCAATGCCATGAGTGTTACAGGTATATCTAGACCACTCTTCTGTGTTCTGACACAAGCTTAGTTTTTGCTATCTAACTGAACTGGTCTCATTCAATAATTTCCTCAGTTAAAATACAGTAACCACCTTATTATTAGGTTTCATGGTTTATATGATCAAATTCAAATCCATTCTGACTCTTGCAAATGTATAATGTACTGTGCATTATGAAAATAATTAATAGGTTTAGGTTTTTGCTTTGAAAAGAGACAAAAAACCTGGGTAGCATCATAGAGCAATGAATTATGTTTGTTGCTTATGTCTTTTATTGAGTTTCACAGGAAGAAACCTTGAATCTGTCTTATGTTTTATGCTTTGGTGATCCACTACTATGGTGTTTTCTATTGTCCAAATGTACATAGAATCTTTAAAGGGTATTTCCAGTGCACCAATGTTTCTAGTTGTTTCACATTTAATGTGGGCAATAGCAGGGAGAACAGATAGGTCTCCATGGCTCAGGAGTAGGTATATGACATACAGAAAAGATAACATCTCTGCATTGCTTTGACCCATTAACTAAAAAGCATTCCTCTCCCCAAGTTTTTTTTTTGTTTTGTTTTGTTTTGTTTTTTTTGATTTACATCTGAGGAATGGTTTAAAATAGAAGCCAAAAAATCCATCATGGAACCTTCATGAAAAAGAAAAATCTTAAAATTTTATTTAAAAAAATTAATTGAATGTTTATTGTGTTCAAGGTACATAATACCATGTACATATCAAAGTACATATAAAGCACTATGGTAAGTCTTGATGATATAAAGATAGATAGGGCACATACCTTGCTCTCATGGAGTTTACACTCAAAATAGTGGATGAAATGACATTTATGAAATAAGAAACTATGGAGTGTATGGTAAGTGGAAAGGAGAGACCTGGGCAAAGTGCTATAAGAAATTTGTGTAGAGAGCTAACTTTCACCTTGACTTTCAGGCAAGACATTATAGAGAAATTGGAAATGAATGAAAGAAAGGACCTCAACAGACCTATATAGTATTAAGAGTGGAGGACTTGAGTTTATTCCAGATAAGATGGACAGCATAAGTAAAGGCATGGAGATAAGAAAGGGTAATTTAGAAGAGGGTGAAGTTAGTCCAACTTGGCTGGAATTCATAGTATATGAAAGGAAACAGCATGAGAGAAATCTGGATGGGTAGAGTAAAGCCACGTTGTGGAAAAATGTCATTTGCTAGCATCACATTTGCTGTGCTAGTAAATGGCACCTAGATGGCTCAGGAAATATTGTACTAAACAGAGCAAGGAAGCTGTGAGTTCAAATCCGGCCTAGGATATTTACTGTATGATCCTGGACAAGTCACTTAAATGTTCTTTGCCTCAGTTTCCTCATCTATAAAATGGGTGTATCAATAACATGTACCTCCCAAGATTGTTTTGAGGAAAAATCAAGATTAGTAAAGAATTTTGAAAATTTTAAAATGCTATATTAATTTAGCTCTATTTATTATTGTTTAATAATAACTAAATAGGGAGCTGCTAAAGATTTTTGAGTAGAGAAGGGACACGGTGAGGGAGACAGAAGAATCAAAGATGACTGAGCTTATGATCTTGGGTGACTGGAAGGAGGGCAAGAAGGTGTTATATTAATAGAAATTAAAGAAATTAAGAAATTGGGGCAGATCTAGAAGAGAAAAAATGTCACATTCAATTTGGGACATGGTAAGCTCAGGTTATCGGTGGGAAATGAGACTGGGGAAACCCAGCAGGTGATTAGAAACATGGAATTGAAACTCTGAGCAGAGCTTAAGGGTAGGTATATCAATTTGGTGGTCATCTGACATTATCAGGATAGGGATAACATCTAGATCTGTGATTTCATTAGTAAAAGACTTTCCTGGTGAAGAAACTTCCTTTACCAATGCAAGTTAGCATCTTCTATTCAACCAATAGACTTGAACTCATACCTTTCTTATAGGCGAGCTCTCTACCTGTTTCACTTCTGTTGGCATAATGGAAGAGAATCATCACCTTCAGCAATAATGAAGTGTCTTTTTTCTTATATGGCATTGTTTTAGATGCTTAAAAATCAAGTTCAGCATGATCCTTGCCTTCTGGAAGTTTATACTAAAGAACAAAGATATAAATCAACAACAAGTTGTCATTTGAATATGCAGAGGGAGGAATCACCATCTTTTTTTTTCTCAATTAGTTATAATGCTAACTAGAAAATGTATCTCTGAGTAGTTTTAACAATGCTTTTTTGCACAAGAGCTCTGATTTTGCACCTCTCCTTTGCTGATATGTAGTTTTTCTCTAGGGTAATGACAGCTATATCTAAGTAGCTATAAAATATTTTTTGACGATTCCCCATAGGGACATGCTCCTGAATTCTATATTGCATTTTTGTGTAAATGGGCATGTTTCTTATCATATTCCTTCCTTTGTACCACATGACGGAGTGGTAGGATGAATTTTCCTTGGAAATATAAAGCAAGTAAAAATATGATGTGAATAGTACAGTTTAGTCACTTTGTTTCACTGAACTGAACTCAAAAGAGACAATAAAAAACACGGTGTCCCCCCACTTTAATTTTTTTCTCTGCTTGATAGAGCAGGAGTTTGTGCTTGACTGTCAGACATGCTAACTAGGGGGGAAGAATACACAGCTAGGAACCAACTTCCATCAAACCCTTCTTTGTAGAAGATGATGTCTTACAAGTGGCAGATTAAAAGTAGTTTTGATGCTAACTGCTCAGAAATGAACACTGATAAGAACCAGCATTGAAGAATACTTGTAATGGTGATTCACGTCTTGGAACTCTGGATTCTGTACATAGAGTACTGCATAGCCTACTGGAAAATGAATAACTTTGTAAAGGAGGTGTTTGCAGTTTGAGCGATAATATGACACAGCTAAAGGAGGATGATCAAGAAATTCATTCATGCTTTATGATGGTTAAAGAGGCATGAGAAGAAATAAACAACAAATCATCCTACAGCAATAGGATGGCAATGGGGGAAAGGAGGGGAAATCACTCTTGCTTGTAAAGACTCTGGTTGATGCTTGACCCTGGGGCCATTCTGTTCTCCATTCTTTGAGTCTAGAGAATTACAAAGGTACCACCGAACACATTCATCTGTGGTGACAAAGCAATTCACAGAGAAGGGACAAAGCACAATCCCATGGCATTTTAAACAGGTCTATGAAATAGCAAACTAGAAATTGTGATTTAACAGTAATGATAAAGAAGACAGGGAAGGGCACACTACACAGCGCAGGGAAGCTCTCTGGTAGGATTATAGGCTTATGTGTTTAGTCTGGAGAGCATTTAAAAACTGTGGGCATAAAATGGGTGGAGAAATGAGAGAAAGAGAGTGAATGGTTCATCACGTGCTTTTGAGAAACCATAAAAACAGACAATTAAACAGATGCGGAGCTGGAAAGTGGAAATGGATAAACCTGGGTTTGGAAAGAAGGAAACAAGCATTTATTTATTGCTTACTCTGTGTCAGGCACCATGCTAAGCACTTTGCAAATATTAACTCATTTGATCCTTTACTAATCACAAACTCTTTCCTGCACCCATTCTACTGGAATGACACTGAATGGCTTCCTATCACATGTAATTGCTTCACAAAAGGACAGTTTATTATACCCTTAGCCCCACAAAACAACAACAGTTATGACAAAAAGTCGCACCCTAGACTTGATGTTAAGAACATCTGGATACACATCTGATAGAAAATTACTATGTGACCTTGAAAAAGGCATTTAACCTGTAGAGAGCTCAGTTTTATCTATAAAAGGGATATTAATAACAATAAGACCCACATTAAAAGGGCATATTGAGGCTTAAATGAGATAAGACATTCAAAGTACTATAGAAACCTTAAAGCACCATATGAATACAGCTATTAATATTCATTGACGGTGGTACAGTTTTCAGGAGGTTTAAAGTGCTCCAATTATTCTCTCTCTCAATCTATTAATTATTTTTCTTCTTCAAAAGGGTCCCACATAATGCTAGGTGCTCACTCAAATTTCCAGAAATTTAAAATCTCTATCAATGGAGTTCTCTAATTTGGACAGTGTGACAGAACCTGAGTGTCACGATTTGAATCTAATGGTTCATGGTAAAAAAAGACTGGATTCATTAGAACTGACCAGGTAGATAGGTTTTATGGGCCTTTATTTTGGTAGGTGGTCCTTTCCTACTGGGGTTTTATATTGCCTTTAATGAAGTGTGCAGCTTTTAGGAGAGACATACAGAGAAGTGAAGGAAAAAAAGAAGGCTTTCCCAGCCAATCTGAATAGCCTAGTTAACCCTGGACAGAATAGGATTACAAGTAACAGAAAAACATTTCCCTTATTACAATTATTTACAATTGTACATATTACAATTACAATGCATACAATATGTACAACATTACAATTACAAAGTCTTGTTCCAACCAATAATTTCTTACAACAATAGGTCAAATGACTTACTTGACATTGGTCCGTCTGTAACTCCACTATCATAGAAACACATCAATTTATTTATCTCTGTTTATCTTTGTCTCTCTGTCTCTCTCTCTTTCTGTGTCTCTCTCCATCTCTCTGCCTCTTTCTCCCTTTCCCTCTCTCTCTGACTGCTCCTTTGTCTATACAACTCTGATTCTGTCTCTGTCTTCATCTGTCTGTGTCTGTCTGTCTGTGTCTGTCTGTGTCTGTCTCTCTCTTTCTCTTTTTCTCCCTCGCTAGCACCCTCTATAAGGTCACTTTCACTATTCCCACTTGGACTATTTGTCCAGGCCCGAGAGAGTAGCTGACTAATGTTCCACTTATGGTTCTAGGGGTAACCTTGAAGGAATAGTGGTTTCTAGTACTATTGCATATAAGTCCCCATCATTATTCATTCTGTTGATCACTAGCCAGATTTAGATGGAGCAGATATAGCAAAGTTAGTTGTTCCAAAAACTATCTCCCTAAGCTGGCAACATACATTTTACTTGTACATCTAAATACATGGGGGAAATTGATTTGGACTTGATATAAAGGTAGTATGTCATGTTTAGGGAATGTGTGTGTCAAAGGCATAGCTCACAGTTTCTGGTACTGGACATCCTTTTCTCTCTTCGATGCCTCCATAAGTTCTCTAGGTATAGCTCTCTTTTAGGCTGTCATAATATGTGCCTTTGTAGAGTCCATAACCAGCTCTTCTCACCATAGTGAAGAGTCACAATACCACCACGCCCTGGTGAATGTTGTTCAATATTCATCTTCAGACATGTTCTCTATCTTCAGTCACTGCTAGTCATGAGGCCACTGCTATGGATTCTAGTTGCAGGTTAGGGAGGAGAGTAAATAGAGAGGAACTATCCCCCCCCCCCCAAAAAAAATACCTAGGTAATCCCCTCTGAGGAATTTTTGCCATTGAATTTGGCCACCATTAGGCTAATTGGCTTTCAAAAATACCTTGCTGTTTTCATACAATAGCCAAAGATGTGCCTGATTCAATCAATCACAAAATACTTTCTGTGTGGCATTGTTTGTTTTTATTAAATGATCAAAGAACTTTATTCATTTCCAATTAATGATTTATTTGCAGCTTTTTATACTGTTGATCGATTCAATATCATTTTTGATGCTTCTGTGATTTATTGGGTTGAGGATGGGACACCACCCTTATATATCCTCTATCATTCTCATGATGTGCCTTTTGGTATGTCATCTATATGAATATTCATAAATGATCAGTTTTGGTTTGAAAGGGGAGGTGGTAAATGCATTCTGATGAGTCAGACATTGACCATTTTTAGTTTATGAGCTTTCATGGATGGACTTGGTTTGACTTTGGCTGGCATTGGTTCATATGGGTAGAACTGCCTCATCAACTTTTAATCTTTCTTATTGGCCATCTCACACCCTGGCTACTTCATTAGTTCCTCCTATCAGTTAGCTGTCCAACACTTCAAAAATTGATGTGTATCTCTTGAGCCATAAGACTAACAGGGATATTGAGCCCTGTCGTACTTTTCCACTTGAGGATTAAAGATGTCATTACAATTCTAATCATTACCTGTTGATTAAGTTCTGGATACAAGCTTTTTCCAGTTATTGGTTCCTTGGACATTTACTATTTCTGATTTGTGAGCCATGGTTTAGAATTTGAAGTCTTTTTCTGGGTTAAAGGATTTTAAGGGAAACGATTTGCATTAAACGGGTTTCATTCTACACAGACTTTCCCATAAAATTGGAATTTGAAGTTAAATTTTATGGATTTAAAACCATGAAATCTAATCCTAATAAAAAAAAATTTAGAAACTGCTCCAGGACCAGAGTTTTATGCAGCTGCAGAATCAAAGTTAATGGAGTAGAAGTGTGAAGTAAAGCTTATCCTTTTTTCTTCTCCTTTCAGATGAAGCATTCAGTTTCCTACTACCTAGCAATTTATAATATTTTTCCCTACATTTCTTTTCTTCCTATACCACATTCAGTTTTTACCTGTTAGGGATAGGTATTTTTTAGCTAGATGCAATGTGCCTTGTATAGTGCATAGTAATTATATTGTCACCTAAGGCAGCTAGATGTCTCAGTGAGTAGAGTGCTACACCTCTGAGTCAAGAAAATCTAAATTCAAAACCAGCCATTTACTAGTAGTATCAACCTGAGCAAAATGCTCCATGTCTTTCAATCTCAGTTTCCTCATTTGTAAAATGGAGATAATAATAACACCCTCCTCCCAGGGTTGTTGTGAGAATAAAATAGGATATTTGCAAAGCACCTTATAAGCCTTAAAACATGATATTAATGTTAGTCATTATAATTAATTATAGAAAGAATGTAGAAGAGGGAGAAGAGTAACTAGAAATTAAAGCAAAAGGAATTATAATTTAGCATTGATTTCTAAAGCTACTAGCAGCTTATCCTGGCTTAATAATATCAATTTACTTGTGTAGTCAGATGAACAAGGGCATTTCTGAAGAATTTCTATCCCCAAATTTTTGGCATATTTGCTAAAGTGCTAATCCATTCAGAAGTATCACAGGAACCTAATTGGCCAGCATTTCAGAGTTCTTCAAGGGCTTCACAGCTAATATAGCAGCCTCAGGGCACACAAATTCCTCAGTATACATCACTTGGCTTGTATTTCCCTACTTTGCTCCTTTCCCCTGCGACATAGATATGGGTTTGAATTTTTTTGGGGGGTGAGGGGAGGGTTAGAGTGAGGGATATTGTTGTTGTTCTCTGTACATCCTGTATCTATAACTATGTTTCCTAAACTTCTATTTAATTATTAAACATAGTCAACACCTTAAGGAGGGTCCTGTAAGTCTATGTATTCAGGTTCATGGTCAGCCTCATGTCTTCAAGTCACTCCTGCTATCAGAAGAATGCCATTAAGGTATAGTATGAAAAGAACACTAGAACATTGAATTGCTTGATTGCAGCTTATATAAGACTCAGCATAGGTAGACAAATGTTGTTAGTTTCCCCATGTGATGGCCATATCTCTCTTCTCACCTTTGAAACTTGAATGAGCTGAGTACTTCCTTGATGCTAATAATAAAAAAATTCATGCAATGCTTGGGCCCCTCAAGCACTCCTAGTCATGAGATTAAGTCTCAAGCCTATTCCCTCTATAAAATACAGCATGAGCTGCAGAGAATTTTTAATTATTCTTCCGGCAAATAAGACCCCCTACCAAATACCTACAAGTAGATCCATAGCATATAAGATACTTAAGGGAGGGAGAATGATGTATTACAATCCATCTCCTGCTTATTTCTTTTGGTCAGTGTGATAGAAGAGATTCTCTGATATGTAGGTACAGGGCAGCTGAATCTTTCACCAAGCTCCAAAGAATTATTTGGATTGGTTTTTCCTTTATATAAGTAGGCCAGTTCCATTGATCAGGCCATAATGTTGTAGCTAAGCTTCCATTCACCTGCAGTACTCCTTACCTTTCTCTCTCCTTAAATGTCTCAGGACAAAGTTGCCTTTACAAATCACCATAGATATGAGGAAATTATTTATAATTCAATTCATTACTTCCAGTGGCTTCCATGGATTTTGCTAACTATGGTACTCACAATAACTGGTGTTCATAAAGGACTTTGTATTTTACAAAATACTTTATGTACATACTATCATAGATACTCACCACAACATTGTGAAGCAGATAGTACAAGATATTGTTACCCCATTTTTGCAGATGAGGAAACTGAGGATAAAAGGAAGTTCATAATAATAACTAACATTTGTATAGTGCTTAGTGTGTGTCAGGCATTGTACTAAGCTCTTTACAATTATTATCTCATTTGATTCTCATAACAACCATGGGAGGTAGGTACTCATATTATACCCATTTTACAAATAAGGTACCTGAAGCAAAGAGAGGCTAAGTGACTTTCCCAGGGTCATACAGCTAATAAGTGTCTAAGGTCAGTTCTCTCCTGACTACAGGCCTGGCACCTATCTGCCCCAAAAGTTAAACAACTTTCTATTGTCAAATATTATATCTGTTTCCAAGATTTTAAAAGACTCATAAGGAAGAAAGGATCAACTTTTTCTGCTTGTAATCAGCAGGCAAAACAAAAAGAATTGGGCAGAAGTTACAAAAAAGGTAAATTTAAGCTTGTTCTCATTCATTTTCCCCCCTGATAATTAGTTATACAAGAATAGAATGTGTTCCCTCAATTTGCATACTTGGGATTAGTGACCAAAGGACTTGTGCTACATTTTGGGGATATAATTGCAACACAAAACTCGAGTTTTAAAGCAAACAATGAAAATATGCAACAAATGAATGGGGAGCTCTTTACAATGGTAGGGTGAATAAGACCTAGTAAGATACCAGCCTCTACACACTTGTCTATCATGCCTCTCACATTTTTTCTCTACTAAGCATAGTCTCAAACGAGCATTTGCCAATGTGAAAGTGAAAATGAGGCTACTAATAAAATCACTAAAATGCTTGAAGTCACAAAAAATAGACAGGAATATTGAAAGTTGACCATTTATGGGGAGATAGAAATTCTTTCTTTTTTGTTCATTAATTTTTCATTATTGTTTTTATAATCATATTAATTTCTAAGGACACTGTTCTTCATACCCCTACCCAGTCAGCCTTCTCTTATAACAAAGATTAAAAAAAGAAGGAAAAGAAGTTTATAGACCTAACCAATATTTTTACTGCATTTGAAAGTACATACAATATTCCACATACATAATCTTCCACCCCTGAAATAAAGGAGAAGGGAAAAGAACAAACATTCATTGAGTGCCTACTAGGATCCAAGCACTATGCTAAGTGCTTTCCAAAATTATCTCATTTGGTCCTTCAGGAGGTAGATGCTTTTTATTATCCCCATCTTACAGTTGAGAAAAATATGCAAAAAGGGGTTATAACTTGCCCAGGGTCACACACCTAGTAAGTGTCTGAGGTTAGATTTGTATTCAGGTCTTCTTACTCTCATGCTTAGCGCTCTATTCACTTAGAGGACAGAAGGAAAAAAATGGGGAACATTAGCATTTGTATTCAAGGAACTTCATGACATATTTTCATAGATCATCAATGAAGCACATATTTTTAGAAGTGAACAGTTGTCAATCCAAGGGATGGTCTTTGTTAGGAATGGGATTTTCATTTTCTCTACTCCACAACATAGCTTAGTTATGTTTAGTTATGTTTTGTCCAATTATTTAATGTATGTATACTGTATCTTTGCAATTTGGAATTACAAGTGGCTCTTGGGCAAGGATGATGTCTTCAATTTTGTTTTAATTCATCATTGTCCTGATGCACAATAGTAAATATTTTTTGTCTTGTCTTGGCTCCAGTGAGGAAATCTGTTTTCATTTGCCTTATGAGGAAGAAGTATTCATTATGTACCTTTTTTCTGCTTAGTCCTAAAGCCCTGATCTTAACTAACATAATTGTAGTAGTGAGCCAGAAATATTTTCTTTTAATAAAGATACTTCTTTGAATTAATAATCTAGGGCACTCTAGCCAAAAGCCAGAGAAAAAAAGGAAAAAAAAATTCTTAACATGTTTTTCAAAAAGAGTAGAGAAGTCATGAATGGGAGAAGAGCAGTGGGTGAGGGGGAAGAACTAAGAAAGGGTTCTTGCAGAAACATAGGAAAAAAATAAGTACTAAAATATGCCTGGAGAAGATAAGAGAAATGGTGATTGACAAGAAATTCAAGAGGATTGACAAGAGGATAATGGGAACTAACAAAATGAAGAATAAAACGTGAGGAGTTTGAAAACTTAAGACTAGCTTAGTAATACACTGAAAACTTCCAGGAAATACAGCTAGTATATTTATTTCTTATATAAAAGGACAGTATAAATTTTGGATACACTGGCACCACATTTATATAATCAATAAGTATAATGAAATTCTACAGATATTATTGAGAAATAAATACATCTGGTAAACATGTCAAATAAACAAGTCAGCTTTCATTTATGGCTGAATAAAATAATGATGTCAACATCTATTTGAAGTGAATAAATTAGTCCTGCATTAATGTGTATCCTTGACATAATCTACAAAATACTTTATAAATATTTGACAGAGGAAGGGAGGCATTGATGGAACCCATGATCTCACTTTTATAGTTGTTATGGTTTTATTCCAGTATTATTTTTAAATATCTTTATTGATTGGGTAGGGGGGGCTTTGGATTGGGATACACAACATGCAGTATTAAAAATATGTGCCTTTTGTGACTATCCCAAGAAACAATAATTGAAAATTATTCTGTGGGCTGATCATTCTAGTGAAACAAGTATTGTGGCTAAGACACTTCCTGTGGAAGGAGCTTCTGCTCAGCCCTGAAAGGATCTGTGCTTTGGAATGACACAAAAACTCCTTATTCATCCCCATATCCCACAGGATGGAGGAAAGGGGGGGTATATGAATGATGATTTACCACTAAGCCAGGAAAAGCTGCCCACTCCCTAGTCCTTAAAAGAAATTGCTTCACCTTCTTGTACTCTCTCACTTCCAGTCTATTGAGTGCATATTCAAAATGTCCTTCATAATTCCAATAGACAGAGGAGATTGTCTCATACCCTTTCCTCCACAAAGCTATGGCAGCTCCTCCCACATGGCAATGAGAGTATGTGCTGTTCCAGATGAGCCTGAAACTGGATCTTAAAGTTTTTGCTGCTTCTTCTAATTTGTGTGGTTCTTACCTTGACAGCAGGTGACCAATCTGAACTGGATGTTTCTAACCTTGGTTGCTACCTCCTACACTGAAGAAGTCAGGAGTTCCCCAGGTACAAGGTCTTACTTACCAGCAGATAATCTCCACAATAATTTCTGACTAGAGGCTTGCAAATCATCATTAACTATGTAAAAATGAACTCTGCTATTGTTTCTGGATGGAAGGATACCCTTTCCTGTTGAGGACCAAAATGTCCTTTCCTAGTCACTACTCCTCTTTGTGTATTGTCTTTTCCATTAACAAGGAAGGTCTTTGAAGGTAGAGACTATCTTTGCTTTTGTATTTGTATTTTTAATACTTAGCAGTGCTTGGCACATAGTAAGTGTTTAATAAATGCTTTTTCATTCATTTGTTTCCTTATCCACTATCTAGAAGATATTGTGGATCAAAAGACTAAGCTCACGTTATGTTTGCCAGAAGACTCAGACCTTGAGTGAGTTGCTCTAACAGGACAGATCTAAGGTAAAATTGAATATCTGTTCTGCTGTCCTATGGAATGTTTCATGTTTTCCCATTTGAAGTATCAATCTCCTGGGAAGGTATACTAGAAGCTGAGTTAGTCTTTCACATTGTAAGCATTTGGCAATGTGTGTATTGTGAAACCATTGTATTTTAAGCATCTTTCTGTGGTGGAGGAAAGATAAACAGTATTCTATACCTCATCTACTTTGTGCATTGAAGATAGCTGCTGTGTTTTGGGAAAAAGCATTGTCTCCAACTATCTAGAAGAGACCCTATTAATCTTTATTACAGATATGCTAAATGTGATTCAAACTTAAGCTTTGTTTATTAGATTTTCTGTAAAGTGTACACTGGAATGGGGGAATAATGAGTAAGATAGTATTTTTAAAAAAGTTCAATCCCCTCTTTTAGGGATAGTTTTTTGTCAGGTTATGAACCCAGGTCTATATGAGGCAAGAGCCAGGTCTCCTTATTAGAAAGAAAGTCCATTAGATCTCTGGGTTTTGGGGCCTTACATTTTAAGTTTACCTAATCATTTCTAGATTTATCTTTGTCCCTTCTCATTCCCAGTGAGTCATTACTTATAACAGGGAATACAAAAGAAAGAATTTTAAAAGTTTCACGAAACTAAAAAAAATATATCAGTTGAATCTGACAGTATAAACAATGTTTTATTCCCATAATTCTCTTCCTCTATTAAAAATAGAAGGAAGTACCATTTCTTTTCTTTTGGGATCAAATTTTGTCAATGTAATTATACAGTGTTCAGTTTCCATTTGGTTTTGCTTTTCTTTCTACACATTTGTGGTCACTGTGTACATTGTTTTTACGGTTCTTCTCGTTTCACTCTTTATCAGTTCATATCTTCTCTTTGGGTTGTATGCCTACAAAGCAATGCTTTCTACTTTCATTGAATCCTTTCAATTTTAAATGGGAACCTAACATGCAGTCAATATATTTAGACCTTGAATTATTTAAAATTATGATTTATATATCAATTGCTCAACTAGTACAATACATATTAATTAATTCAATAAATACATAAAGCATCTACTGTATATAAGATATCATGCAAAATACTGGAAATATGATGACTAATAACATAACATCTGCACTTAAGGAGCTTATAGTCTAATAGGGAGGATATCTCCCTATATTAGTTATGACTCTCTAAGTCCCATGTATCATTTAACTATAGGTTCTCTGATTGTTCTAAAGAAAATATATTCCAAATAAATAAAAATTTAAAAAAGAAAATATATTCCTTGTTTTGTTTTCCACTATCACTGCCTACTACCACTACTACTACTACTACTACTACTACTACTACTACTACTACTACTACTACTACTACTACTACTAC
>NW_020950062.1:14225746-14352022 GCF_900497805.2 Vombatus ursinus | reverse complement strand
ACTACTACTACTACTACTACTACTACTACTACTACTACTACTACTACAATGACTACTACTACAACATTATTATTATTAATTATTGTTATGGCAGCTAGGTGGTACTATTGATAGATTGTTAGCCATAGAGTCAGAAAGACTTGAATTCAAATATGGTCTCAGAACTTATCAGCTATATGACCCTAAATAAGTCACTTAACTTCTATCTGCTTTAGTTTTCTCATCTGTAAAGTGAGGATAATAATAGCACCTACTTCACATGGTTCTTGTGAGGATTAAATTAGACAATATAAATAAACCTTAAAGTATTACACAAATACTAGATGTTTTTATTTTGTTTTGTCAGAGGCTCAACAATTATGAAGGTAAGGTAGTGGTGGAAGGAAGGATAGGGACAAGACATGAATAATAACATGGACCTCTTGCATAATAATATTCCTTTTGGGCAGAAAACTTAACTTTTAGCATCAAGTTAAAAAATTAAGAATTACAATGTAGAGTTATGTGATCTGCTTAAGTGTGTACAGTGTGAAATGAAGGATAGTTAAATGCTTTATTGTCCCTAATAAACCTGCCAACTTGCATTTTTAAAGCTGCACCTAACATGAATGATAAGTATGGTACTAAGAAAATGAATGGATCTTAAGTTTATATCTTTTGTCATGGGACTCAGAAACTTTTCTTTATAAATGGGTAAAGTTGTCCTGAATTAAAGTATACACAACTGAGAAGACAACATATGCTAGTTAATAAAACTTTTACAAGCATCATTTTGTCATAAATTCTGAGGGAAAAAAAGGCCCTTTCTTGGCAGATGGTGAAAGCATAACATGTCATTGAACCTGTGTCATGCCAAAATGTAATGAAAATTTTGGTGCTTTTTTATGCTTTTGTCAGGAAGTTCAAATATAATATTGGTACTCCAATGTGGGGAAAGGTGTACTAATGTGCTTTAAATGGGCAATATTAAGACCACATCTCTAACCTTTGAGAATGATTTCATGAAGTATAGTCTCTGATGAAATAGGTGTTTGGGGTATATCAGAAACAGAGACATAATGTGGCATAATGGATGGAGGACTGAGTTTGGAATCAGGCAAACCTATCAAGTCCTGCTTCTATTATAACATAATGTTGACTGTATGATTCTGGGAGCTGAACTTCTTATTGTTCTAGATGGTCCTTTAAAACTATGTGGCTGAACAGTTGCAAATGTCTATTTGTAGAGACAGTCCTTACTGGGAGTTCCCAACACTAGTAAAACAGATCTAGATTCCTTCCCCCACTCCTCCCCCCAAAAAAAGAAAGATCATAAACAGAATGTTGGGCTACATGCTCCATTGTCCTGAATCTATCACAAGAAATTTGAAGATTTTTTTTTACTTAAGCCACCAGAAAGAAGAGCTATAGAAAATCTCAAAGTGTGAAAGGACCTCAGAAGCCATCTAGCTCAACCCAAACTTGAACAGGCATCTCTTCCACAGTATACATGAATAATGACTTTCCAATATCTTTTTGCCTCTTCTAAGAATTCAGTATCATTTTTGCTGCCATGTTTCACTGTTAATTCATATTGAAATTATTTTTTTCTTTCTTCCTTGTTCTTTTTTTTCTAAGACTGGATCTTCCTATACCCCAAGCTGGCCACTCACAGGCCATTCCATTTTGATCTTTAGTGGTATTTGGACTTGCTCCACTTCCAGCCTTGGGTTAGTGTGGAAACTCCCTTTACTTGGTTGAGACTTGCAGTCTTAGATGCCTGTGGTACTGAATAATAGTTAAGTGACATATAGGGGGTTATATAGACTGTATGTTTCAGACTTAAACCGTGATCTTTTTGACTCCAGGTCAACCACATTGCCTCTCATAATCGTACACATGAGTAATAACTTACAAAAATACTATACAATCTTCTGGCATCTTGAACTAGTCACATCTTAAAAAGAAGTTATCATTTTCTTCACAATAGCTCCTCCTGCTGGAATTCCTTAATTTTGTTAATGGCACCACCTTGGACATCCTAATAACTCCAATCACTTCCCTTTCCCTCATCCTCAAAATATCCACAGCCTCCTAGAACATTGTTCCTTTGTTAAATACCTAGCTGAAATCAAGATATAATTAGTGAATTCCCCAGTTCTACAATAGTCATCTGTTAAGCACTAACTATAAGGTTACATTGCAATGGAAGAACATATAGTCTTTGTTGCTGTTGTTCAGTCCTCAGTGATATTTTGAATAATACTCTAGAAGCCCTCTATCTTTTTCCCTTCTTCTCTAGCCACATTGCCAAGCACTACTCCTAAGTAAAACCAGCTTTTGCCATTTTCCTTCTTTGACCTGGGCTACCAAAATAAGTCAAGAAAGTCACAAAACTCTGACAATTGACCCCACCATAAATTCATGCTTTTTTAATATCATCTAGGACCTTTATGCTGCTCAAAAATCATTATGTTATTTTCTCATTTGTAAATAATACTGTCCACAGTGGCTGTTTTAAACTTTCTACTTTCCTCAAATGACCAACCCTATTCCCATCCCTTCTTCTCCTTACCTGTCTCTCTAAATAAGAGGTACCCTTTGCTAAGACAAAGCCCTAGAACCATGTCTTTGTCCCCACACTCTCTTGTCTCCTTGATCACGTGCCATCAGTAGGGTATATTGGAAAGAGCATAACGTTGCTAAGAGTACAGAGAGACCTGAGTGTTTACAGGCTAGATCCAATAATAAAAAGTCATTTAGGATTTCTTAGTCTTAGTTTCATAATTTTTAAAATGGGGATTAAAATAGCTCTAGTCCCTACCTGTGAGGTTCAAATGTGATAATGTATACAAAGTGATTTGTAAACCTGGGCTATATAAAAATGTCACATAAGTTTTTATGATTCTCTCTCTCTCTGTCTGTCTCTGTCTCTGTCTCTCTGTCTCTCTGTCTCTCTGTCTCTCTCTCTCTCTTTCACATGCTCCCTTCATCATTCTTCTCCATCTGCCTACAATATTCTCAACTCAGATCAATTATTACACTCTTCATGAAATTTTTTCCCTGGCCCACTATTCAGAATAAATCTCCCCTGTCTGGCCTCTTAAACAGCTGGCTTATGTCTCACAATCTCCTTTGTATGATTTTGCATGATATTTGTGTACATGAATTTTCTCCCCAGTTACATCTTCTTGTAGAAAGAGATAATTTCTCATGTGTCTTTCTCTACTCCTAAATGCATGGCAAATGTAGGCATTCAGAAAAAATATATTTTGATTCATTAAATAAATAAGTTAGTGAAAGAATTATGCTATAATAGAAGGATGCATAGAAGGATGCAATAGAAGGATGCAATTTCATGTGTCAAATTAATATCATTTCACAAATTCTTATAAAGTAAATCATTAGATGCAAGTTACATACATAGGTATTCTATATTATTAAAATAATTATTCAATTGTTTTAACTAGACATTTGGTTATTAATGTAATATTTTTAGATTCAAATTTTTATTTATGTTTTTAATGTAGTACTCAATTGTCATGATTAAATTAGTACATCTGAAAAATTATCTTATGTGATATGCAAATTATGAAATCCATAAACTTCTAATATTTTGGTAACATTCTTAGTTCTTCTAATTATTGATGATTAAGAGGGTATATCAAGAATTGTTATGAGACACTTGATTGTGGGACTTTACCATATAACTTTGGAAAACGTTTTCATCATTTTCACTGCCAAAAACTAATACTGGGCTTTTGAGTGTGTCTATCACTTACCCTAAGTTGCTAGTTTCTAGAATTAAAACATAATTATGTAAGAGAGGCTCACAGAAATACAATTTTGGAGTTATTATGAACTTCAGTGGTCAACTACCCTGACCTACACCTGAAAAATATATACATCATACAAAATCATATAACATATCTGACATATAGTCATTGCTTTGCTTAAAGACTTACAATGAGAAGAAACTGTCTAACTGCTGAGCAGAGCCAGAATTCTGACACAGGACAAATTCAGTTAGAGGCAGGCAGATGTGATACATCTATGAAATGAGTACTTATGTGAATGGCTAAGCTAGACTCACGGCAGAAGCTATAGGAATTAGGGGGAAGACTATCTAGGAGGCTAGATGGATCTGCCTGGTTTCTGTTCCAAGGAACAATATACCCCTCTTATCTTACTGCCATGCTGCTACCTCACATCTTAATTAACAATACCTTCCGCAGCCTCCTCTTCCTTTGGATTACAGGGCTGGAGTTTAAAGTACCAAACGCCTCTCAATGCCTCCCTTTATAGAGGGCTGAAACTGGACTCTCATCTCATTCCACTCTGCATCTGCTGCTTTCCCTAGTTTCAGTTCCATGAGCCAAGATACTTCCATGCCCAAGATCATCCAATGCACCCCCCTTTCTTACCTTCCTTTGTGTGTTGTCTCCCTCTCCCCAATAGACTGTAAATTTCTTGAGGGCAGGGACTATCTTTCTTTTTGTTGATTATTCTCCAGCATTTAGCACAGTAGGCACTTGTAATGGATTAGATTAGAACCCTGGGAATGCAGCCTTGAGGCTAGAAGAGGGGAATGTGGGTATAGATTTTCCAGGTAGTGGACCTGTTGAAAGTGAACCCCCTAATTCCATGCCGGGAGAAGGAACCCTGCCTTTTCTCCTGTCACTGGCAGTATATAAACTTTTTGCTTCAGAGGATTATTTAATTCTTTGAATTTATATTTCTTACCACTAACTTGGCTTGGCTCATAAACAGGTGCTTAATAAATGCTTGTTGATTGATTAACATCTAGGACAGACAGCCAATTAGTTACTTTAGGGTAGTCCTGGCTTCGGTTCTAAGGCTACATTCCACTTTTGGAAAAGTTGAATCAGTGGATTTTTTTTCTTAAATCAAGTCTAAAGTTGATTCTTATAACTTTCAAGTATTGTTCCTAGTTCAGCCCTGTGATGTCAGAGATAACTAGTTAAATATCCATTCCATGTGGCAGTCTTTCTAATCCTAGAAGACAGCTAACATTCCCTTCCTTTCCTCACTATATCCCCTCATGCACAACTTTTCTTCCCCAAGATAAACATCCTCAGTTCCTCTCTGTAACATTTGATACTATTGATTTCCCCCTCCTTGACACTGTCTCTTCTCTGAGTTTTGGTGACCCTGCTCTTTTTTGGTTCTTCTCTTACTTGTGTTACTGCTCCTTCTTAGTCTCTATTGCTAGATCTTCATTCAGGTCAGAGGTTATAGGAACTGAAGAGCTGCCCACTAATCATAACATCTCTGACTAAAGTCTCTGTGTTTGCTTTCCAGCTACCCTAATAGTTTCTGTTATCATCTTGATGCAGATGATTTCCAGGTCTATGCAATCAACCCTAGCCTCCTTCCTGAGTTGCACTCCCACTTCCACATCTACCTTTTGGACATCTCAAATGGAAGTCTCATAAGTATCTCAAATTCAATATGTCCATAGCAGAACTCATTATCTTTCTGCCAAATAACCTTTCTATTCTTACTGTCAAGGGTACTACTATCCTCCCAATAAATCATGCTTACAAACTTAGTGTCAATCACAACTCCTCACTTACACTCACACCACATCACAAATCTATTGTCCAATCATGTCATTTCTAACTTTACAACATCTTTTGTATATGTCCCTATCTTTCTCCTCACACAACCACCACACAATTTCAGGCCCTCATCAACTTGTGCCTATAATATTGTATAACTTCATGGTTAGTCTCCCTGTTTCAAGTCTTCCCTCTCTCTAATCTATCCTGTACTCGTCTACCAGAGTGGTTTTTCTAATTTTTTAAATTTTTTTATTTTTAGGCAATTGGGGTTAAGTGACTTGCCCAGGGTCACACAGCTAGTAAGTGCCAAGTGTTTGGTCTGAGGCCGGATTTGAACTCAGGTCCTCCTGACTTCAGGGCTGGTGCTCTATTCACTGTGCCACCTAACTGCCCCCCCCCAAGTGGTTTTTCTACAACATATGTATGATCATGTCTCCCCTACTCAATAACATCCAGTAACTCTCTATTACCTCCACCATCCAATATTTAATTAATTCAATTAATTTATTTAATTAATTATGTAAAGCTCTTCCTAGCCTGAGATCTGTTACCTTTCCATTCATTATTCTCTTTTATGCAAGGTACAATCCAGCAACACTTACCTATTTGTTGTTCCTCACATAATATTCTGTCATCTCTATGCTTCCCCTGTGTTTGAAAGCCTTTCTGTCTTTCTCTCTGTCTCCATCTCCATCTCCATCTCCTTCTCTGTCTCTGTCTCCATCTCCATCTCCACTTTTTATCTTCCCTGGCTTTTTTAAGACTCAGTTCAAATCCCACCTTCTACAGCAGGCTTATCTCAGTCCTCCCCAACATTGTCCCACTAGTAGTGACTTCCCTTTTTCAGATCTATGCCCTATATCTTTTGTGTACATAGTTATGCACCTGTTGAATGCACCATCAGAATGTGAACTCTTTGTGGCAGGGGCCATTTTTTTTTTGAATATTTGAATCCTTAGAAATTAGCACAGAACCTGGTACTAACCTGATACACGGTACCTGGTTAGCCCAAATAAATGCTTATTGACTAACTGATATTTTTAGGGAATAAACTTTAGGCCTTTTACCTTCTTGATTGCCCTCTATTGAGCATGCTCCACTGACCATGTCCTTCCTAAAATGTATTATACAGAACTAAACACATTAGTTTGACCAGGGCAGAATATAACCAGACAATCACTTCCTTGTTTTTAGATTCCATAACTCTCTTAGTGAGTTCAAGGTAACACTAACTTCCTTAACTAATGATGGCTAGGAACAGTATGATGGCTGCTTCAGCACACTGTTAACTCATATTGACCTTGTTGTTCACTAAAGCACTTAGATATTATTCAGACAAACTACTGTCTAGTAATACCACACCATCTCATGTTTGTAGGGTCAAATATATTTCCAAACTGGCCTATACAAAACAGCCCATGATCATTGAAAAATTGTTTCAAACAGGGACAATGCTATAGCACCTGAAATAGCCAAATACTGCAGTTTTCAAAGGGGATAAGAAGTTGGATTCTTTTTCTTCAAAGTATAGGCCAATGAGTTGGCCCTTTACTTTGGGCAAAATTTTACAATGTATTAAAATCAGTTGTATATTTTTATGTCATTTACATTCTCCAATATTCTCTTCCCCCTCCTCCTTGAAATGACTCATCCATTATAGAAAAAAAAGGGAAAAAGTTTAGCAAACGAATCAACACATCAAAAGTCTAACATTATATGTAAGTGTTTATAACTTTTCAAAGAAGGGGGAGGAGGAAATGACTTCTCAGCTTTTCTTTCAGGTCGTCTGGTTATTACAATTTTACCTCACTCATTTCTATCATGTTGCTGTTATTCTTTCCATATACAACATTGAACTCATTGTAAACATTGTTTTACCAATTCTAATTACTTCACTTTGCATCAGTTGATATAAGACTTCTTATGCTTCTTTATATTAATCATATTCATCATTTTTACAGCATAATAATATTCCATAGATTTGGAAACTACAATTTGTTCAGCCTCAGGGTACCCTGAAGGATTTGTGGGTGTTTCTTCTCTAATGCCATTGACTAGAAACCTCTTCATTGGTCATGTTTCCCTTAGTGTTAACCACCAGTAAATATTGTATCAGTTCCATTTTACCACATCATCAATAAGTTTTTTCCCAAGATATTTACTTCAAAGATATAAACAATAACAAAAGGTGGAAGGGAAGGAATAAGTATTTACATAGCACCTACTTTGTGCCAGGTGTTGTGCTAAGCGCTTTACAAATATTATCTCATTTGACCTTCACAACAACCCTGTAATGTTGATAGTATTATTGTATCCATTTGTTCAGTTGAGGAAACTGGAGTAATCAGAGGTTAAATGATTTACCCAGGGTCACACAGCTAGTAAGGGTCTGAGGCCAAATTTGAACTAAGAAGGTCTTCCTCCCTACAAGCCCAGAACTAAATCTATTGCGTTATATGTGCATAATAGCTGACATTCGGAGAGCTGTCATGTGCAAGAATAACTGGACCTATTTTTTCTCAGAGCCACAGGAAGAATTAGAGCCAATGGGGATGAGGACATTTCAGGGAGCTAAATTTTTAGCACCAAATGAGGAAAAACTTCTTACCAGCTAGAGTTCTTCCAAGAGTAGGATGACTGCCTTGGTAGGTCTTCAAGTGAAGGTTGTGCTGGATATCTATTCTTATACTTATGACACCTATTCTTCTGTTTATGTATTCTTATACTTGTGATTTTTGCACTCTATATACACATGTCACTTATGTACTTATTTCATGCCATTATTGTTGTTTTTGCCTTAGGTACTAATGAAGTCTTTTAAAACAGCAATCTGATGTTCAGGTCAACTAAGGTATAAAAGAGGCTTATTGAAGACTAGTCCCAGAAAAGTAAGAGAATCTGTATGTCCTGGATACCAGGCAAGCAGTAGAGAAAGAGACTATTACCCATCAATAGTTCTGGGTTGTAGACTTCTGAAAGAAATTACTAAAAACTTAGGTAGAGTGGTTTGGGATTCAGGTTCGAGGACTATATCTACTTCTTTGCCTGGATATCTTTATTTATACTTCACTTTTCAAAGAGATTAAGAGTGTTGGCTCAGATTTCTGTTAAGTAAAACATAATCTTTGCCTAATATCAGCTCCTTGTCCAAGGGGAATTAAATCTACTGACTTTCTCTGCCATTGCAGCTCATCAAAGTTAGAACATCTCCAATAATTTCTTAGAGAATACATTGTTTTGTTTATCACATTAATCACAAGTGCATATAACTTTATACTTATATTGACATTTCTTTTGCTCTGAATTATTCCTGTCTGCAAAAGGGTGGGTCTCTATGGTTGTGATGTGACATAACTAATAGTAGCTGCCCTGTTAATTGAGATAGCTGTACACTTATAATACTTTGATATTCAAATGCAAATATGCAGATCACAGCATGGATATCTGTATTCTTATCTTGCTTGAACACAGACTAAATAAGGAATGCTCACTGTTTTATAAGACTTAATAGTTTACTTTATAGTTTCCCTTTCACCATCTAGTGAGCAATGTAAGACAAGTTGTAAGTTCATAAGATCATAGATTTAGTGCTTTGAGGTACTTCAGTGGTCATTTAATTAAACTCCTTTATTTTATGTAAGAAGAAACTGATCCACAGAAAGGGAAAATTGCTTGCCCAAAGTCACACAGAGGACCTTTGATGGAATTTCCCCATGTGGGAGAGGCTGGTAAGCTTGATTCCCAGAGAGTTGTGATAATGTATAATGGAAATACCTTTGAAAGACTTTGGAGTGTGAGTAGTGATTCCATAACTAGTTCCTGTAAATTTAACCACATGGTAAGTAGAAGCCTCTTTCTTTCACAATGGAAATATTCAAAAAGGATTAGCCAAACAGTCTGTCAATATACAATTATTAAGTGCCTATTAAGTATCTGGCACCATGCTAAGCTATTAAAAAAAAAAGATGCAGAAGACACCTCCAGTCAGCCAGGAGCTCACAATATAATGGAAGAGACAACAAGCAAAATACACACACACACACACACACACACACACACATAAACACACACACAGACACACCTGCACAAACAAGCTATGTACAGAATAAAGATTAAATAATTAAAAGCGGAAAGGCATTGGAATCCAGATAGGTTGGGGAAGACTTCCCTAAGAAGATGGGATTTTAGTTGGAAATTCCCTAAGAAGTCAGGGAAGCCAATAGGTGAAGATGAGGAGGGAGAACATTCCAGGCATGGGGGACAGACAAAAAAAATGCTTGGAGCCAAAAGATGGAGTGTCCTGCTTGTGGGACAACAAGAAGGACAATGTAACTGAATTGAAGAGTGGAGGATAGGGGAAAAGGATGTGTCCTAAAAACAGAGAGAAGAGAGTATCAAGAAGAAGAGGGTGACAAACAGTTTCAGAGTGAAAAGAAGTCAAGGAGAATGAAGACTGAAAAGAGATTATTGGATTTGGCAATTAAGAGGTCACTGGTAAATTTGGAAAGAACAATGTTGATGGAATGATGAAGTCAGAATCTCGATTGTAAGAAGAGAGAGAAGAAAAAGCATAGGCACCTATGGTTGATGGACTTTTTTGTGGTACAGCTGGATTTATTACAAGAGAAATGAACATTCATGTGGAACCCCTAAACAGGTGCAAAGAGTTCACAATCCAAACAAAAGCATGCATATTTATGAAATTGCAACAAAGGGAAGAGGAGAGACAGAAATCTCCTCCTAAATGGGAGTGGCATGGAAGGAGGAAAAGAGCAGTAGGGGTAGGAAAAAGGATTAATCCTCTCTTGAAGGGAAGGAGAAAGGTGATGGCAAAAGCAGCATTCTTTCCCCTTGGGAACTGCAAGACCCCAGTGATAGGATGATTTGCTTATCCACAAGGATCCCAGTTGCACAAGCAGTTTCTCAGTCTAGTGCAGACTGACTGGTGCCTATTTTGACTCAAAAGGACACACAGGGAGTCCAGCTTGGGGTGCAAAGAACAAATTATGTCAAGTCTGGGGGTGAGGAGGGAGGATGAGGGTTATCCTTGACACATTCAGGGCCTCCTGAATACTCTGGATCCAATGTGTCCGGAAAATACTACAAACCAAGAAGACAAGTTTGGGGGACCCTTAATACCAGTATATGGTGATGGAAGGGGGTAGCTGTGGCATTGAGGCCTGTAGTTGTATGGCTCAAAGGATGGAATGATAGAAATCTCTAGCATCTTCCTCCACTTTTCTCCAAGGGTGGAGGAACAGAGGTGGGGAACCTGCAGCCTTGAGGCCATGTGTGGCCTTCTAGGTTCTTAGGTGCAGCCTTTTCACTGAGTCCAAGTTTAACAAAACAAATCCTTTTATTAAGGGGATTTGTTCTGTGAAGTTTGGATTCAGTCAAAGGGCTACACTTGAGGACTCCTGGGACATATCAGTGGCAGAATAGTAGACAGACTTTTCAAAGAGCTAATCCACAAAGAACAGAAGGTGATAATTAGGTAAGATGATAGAGAGTGTGGAACGATTAAATGAAAGTGTTTGAGGATGGAGGAGAAATGGGCATGTTTGCAGGCAATCTGACTAGTAACCATAGTCTCAGTCATTTTGCTGTTTGGCTGACCATCCTTGGTTTGGCTCTTTGCTGATGGCATTGTGCCTTCTCCCCTCTGAGGCTAAGATGTGCCTCCACAGAAATAGGCCTCAGACCTTCTGCTTCTGCATTGTCTTCTTCTTTGTTTTAGATGAAGGGATTGGAGACTACCTAGTAACTTTTAAAGGGTCAGGAAAGTAGCATTCTGCTATTTGGGATTTTGTAGCCAGCCCAGTATCAATGTCTCAAGGAGCAACAAAGACCTCTAGTAATGACCTTTGAGACATATCCCAGTGGTAGCTGAGCCAAAGTCTCAGTTGGTCATTATCTCACATTCGGATATAAATTTGGTGATTCAATGTTATGCAGAAACTGAGAAAGTTTTAATCCCATTGTTCCCAGAGAATGAAGTGAGATAGAGTAAATGTGCCCTGAAGATGTTAGGGTGGAAATGAAAGCAGCTGGTGATGCAGTGGATAGAGCATTGGGACTGGAGTCTGGGACACCAGCATTCAAATCTAGCCTTAAATAGCTATGTGACTTTGGGCAAATCACTTAACCTCTGATTGTTTCAGTTTCCTTAACTATAAAATGGAGATAATAATAGTACCAACTTTGCAAAATTATTGTGAGGATCAAATGAGATAATATTTGTAAAGCGGAGCTTTAGAGCCTAACTGGATAGACAGCATGTACGTGTGAAAAAGCCTTCAAGTATCCTAATGCCATCCCAAGAATAATACCGCAGAGGTTACAGTACAATTCTGGAATACAGTTCCTGAAATATAAATTATCTTTTTTTGAATAAAAAAAGAAGGAAAAGTAAAAGAAAAGCCTATAATGCAACTTTAAAATTTTTTGTTGTTGGTCAGTTGTTTCAGTTGTGTTCAATTCTTTGTGACTCCATTTGGGTTTTTCTTGGAAAAGATACAGGAGTGGTTTGCCATTTCCTCCTCCAGCTTATTTTACAGAAGAGGAATCTGAGTCAAGCAGGGTTAACTGACTTACCCAGGGTCACACAGCTAGTAAGTGTCTGAGGCCATATGTGAACTCAAGAAGGTGTGTCTTCCTGACTCCAGTCCCAGTACTGTGTGCGCACACATAGGTATGTAACTGAATTGGCTTGAAAAAAGGTCCAAAAAACTTTAGAGGCAGTTTATAATAATTGGTATTCTGATATGAAGCCAAACCTTTACAGCTTTAGTGGGACTAACTTTAGGATAGCAGCCAACTGATTTTATAGTCCAAGTCAGGGGCCAGTAAATTATGGTCCTCTGGTCAAATCTGAACAACTGTCTCTTTTTGTATGGCCCATGAGCTATGAATGATTTTTACATTGATGCTCACCCTTTTTCTATATGTACAGGATCTGACATATAGTAGACATAATGTAAATATTTATTCCTTTTCCTTTCCCTTTTTATTATTACTTATATCTTTGAAGCGTTTTTTTTTTTAAGCCTAGTTGATATTAAATGGTGAAATGGACCTGGTGTACTTTTTCCTTGTGATTAACACCAAGAGGAACACAACCAATGAGGAAACCAATGGCATCAGAGAAGAGACACCCACAAACCTCTCAAGGTACCCCCTAGATCCACGAGGGAGAAATGTAGCAGGCCCTACTTTGAGTGAATGAAGCCAGAGCATACTCACTATACAGATAAACAAACTGAGACTTAGCTTAAGAGACCTGTCTGTGATTATACGGCCAAAAGTATCAGTCAGGATTCAAAATGTTCTCTTTTAACTTCAATTCTAGAGCTATTTCTACTTCCTTATTAAAACATCTAGATGAAGGGTGAGCAAAAAAATGTAAAAATAATTCATAGCTCATTAGCCATACAAAGAAACAGTTGTCTAGATTTAATCAGAGGATCATAGTTTAATGGCTCCTGACTTAAACAATAGAATCAACTGGCTGCTATCCCAAATGTAGCCCCACTAACGCTATGAAAGTTTGGCTACAGATCATAATACCAACTATGATAAAAAACCCTTCTAAGTGTTTTTCAAGCAACTTTAATTAGATATATATATATATTTTTAAGTTGCATTATGGATTTATCTTTTATTTTTCTTTTTTCTTTTTTTTTACTAAAAAGAGATAATTTTCCTCCTATTGGTTCTAACTCTTCTTTACAACGTGACTAATATGAAAATATGTTTAATAGGAATGTATATGTAGAGCCTATATCAGATTGCATGCCGTCTTGGGGAGGAAGAAAATTGAAAACTCAAAAACTTATGGAAGTGAATGTTGAAAACTAAAAATAAATAAATTAATTTTAAAAAAATAAAAAATTCAAAAAAAGAGATAATTTATATTTCAGCAACTACATTTCAGAATTGTACTGTCATCTCTCTGGAATAATTCTTTAGAATGACATCAGGATACTTGAAGTCTTTTTCACGTATGTATGCTGTCTCTCTAGCTAGTCTCTAAGCTCAAGGGGAAGGAAAAAAAAAGTGTCTTCTGTTTCCTTCCTGTTGCCAAAAGTACCAACTCCTTAATTCAGCACACAGTTGGAAGTTAGTCTTTGTTGCTAACTGACTGAAAGGTACTATCACTATATAACCTGATCTTCCCTTTTTTAAGGAGAAATTAAAACAAAAGAAGGCCTACAGATTGTCACGAAGCTTCTGAATAATAAATCTTTCATAATCACTGTTAATTACAAGAATGGCAAGCAATGGGATTTAGATATGGAATATATTAGAAAAGACAAGACGTATTTTGACTAACCCCCTAATTTTTTTTTCTTATAATACATTTTGGATGGCATGAGATACATTCCTTATAAGAGACAAAATGATAAGTAATGTTTAAAGAAGCTTTAATATTGTGATGATGAAGCATTATCACTCAAATCTGGTTATAGCTCTTGACATCATTCTATCCACTCAACATCTATTAGTTGATTTGTCATACATAATTTAAAAAAAGGAAATTTTGTAAAACTGCCATCATTATAGGAATGTAACTTTGAACTTTGATCAATTTTGATGTCTTCAAATTATGAGAAATTTCTGGGTTGATAACAATTCTCTGTATTTCTGAGTTTAATGTTACCCTGTTGAATCCTTATTTTGCTGTGAAAGGAAAGTAAGAGAGGGAGAGATTTAATTTAATTGAATAACCTGTGGGGGGGAAAAATCAATGATGTTCCAGTTTCAATATGGGGGAAGGAAGATATATAAATGCTTTCACATTTTCAGAGAGTTAATGTGGACATAGAACAAGGGTATGGAAAACAAACTAACACTCCTTTACATTTAGGGTGGGGAAATAAGGCAGCATAAATGCATCTCACAGAAAATCCTAGCAAAGCAACAGTGAAGCAAAGTCCGTGTCTGGGAAAACTACCTCATAAAAGTTTAAATACTGCCTTCTATATTATGTTGCACTCTAAAAATGCTTTTAAATCTTATTCAAAAGAAAACAGTTTGGCCTGGTTAGAAACTCAGGTAAGATGCAGAGTAAAATGAACAGAAATAGAAGAATGTATTCAATGACTATTGAATCTAAAGAGTCAATAAAGTGTCTTCTAAAAGAAAAACAACTTTGAAACTTAAAAACTCTAATCAATGCAATGACCAAGTATAATTTCAGAGGACTGATGAAGCATGCTACCCACCTTCTTACAGTGAGGCAGTGGACCAAGTATGCAGGATTAGGCATACATTTTATTTTCTGTATAATGCGTGAGACTATTTTGATTTATTACATTTATTAGTAAAAAAGGAAGGCTTTAACTAATTTTTATGAGGGGAGTATTGTGGGATAGAAAGGAGCTAAAAATAAAATAAAATAAAAAAGTGAGAAAAGAAACAGCATCAATGAAGCATTTTTTAAATGCATATAAGAGAACAGTTAGAAATTCAGAGCAACACAAAGACAATCAGGACTGCAGTGAAACTAACATGTTGAATTTATTATATACTTTTTAAAATAATCTACATGTAACAAATTTTGCAGTTTCTTATACCCTCCCCCTATGCCACTAAATTTTCTCTCCCTGCAAAAAATAAAAAAAAAATGAAAATTCAGATAAGGAGGGGGAGAAAAACCCCAACATGGTACATTCAGTTTAGGAAAGGAGCTATGAAATGTTAAGTAGCTTATTGCAGTGTACTTCAGATTGTGTTCTAAGGAACCCTAGGGTTCCATGAGGCATTTTTGCAGAGAAAAAAGGATAGCATAAAAATATGTACCAGAAAACTTTAATGTCCATTTAGACAATGCAGAGAACAGCAGATTGTTTGAAATAATATTCATACACAAAGACATACAAGTTTGAAACTGTGACTTCACTGACGTGGTTATCACCTGGTTTTAAAATTCCATCAATTAATATAGATTGGAAATTTACCTATAATTTATTTTCCTAAGGATTTGCCTTGTTGTACTGACAGATTGAGAGACTTGTTCATGGTCCATCAATAAGTTTGTCAGCAAACAATTGTTAAGCGTCCACCATGTGCCAGGCTAGAGGCTGGGGGAGTAAATACACACACACGTGCACACACACACACACACACACGCAAAAAAAAAAAAGGAAATAATTTCTACTCTCAAAGAAATCCAAGGGCACAGAAAATAGCTACCCAGAAATGAGTTTACCCATAAAGGGGAAGCTTCCAAGAGCCACAGACTTCATTATCAAAGTTTAAGAAGGAAAAACTACAATTGAATAAATAGAGAATAAATAGAGGAATAAATAGAGGCAATTGGAGGCTTACTCAGGCTAAAAATATATGTCTAACAATGCTCTCATAGAAACGTAAGGACTTGGATCCTTTTCAATTGTAAGAAGCATAGGAAAACAAAAATGGAAAGAGATTGAAATTAGATTAATTAATAATAATTCAATCAGCAAAAACTTAAATTGAATTAGTTACTGAGTTGCAGCTAGAATTCTATAATTCTTTAGATCTTGCTACAAATTGTAGAGCATATTGTCTTAAAGCTAGTTTGTTGGTGTAACTGTTTAATTGAATACTTTATATGCCACCTTCAAATAAGGCTTTTGGTAGCATTGTAAGTTAAAATATGTATAATAAGGGTAATAAAAATTAGAGCAGAACAAAAATAAATAACATTGGAAAGAGCAGAAGAGTAGATGAACTGGACATCCGCAATACATTTTTAAGCACTGGTGTTGCTTCTGGCCTTTCATCATTTAAGGCAAAATGGAGTCCTTTGGATTATATTGTCTCATTTGGATCATATTGGATCTCATTGTCTCATTGAAAAAAATCACAGAACTTCATGTACAGAGAAGAATTTCTACCTGGCACTGAATTTTAGGAGGAATTTAACATTAATTTTCATTTGAGAAATATTGTATAACATAGAGGACAATGCTTTCAACTATGTTTTTTTAAAGATAGAGAAAAATAACGGACTGCTATTTCTTCCATCAACTTTATAGAGTTGAGGGCATAACATTGAATTTTGATAAGGGAAAGTATGTCAATGGAAAGTGAAGATAATACAAGTTTATAGCTTTCTGTTGATCTAAGTTAATACATGGATCAAGGTTAGGTAATCTAGAGGGATATATATATATAATCAACATTATCATGTCCATTAGGCAAATTCAACTTCTTCAAATTTCTGACATCTCAATTGAGTTTTGGGGAAGTGAATCATTGTCAATTTATAGGTGAATTGTTTGATAAATATCTGACAAGATGATATACTATACTGGATATATAGAAAGTCAAAGTGATATTCTGTTTTGATTGTCAAAAACCTGAATTTAAGGTGTTTCAAATAAAATAACATGAGCATATCAACTTTAATACAAAATAATTATTTTGATTTTCTCTTCTTCAGCCAATTGTTTTGGCCTCTTGCAAAAACAATCTCAACTAGATATTATACACACCATCATTTCCCCTAAATTAGTGCACAATTTAGTATAACACACTAAATGGTTTATCTCATTTTTCTGAGTAATTTATGGCCTAAAATGAAAAATCTATGCTAGAACTTTTCTCAGAAGATTTGACATTATTACTTAAAATTTGAGCAGATCTTTTTAAAGCCCTTCTTTTTGAAAGACGAAATGCTAGTGTCTGTCTCAGAATATTTCACATACAAATGAATGCTGTTCTACCCATTCATCCATTCATCCCTTTTGTCTCTAACCAACTAACAATTTTATAAAATAATTAATTCATAGCACTTTGTTTCACCCTGATTATGAACCTCCATTCCATGCAAACAAAAGTTAAGTGTCATGATTAACTTCAGTGAATTTGCTTTTCATCTGTTATAAACACTCATGTCATAGTAAGAGATTATATACTTAAGAGGCATTGTCATGTTCCATTCTAATAACACTCGTCAGTGGCAAGATCTTTGTTCCAAAATGGGGACATTTCAGCTTTATGCAGTCATAATACCATGTAATTATTAACTTATATTCAGTCTGGTCTCTTCATGTTGTTCTGAAGCCAGTGACATTAATAGTGAAACCCCTGATATAAACAACTCTTACTTCCCAAAATCTAAGATGTTGTATTGGGTTCCATCTGATAGATTGTGTTTGTTTGTTTGTTTTTCTCGCTTTAGCGATTTAGCAGTTAGTTTGGGAAATTCATTGTATCCCTGATTTTATCAGGTGCTTTGTCCAGATATTTAAATGCCTATTGAGGGCCAGTACTGACTAATCTCCTACATGACACACCTCATTCTTCACAGAAGCAAAAACAGGATATATCCAACAATTTCATGTTTATTAGACCATGACGGATGGCAGAGTGAGGCTGAACTGGCAAATCCCTGAAATCCCTTCATATCAGCAGCAACAGACATTCTTTCTCTTTAATCTTGTATTTATGCCCACTGGGAATCTGATAACCCTATATATGCCACAGAATCTTTCTTAGTTTTAACAATCCAAGTGATAACTTCACGGAGCCATCATTCTTAACAATTAAGCAGACCCTTAAATTTTACAGCAATATTTTCATTTTTAATATGCTACTTCTTTCAAGAAGGAATCTGGAACTTGTGAAGGATATAGATATTTAGTTCCTTCAAAATCTGTAAAGGGAAATAAAATTTTAAATATATTTCTAAAACAAAATATGACCTACATTATTATTATCAGTAATTTTTATCAAAATTTGGATAACGTTTTATAGTCAGGGTAAAAGGATCAGAACTTGGAAGAAGCTCATGAGATTTTTCATTTCTTTGACTTTGATTTTCTGAGTAGTAGTGATTACATGATGTAACCTTTCTTTGCTGTTACTTTAAAATTTGGGATAACAATACATTTTAGGTATTATCTACCTACTTGACAAGAGTGGTGTGTATAAAGGCAATAGGATGGGATCTTGAGAAACTAAGAGTGTTTCTGTTGCATATTCTTATTAGTAAAATATTTAACACTATGGCAGCTAAGGGAATAAAACTGTTTAGTGCTTGAGGTGAGAAAGACTTGATCAAGTGACTGGTCTGCACTCAGGATAAAAAGAAGGTGACCCCTCAATTGAATATACAATAACTCAGTTTCACATTAATGATGTATTATGATGTATGCACCATCATAAGGATATAGGGGAGACAAAATGGAGAAGAGAAATAAATTATATTATAATAACATGTGACATACTATGATTGTATGGTCACCAGTTATTTGGTCCTATTCAAGAACTGGGACTAGAAGAGATATTGAAATTCAAGTACTTAACCCCATATGTCAATCATGTCACTCAACAGAGGTCCCTCTGGTAATTGTGGATCTGGAGACTTCCCCTCAAATTTAATATTTTTGGCATTTGGGTATAATAACCATTAACAATCTTTTTTTTCATTATTTTGGCATTCTTCATGATTGTTTAAAATTATGCAGGTTCCAGCATAAATGTCTTCATATGGATTTGATCAGGTCCAAATGCTCTTCCCAATTTTATCTTCTTGAGAGAAGTTTCACATCCTTATGTGGAAAAATTTAAATGTGGTAGTTCTACTATTACTGTCAATGAAAACAGGCCACCATAAAAACATTAACAGATCAGTTCCATTTCACATCTACTTGTATTCTCCTTCCAATTTCATCTACAAATGCTCTACTTTGGTCCATTTCCCCCATCCCTATTTTTTTTGAGTAAATTGCTTATTTAAACAGCTTAAGATGCTGACTACCACCATCATATAGTGTTTTCTCCTATTTATCCTTTATTCTAAACCTATACTCTTGCCTTTGCTCTCACCATTCAATGATTTAATTAGACCCAGACAGCTGAATAAATGACTGCTATATTTGTTTCCAATTGTTTCTGGTCTAATTCATAATCAATTTAATTTTGTCAGATTTTGATAAGTGTCACCATATTTTGTGCCTTCCAATTCTCATCTTGAATAAATTATTCACAGTCCTGTGAGGCTTCAAGTGTTTGTCTTTCATTTCCTGATACTGAATCTGAGTTTTTCAGCATAGCTTTTGCTATCTACGCCAACATCCACTTTCACAGTGAAATTACCAAGTCTCAATGTATATACTGACTTAGTTCAGAGGATATTATCATATTTTTTTCAGAGAATTCTGATACTTCTTCATTCTATCTAACAACTGTTGGCTCTTGTCCATATGGTTGCAGTTCCCTTCTTACAGTAGTGTATCAACTCACTCATTTTGAAATAAAGAAAATATATTAAAAGTACTAAAAGTTAAATGACTGCTTTTAAATTATACAACTGTGTTTGTTTATCAGTACCATCTGTTCTGCTTCTGTGACCTACCAGCCCTCACTGAGGAAAAAGGTAACTGAGCAAGGATAAGGGTTGTTTTGTATTTTTGCCCATTTTGCCAATTGCTATGACCAAAAATATTCCTCTTCCTCCTTTGATGATAAGCTCATCCAAGCTCAAATGGTCTGATTCTCACTCAGGTGGGAGACACGGTCTGTTATTGAACCAGAACTGAAAGGCTTTCCAATTTGGGAAATTCTGGGAGACGTTAGTTTTTTGTTTTGTTTTTGTTTAAATACCAATGACAAAAATGAAGACTGGAAATAAATTTTAATGGGGAGAACCTCATGGAAAAAATCAATAGAGAGTATGAAAAAATGAGTAAAGAAGAGGCCCCAATATTATAAATAAATGCTTTGTATTAAAAAAAATCACCAGAAGAGAAGAATATTCTGATCAAAATGATTTGATCTTACCAAACGAGATGGGATCAGTCATAAGAAAATCTGTAATGAGTTACCAGCAAAAAATGAAGAAATAGAAAAAGAAAAATAAAGATGTTAAACAATTTGAATAGAAAAATGGTAATATAATCTGACATTAATATAACCCTCTAATGTTTTCAAAGTGTTTTGTATACATCCTCACATTTGAGTCTCTCATCAACCCTAGCAGTAGGCACTTCAGGTATTATTATTCAGGTGTTCTTCCATCATTTTATATGTGAAGAAACTGAGACTGGAAGGTCATATTAAAAAAAAGGAAAACTGCCTGCTTCCAAAAATAATATATCCTGCAAGACTGAGCATACTTCTCAAAGAGTTGGGGGAGGGGCAATAGATAGAACATCTGCAAAATCTCTAGTTTTCAGTCATTCTTTCTAAGAAAGTAAAAAATGAGCAGTGTTTTTAAATTGCAAACTCAATAGAACCCAAAGAATTCAATAAAGTTAAATCAGTCTATTGGCATGTAGAAGGCATATACTGCAAGGAGACAAATATAAGGTAAGCTCCATTTTTCCTCCTTGCGTCATAAAAGGAACAACAACAACAAAAACAGCAGGCTAATTTTATGAAAGGTGATCAACCAATCAAACAAGTATGTAGTGAGCACCTAGTATGTAGTAGGCACTATGCTGCTTGCTAGTCATATGAGTATAAAAAAAATATCATGAAATAATCCCTACTGTTAAAGGGCTTGCCGTACACTAAAGGATGTCACAAATGAAGGTTATTCAAAGAGAAAAGTGAGGGGACAGGAATAGAGAGAGACTTTAACTCTCACATTTTTGTGATCTCATAAAATTTCCCGGAAGTTACTACAATGACTATCTCTATGCATGCAGAGATAATATACAACCTACATACCCATTTCTACATATCTAGCCTTACTTTGACTTCTGAACCCTAGTCACCAACTGTCTACTACATCATCATCTCCATATCTTTGCACAGGCTACTCATATAGCTAAAACTCACTACTTCATTACCTCTCCTTCTTAGAATTCTTAGGTTCCTCCACATCCAATGAAAAAACTATGGAGTCTGAATGCAGATCAAAGCATAATATTTTCCCTTTTTTTGCTTTTACCTTTTATTCTGTTCCTCCTTTCACAACATGAGTAATGTAAAAATGTTTCCATGATTGCACATGTGTAACCTATATCAGATTGCTTGCCATCTTGTGGAAGGAGGAGGGAAGGGAGGAAGAAATAAAAAATTATAACTCTAAATCTTATAAAAATGAATGTTGAAAACTGTCTTTACATGTAATTGGAGAAAATAAAATACTATTAATAAAAAATGAAAAAAGAAAGAAGAAAGAATTCTTAGCTTCCTTAAAGGCTCATCTCACACATTTCCTCCTAATAGAAGAATGACTTTCTTGTTTCTTCCTAAGCATTAATGCTTTCACTCTTTCTTCTAGCACAAAAGACCTTGCACACAGAAGATGATTAATCAATGCTTGTTGAATTAGTGAATTGCTTGTCTCTTACTCATATCCTTCCATAATTACTCCAAAGGCCATATACTGAATGTTCTAGAGACTTTCTTTTCAGTCTTGTAGCATTTCTTGGTAGCACCCAGCTTTTACACTTTGTTCTCAATGCATTTGCAGCCCTACGCCCTTTCAGACCTTACATTTCTCTGATGATATCTTTTCTACCACTTCTTTATTGTTTGTAGATGTTAATAAAACATCTGATTCAGTAGAGAAAAAATCCAGTCAGTCTGAAAGTCTTTTCTGATAAGCTGTCTCCAATGTATATTTTAAATTTTTATAATGTTATCTGATAGATAAAATAGCAACAAATTTGATCAACACTCTTACTAACAATATTGGGGAAAATATAAAACATGGGATATAAACTAGAATTTGCCCTTATCATGGAGGATGTCTAGTCCAGGATGTAAATTTGCTGAGACCTTGTCCCAGGTACCAACATTTAGGGATACTACTTCCTCCATGATGTGACCTGGATATTGCTGTCCTCATACCATCTGCCTCACAATCCTCTGGCATCCTGGAATTCATAGTTGGTTGGGAGAGAATGCTGCTTCAGGAGAAAGTAAAGGAGTCAAATAACTGATGGTGGTCAGAGGTGGAGAGGGAAGGGTTGGAGCATTCCCTTTTGGAAATGACTTCATCCTAAATTGAATGCTCTTTCTTGAGCCCTGATTAACTCTTATTACCTATGAAACATCTTTCCTCTGCTACCTTTGATTCATCACTATTATGCTAAGCTTGAGCCCCGCCTAATATTTGCATATGTCTACCCTTACCTGCCAATGCCTAATTATCCTCCCCTCACCTTTTTTTTTTTTAATTTGAGATGTCTTCCTTTCACATTTCTTCAATCTTTTGTGATACACTGAACTATACCTTTCTCCTAAATGCATCCTATCTCTTGGCACCACTTCCAAAATATGCTATTCCTTCTTTCATAGCTCCTAACACAGAGGCCCTTGTGGGGAAATTATTTTGATCTTTGCTCCTCATTGACAGTGTCAAAGCATTCCTTTGCCTCTATCACTCAGCAGCCACCCCTTGTCTTTTAAATTCTGCTCCATAGTACAGTGAAAAGCACTGACTCTGATGTCAGAGGACTCAGGTTCAAATCCCATCTTTGACCTTTACCATCTTGTGATTTTACCAACCTGTCATTAACCTCCCTGTGCCTCAGCTTCCCCATTGTTGAAATGAGACTATTGGAATTAGATGACCTCTAAACTTCCTTCCAACTCTAGATCTGTTATCCAGCAATCCTGTTCATATGAATGTTGTTATCAACTATAGATTTTAGGTCACTCTGCCCCACCCCCTAGCCACATTTAGTTCAGTTGCTACCTCACAATCTTCACTTGGTCATGTCTGTTCACTATTCCAGTAACACTTCTCTCCTTCTGACCTTTACACTTATGTTCATGCCACCCCCTAAGCTTCTCCTCTTCACTAGCTAAATCCCACCTATTCTTTCAAAACCATCTCTTTCATCAAGCATTTACTGACCACTCCAGTCTTAAGTGGTTTCTCCCTCTTCACTACTCCTCTGACACTGTGACACCAAATGAACAGTAATCCATTTGGCAATTAATCATATACTGTCTTGTGGCAATTAATCACATACTGCACAGTGAGCAGGCAGTGGAGGAAAGAGGACAAAGGGAGGAGGCAAGTGAGCTTGCTGTTTGTGCTATGGTGCTCTTCAAAGATATGTCCTGGATGAAGTTCCTGTCTGTACTCTAGCAATTAAGATACTAACAGGGATCTGCTAATTATGATTGTTCACCACGTGGAAGATTAGGAGAATAAAAAATAAGTATAGGAGAACTCGTTGGTAATTTATGAAAATGGGGCCTTCTGAGTATTTGATGATGAAGTCCACACTGAATGGGTGAAGGAAATCAGTGATTTCCTAGCTGGAAGAGCCACAAATAGAAAATCTTAATCTCTACAGATAAAAAGGGTGAATGAAATGATGCAGTGATCTACAGAAATTATGTCATAGTTGTAATCCTAGTACAGCTATTCTAGATGCATAAGAATACCAAGTGCCTATTGGTCCCTCTTCTACTGTAGAGGAAATAGTAAAGAGCCTAGAGGAAGACCTTTTTACTTCCCAGTTTAGCAGGATGAAAGATAAGATTCCCAAGAAGAAACCAAGATGAACAGTATTATGAGCAGATAAAAAACAATGCAAACCAAGGTCATAAGACTAAGGAGGTTGGAGGATAGAAAACTGAAACAAGGCAGGCAGAGTAGAATATAGAACTTCTGGGTGTCTTAACATAGTTTTAAGCTATTAACGCTTACAACTGTGTGAAAACTTCTAGATATGCCAATATAGCTTTAAACTATTAAGAAGACTTTTGGGATCCCCTGTATACATAACAGGTATGAGGCTCTTCCAGAAAAGCATATCTTAGACTTCCGAAAAAGAAGTTTTCGTGCTCTGTGGGAGGATGATGAGAATTCACAAGTGCCACTGAAATTGATGTTACCCTATTCGGGCCTTGAGGGAAAAAAGAAAAGAAAGAAATGTCATTGAATTCCTTACTGAGAAATATGAAGGTAGCAATATGGTGACTTAATATGAATCATCACTTGGTAATTTGTATTCCTTGAGTGTGAATTTGGTCTGTGATAGGGAGTCTCAAAAACTTTTCAAATTTTGGGACCACTATTCACTTCTTAATATATATGTGGGAGGGGAGAACAAGTCACTAGAAAGAACCTGAAAGTATCTCTAAGGAATCTGAAAATCTGGTGAGGAAACTGAAGAAGCACAAGTAGCATTTTCATCACTGCTGCCAAATGGATGTAAGAATATTAAAAGGGAAAAAATTAAATGTGATAACGAATTTCTAGTTAAGGAGATAGGTTGGAGAATAGCTTGGGCTTTATAAATCAAAGAAGTGTTCAAAAGAATGATAACCTTGGAAAGGGACAGAATTTATCTAAGTTGGGTCATAAATAATTTATTTGCCTAGAGAACTGATTATCTCATTAAGAGAGCATAACCTTAAAAGTGAGAGGGAAAATAAGTGCTCAGATAGAATCTTCTTGGTGTAGGTGTTACAACTGCCAGTACAGATCATTATCAGTCCACAACTATTCATTCTTCTAATTCTTGTCAGTGTAATCTCCATACATAATCCATGGAGGATTTGTTTGATTTAAGGGAAGACTTTCTCTGATTCTTTTAATCTTTTGGCAATGACAACATAATGTTTGAGATATCTTTGCATTTTCTCTCACCCTTGCTAACTGACTAAACCACTTGGTTTTCTTTTTTTTAATTTATTATATTTTTAATTTAGAAAATATAACAAGCATTTCTATAACATAGTAGAATAATAAAAAGATGATTGCATATCAAATTGCAACTCTATTATACACAACATGCTATTCCTTCTTTTTTTACCTTTTTTTCCCTCCCCACCCCCATCCCTAGAGATGGCTACCATTAAACACAAATATATGGGTATGTATGTATGTGTGTATATATATATATATTGACACACACACACACACACACATATATATATATATATATATATAAAATCATCCTATACATACTTCTATTTATCAGTTCTTTCTCTAGATCAGATGGTATCTTTCTTCATAGGTCCTTTGTAGTAAATTTGGTTATTTATAATAGTGAAAATGACTTAGTTGCTCAAATTTGTTCTTAAAACAATATTGCTGTTATCGTATACAATTTTCTCTTGGTTTTGCTCTTTTTGCTCTTCATTATTCCATGCAAGTCTTTCCATGTTTTTCATAAGATCATTGAATTCATTATTTCTTATAGCCCAGTAGTATTCCATCACAGTCATATACCACAAGTTGTTCAGCCATTCCCCAACCGATGTGCATCCCTGGATTTCCAGGTCTTTGCCACCGCAAAAAGAGCTGCTATAGATATTTTAGAACATATAGGTTCTTTTCCTTTTTTCCCTAAACATCTTTGAAAATAGACCTAGTCTTGCTGGGCCAAATTAAAACCACTTGATTTTCTAGTCATACATACTATATGTTACTTCTCAATTTGAACCAAAGGCTACTGAACAAATGAAAATTTGTTAATTGTCAATAATAACAATAATAATATTAATAATAAAAAGATTATTGTTCATGCCATCCCATTATTTAGAGTGATATAGCAACATCATTGAGAGAATAATAGTGTTAAAGAAACTTCTGAAAGCGTATATACATGTGTGTGTGCACAATGAAAGCATTACGAAAATGTCAGTTATCATATACTTATGTACATTTGTATATACTAGTGAATGTGATACTCAGGCCAATGAAATTCAAGTTAAAAATATTTAAATGTATTCATCACAGGTTTATAGATTTTTATGCCCGTAAGCATTATTTTCCCCTTTTCACTATCTTTCTCTTTAAATAATTCCTTAAAATCTCTGATACTTTTTCCTACAAGAAGTACCTTATCACAAAAGTTAGAATTAGTGGGTACTTCAGTCATTCTTCAGTCCAAATCAGTACCCAAAAAAAATCACCAACATAACATTTCTTTCAAGTGGTCATCCAGGAATTTCTTGGAGCCTGTTAAAAAGGGTGAAACCACTGCTTCCCAAGGAACTTTATTACACTTTTGATCAGTTCTCATTGGACAGCTAGGTGGTACAATAGATAGAGCACTGGCCCTGGAGTCAGGAGGACATAAGTTCAAATCCAACCTCAGATATTTATTAGCTCTGTGACCTTAGACAAGTCACTTAATGATGTTTCCCTGACCTCTTCATCTGTAAAATGAGGCAGAGAAGGAAATGGAAGGCCAATCCAGTATCTTTGCCAAGAAAACTCCAAATTGGGTCACAGAGAGTCTGACATGACTGAAATGACTTGAGAACAACAACAAAAACAAACAACTACAAACAACAACAAAAACAATTTGAGGAAGTTTTTCCTCACATCAACCCTAAATTTACTTCTTTGCAACTTCTACCTGTCATTTTTAGTTCTTCTCTCTGGGACCAAAATCTAACAATCATTTTTCTACATGAAAATTCTTCACACACTAAAACATAGCTATCATGCTTTTGCTCATCCTCCTTCTCACTACATATTTTTTCTTAGCTAAACATTCCCACTTCCTTCAGTTGTACCTCATATAGTATATACCCTTCACCTCATGGTTGCCCCTGTTTGGATATTTAGTATCTTATTAGTGTCCTTCCTAAATTGTAGTACCTAGAATTGAATGCAACTTTCTAGATGAAGTCTAACCAGTGAAGAAACCAAATGTACTAGTACCTCTTCATTTGAATGAAGTAGGGGAACCAAGAGACAATGGTGAAGAGGGATAACATTTCAAATAAGGAAAATAGCCAGAATTGGGACTGTCCTGTCCTAGGAATAATAAGAAGGCCAGTGTCACTGGCTAGTAGAGTGTGGAGGAAATTTTTTTTAATTATAAGAAGACTTGGAAAGGAAGGAATCAAGTTGTGAAGGACTTTAAATGCCAAATCAATAATTTTATATTTTTTCTTAGAGATAATAATAAGGAGAGGTTGGCATTTATTGAGTAATATAGTGGCATGATCAGACTTGCACTTTATGAAAATCATTTTGGCCATTACTGAAGGTTGGACTTTAGTGGGGCGAGACTTGAGGATGGGAGGTCAAATAGAAGGTTATTGGAATACTCCGGGTAAGAGCCTTTACTAAAGTAGTGGCTATGTGCATGGAGAGAGAAAAGCACATATTTGAGAAATATGACAATAGAAATAGCAGGGCTTAGCATCAAAATGAATATGTGGAATGTATGCAAGAGAAAAGTTGAGAATAATACCAAAGTTATAAACCTTGGTAACTTGGAATATGATGATGCCCCAACGTTATTATAGAAGTATAGCAGTTGAAGTAGAGGATTTGGGGAGAAGATAAAGATTTTTTTTCTTTTTCGTTTTTTTTTTTTTTGACACGTTGAGTTTGAAGTGTCTACAGGATATCCTGTTCAAGATATCCAAGAGGGCCCAGATTCTTAAAATCTAGTCAATAGCTCAGTAATGTTCAGATTCCTTAAGAGTCTGGCCAATATGGTGGATGTTCTAATAAACCTTGTCTTTAGCTGAAAGAAAGCTCGGGTTGAATTCATTCAGGCAGGAGCCATATGTTGTGATTTTGGGGTCCCAACACCCCTAAACCTCTAACCCTCAACAGCAATAGTTTAATGGGAAAAAAAGAATATGAAATACAGGAGGAGAAACATGGCCCTTGTCAGGAAGCTGGAAAGTGGAAGAATGCCACACCAAGGTGGAAGGGAAGGAAAGACTCTTTCCTGAAGAGGAGACAGAACTTGATGGTTTGAGGAGAAAGTAATGACTTCTCAAACCTGGAAAGACTTACATGAACTGATGCAAAGTGAAGCAAACAGAACAGAAGAATGTTGTACACAGTAACAGCAATATTGTACGATGAAGGCCTGTGCATGACTTAGCTCTTCTCAGCAATACAGTGATACAAGACAATCCCAAAAGACTAAAGATGAAGCATACTATCTGTCTCCAGAGGAAGAACTGATATTGATTGAATATAGGCTGGCGCATGCTATTTTTCACTTTCTTTCTTTCATTCTTTTTCTTTTATTCAAGTCTTCTTCTACAAAATGACTAATATGGAATATTTTACATGATTACACATCTATAACCTGTATCATTGCTTACTGTCTCAGGAAGGGAAGAGGGGAAGGAAGGGAGGGAGGGATAGAATTTGGAGCTCAAAACTTTAAAAAAAATGTCAAAATATCCAAGAGGCAGTTGGTGATGTGAGTCTGGAACTCAGGAGAGATATTAGGGCTGGGTATATAGATACGGGAATAATTTACATAGAAGATGACATTTGAACACATGGAATCTGATTAAAATGCCAAAAGAGAAGAAAAGAGAGCCCAGGGTAGAACCTTGCAGGAGGTCCAAAGTTAGTAGAAATGACCTGGATGAAGAACCAGAAAAGGAAACTTAGGGATGGTCAGAGAAGGAGGAGAACTAAGAGAGAGTAAAATCAGGAAAACCTAGAAAGGATAACCAGGATAAGAGGGTGATCGACAGTATCATATACTCTAAGATTCAGATAAACTGACTTACTTGCTGTTCCTCATGCATTTCACTTCCCATTTTCATGCCTTTACATAGGCTATTCCCAAGGCCCAGATTGCTATCCCTCTGCCTTTCTGCCTCTTGGAATCCCTGGCATCCTTTAAGATTTAGCTCAAACATCACTTCCTCCAAGAGGCCTTTCTAGGTCCCTACAGAGGACAAATGACTTCACCTCTAAGGCTAACTCCTATTTAACTGTGTTTATTTTGCATATGCTGGTTTATATATGTTTTTTTCCCCATAGAATGTAAGCTCCCTAAGTGCAGGATACAGGGAATATTTTTTCATTCTTTGTATCCCTCTTGCTTAGCATAGTTCTAGACACATCAGAAGTGCTTAAACAGTGTTGATTACTTGAATGATGCATATTAAAATTACTTAAATTTTTTAATACTATACTATATAAGTATATTGTTATTATATATTTTCATCATCATTATCATTATTTTCTAGAGGAGATGATCTGTTTAACACTAATATACTTTCAGTTATGTCATATGGCTGCAAATACTAGAAAATCAAGGAATAAATAGTATGTAAATCACTACCAATGATGATTTATGTAATAGCAACTGGCTAAAAATGAGAAATGTCCAAAAGGAGACACATACACACACACACATATGTACATATATTCATTTTGATATATGATTGTCATAAAATATGATATAAAATTGTATACAAACATACATTGCCCAGATATATATAATATATTGTTATATGTAATTATGTATATATTATAATTATATACTATATTGTACTACCGTGTTAGTACGTTGTTACATATAAGATATATCATTTGCATACATATATGCACATGGTTATACAAAGATGTGTATGTGTATATATCTATACACATGATGTTCATGCATGTATTTGTACTTATACATACATTTAATTCTGTGTCTCTCTAGGTGTATATCATATTCTGAGAAATGTGCATTTATTGAGAAGCAAGGTTGCATCAGACAGCTAGCCTTGAAACCTGGGAGACCTGTGTTTAAGTCCTAACTGACAAATACTATCTTTGTGACTCTGGCAAGTCACTTAAACTGTCTGTGCTCTCAGCAATCTTTCTAACTATAAGTTGAAAATATACTTACCTGAATTGGTAGAATGAGTTTCCTCACCAAGAAATTTCCTATACTAATGAATGTTCACAGGTCCCCATGCCTATGTTTATTAGCTATTTTCTACAATCCTCATATCAATAATAATATGTCCTGTCCTATATGATACCTTCTAGGCCGCTTCTTATTTTTGTTCAAAAGTACTTGCTTCATAAATCAGTGTTGGTAATACTTTTCAATGTATTTATTCTATACTGTTTTAGAAAGTATTTGAATAAAAACAAACACAATTTAACTGAATGGTTATTCAGATGCACATCATGGCCTGGGCAATATGTGTGTGAGTAGATTTATTTTTCTCATGTGGATGGTTAAACCATTCCCTTTTTAATTAATATTGATTTCACTGATGGGCTTTGTAGTATTTCTCATATTGATGGAATTACTATAATGTCGTGTGTGAATAAGTGAATTGGGAAAACATTATTTATAGGAATTTCTTTTTTTTTTCTGTGTGTCTGGTTACCATACAAGGCACTTTTCATAATAATGGAGTTCAACTTAAATGAGCACATTTCTTCTTGATTTATGTTTTATTTGATGACACTGCTCAGCCAAAAAAATTATTTTCAATACTCATATCTTCTATAATTTCAGCATATCCATGAAAGACACCTTGACTATAGAAGCCTTTTAACCCTTTGTTCTAGAAAGTTAATGCTTATTAAGAATTCAACAAATAAGGGATAATCTCATCAGATACCTGAGAAAGTGGTTATATGTAAGTGCAATTTAACTTATTAACAAAAAAAAAACCCAAGATATGCATCAAATAAAGACAAAGAGTAAAGAAAAGAATGGACATTAATCCTATGCATAAAATCAGCAGAGAACCTTGAACGAATGAGTAAACAAAAAAGACCTTAAAATACAAAGAAGACATACTGTAGGCTAAAAGGATACTACAAACGTTTTTTCAGAAGAAAAATATAGATAATATAGCTTTAGGCCTGGAAGTGAGATTGGGACAATTGCAAAAGGTGGTTTATAAAATATTTTGAAGTTAAAGGGAAAGTCACAAGAAAATTAGAGTTTCTAGAGATATAAAAAGGTTGATGGAAGGAATAATGAAGCAAAGAATGAAATTATTTTATAATACAATAGAGCCTAACCTCATAAAATCCTTCTCTGATATAAAATATTAATAATAATAATAGCATTTATATAGATCCTACTATATTCCAAGTACTGTACTAACTAAGCATTTTATAAATGTTATCTCATTTGATCCTCCTGACAACTTGTGAGGCAGGTGCTATTGTTATCCCTATTTTACAGTTGAGGAAATTGAGACAAATAGAGGTTAAGTTACTTCCCCAGATCACATAACTAATAAGTTTCTAAGGTTAGATTTGAATTCAGGTCTTCCTAACTAAGCCTAGTGTTCTGGTGGCACACTGTATAGAGTGCTGGGCCTGGGGCTAATAGTATCTACTTTGTAGGATTATTGTGAGGATCAAATGAGATAATATTTGCAAAATGCACTTAGCACAGTGCCTGGTACATAGTAGGTACTATATAGATGCTTTCTCTGCCCTCTTCTCACCCCACTCTCAACTAACTACCTCATAGTGACATGGAAGTCACACTGTGTTTTCAAAGGCTATGTCAGTAGAATGTGAGCTCTCAGGTTCTACTCCATGTGAAATTTAGTGTATGATTCTAATAACATATTCATTCTATTTTCTGAGAACTGATCTAGCTAGAGCAACTTAAATTTATATATATATATGTATGTATGTATTTGTATATATATGTGTATGTATATATATATATATACACACACATATAATTGTAAAATGCATTAGGAAAAGAAATAGTAAACAATTCAATTTCAAAACAAAATCGATTGAACTAGCCTTAAAAAAGTTCCCAAAGGTTAAAAAAATCAGATGAATTTAAAAGAGAAACCTATTAAAAATTTTTTTAAAATTAAATAATTTTATTATTCCATAAACTATTAAAAATAGGAACAGAAAAGACCCTATCAAATTCCTTCTATGATAAAAATGTAGTCTTGAAACTTGATGCTGGGAGCAAGAAAAAGCAACCAAAAAGAAAGGAAAAGCTACAGACCAATATCTCAAGTGAACACAGATACAAACTTATTGTATTAAATATTAGCAGAGAGGCTAATTATAGCATTATATACTATGATCAGGTGGAGTTTGCTAGGAATACAGGTTAGGTTTGATATTATGACAAATATAAATACAACAAAAATAATTAACATCATGTGATTATATCAATATGTGAAGAAAAAAGCTTTTGATAACATACCCTACACATTTCTGTTAAAAATTCTAAAATGCATAAGAATAAATTAACCTTTTCTAATATAAGTTGTATCTATATAAAACTCAAAAAAAGAATTATATGTAAAGGCAAAATGTTACAGGCCTTTTCAAAAGCAAGGTCAACACAAGGATATCAATTATCAGCATTATCTAGAATTACTTAACATAATTTGAGAAATTCTAGCAAGATTAATATGACAAGAAAAAGAAATTGAGAGAATAAGCATAGTTAAATAGAAAACAAAATGAAAACAAAATTATTTGGAATTGTCTTGGATCATTGTATGTCTGAGAAGAGTTAAGTTATTCATAGTTGATCATTGCACAATGTTGCTGTTACTGTGTAAAATATTCTCCTGTTTCTGCTCACTTCAATTTGCATAAGTTAATGTAAGTCTTTCCATATTTTTCTGAAATCTGCCTGCTCATCATTTCTTATAGCGTAATAATATTCCATTACATTAATATACAACTTGTTTAGTCATTCCCCAGTTAATGAGCATCCCTTTAATATCCAATTCTTTGTCACCATATAAAGAGCTGCTATAAATATTTTTGTACATGTAGGTCTTTTACCCTTTTTTTATGATTTCTTTGGGATACAGACCTAATAGTGGTATTGTCAGATAAAAAGGTATGCAGCTTGATGGTCTTTGAGGCATAATTCCAAATGGTTTTTTATCTGGTGATCTCATTAACTCTCATGGTTTCACTGATCATCTCTATACCCATGATTTTCAAATCTATTTGTCCAGCTCCATCCTCTCCCCTCACCTTCAATCTTACATCTCCAGCAACCTCTTGGACATCTAAAAACAGATGTTTTATAGGCAACTTACATTCTATATGTCCATAACTGAAGTGCATTATGGGATATGATGTAGGAAGCTGGAAATCTACTTTTTTCATTGCCAAGTAAAATACATTATTTTAGAGTGCAAATTAATATTTATTTCTCTGGAATATCTTATTCTAATCTCTCCTATGTTTTAGATTTATGAAATTTAGATTTATTTTCTTTGCTATATTAAGTTCTTAATCTTTTCTAAATTCAGTATTTGTTGTCTGGCAAAGAAATTCTCTAGCTTCAGTCACATTTGTCAAGGACGTTCCTCATTGCTCGTTTCATTTGGATTCTATCAAGCTGAAATATAAATACTGTATTATCAATACTGCTGGGCAATTTTTCTTTATGATTTTCTGAAATATAATATTCAGATCTTTTGCTGCATTGTATTCCTCTTGAAGAACATCCTGTCTTCAAGTTCAATTTTCATTGTCTTGAAGAACAACTTCATGGGTTCTTCCAAAATTTTGTCTTGAATTTATTCAATTAATTTTTATTATGTCTCTATATTTTTATTTCCAATTTTTTTAGTTTTCCAGAGAGTTTCTGTATTTTTCTAAATTACCTATTCTTTCTTTTTAATATCTTATTGATTTCTTCTTTTTATAGAAACCATTGTCAAAACCATGGGAGCTAATGAGATCAAGTAAAATAGGATAGTAGAGGAAAAGAAGGGGCCCTAGAAAGAGCCTGTCAAGATACTGACAAGTAGTGTATGAGACCTAGATGAAAATTTAGCAAAGGAGAATGAGAAAGACTCATCCAACAAAGAGGAGGAGAATCAGGGTAGAGTAGTGTCACAAAAACCTATAGAAAAGAGAATATCAAGGAGAAGAGGGCAATCAGCAATATCAAAGTTTGCAGAGACCAACAAGGATGAGGATTAAGAAAAGGTCATTAAATTTCATAATTAAGAGATTGTTGGTGACTCTGGAGAGAGCAGTTTCAATTGAATGATGACAGTGGAAGTCAGACTATATACAAAATTAAGAAGACAATGGGAGGAAAGGACATGGAGCAGCAATACAGTCACAACAGCATCTGTAGTTCCCTTCCTCAAATCCACGTGGAAGCTAATATGGTATAAAGCAATGGCTCTTGTTCAAACGTCTGGAATACTGAAGAAAAAAAAAAAAAGAATTAGCATTACTTAATCCCAGCCCTGACTCATATTAGATTGATGTGATTGGCACCTGTTTCCTGTTTTAAGTATATCCTTTTATTTTACTACAGACTGAATTTGACTGATCTATCTAAGCTTATTTTTTATAAAGCTCTGTGATTGCCACTATCCTTTTCATTTCCTTTCCTTCTTTTGTTAAAAGGACGAGGGAACGGGACAGCCCTGGAAGCCACACAAGAGAGAATAATCTTTCTAAGCTCGGGGTGGATGCCAAACCCCTCAACCTATTGTTAGAGAGACTTTTGCACTCTAACTAGGAACACAATTATAAGTCCTTCACATGTTTCATAACTACAGAGGATTTCATATTTGATCCTATAGACAATATGGAGTCACTGGAATTGATTGATTGGAGGAAGGGTTATATGTGACATGGTCAGATTCACCATTTAGGAAGACCAGATTGATAGCTGAGTAGAGAATGAGTTAGAACAGAGAAAGATGAGGCAGGGAGATCAACCAGTAGATTATTGCAGTAGTTCAGGTAAGAAATGATAATGACCCGTACCTGAGTCCCAGCAAGGTCAGATCAGATAAGGGGATGTATAAGAGAGATGTTGCAAAGGTAGAAATGACAAGGCTTGGCAACCACTGAGTATAAAGGTGAGAGAGATTAAGAAGTCTAGGATGATTTGAGGTTGCAAGCCCAGGTGTGTGGTGGTGCCCTTGATAGTAATAGGAAAGTTTGGAAGAGAAGAGGAGGGCTTGGGGGGGGGGTGGAGAGATAAGTTCATTTTTTGACATGTGGAAGGTAAATTGTCTACAAGACATCCATTTTGAAATGTCCAGGAGGTGGTTGGAGATGTGAAAATGAAAGGGAGGGGAGAGGTTAGGGTTGGACAAAAAGATTTGAGAATCATCTACATCTTCTTGGAGGGCTGTAATTTCTGTCCTAATATTTTTCCCTTGGAAAAAATCTTAATTCTTATATTTCTCTCTGAAGCATTCTAGAATTTCACACAGTTGTTGCTTTTAGGAGCTCATTGCTAAGCTACCACATATCTACTGACTCATTGTGTTTCTCATATTGTGTAGGGTAGGGTAACTCATATTGTGAGGAAATATGATATGATGAGGTAGATTTAATTTAGTTCATAGTAATTCTACATTCCAGGCATTGGTGGCACCCTGTGTAAAGTCATAAATATGGGAGTTTGAATGCTTTATATGAGGGATAGCAAGAAGGCCTAGTTGAATGGACCACTGAGTACATGAAGGAGAGTAATATGTAATAAGTGTGGAAAGGCAGACTAGAATCAGATTCATTCATTCATTATTATTCAGTTTTGTATGACTTTTCATTTCTCCTTTTGGGGTATTATTGACAAAAAATACTGAAGTAGTTTGCTGTTTCCTTGTCTAGCTCATTTTACAGATGAGGAAATTAAGGTAAACAGAGTTAAGTAAGTTGCTCGGTCACCAAGCTAGTAAATATCTGAGGCCAGATTTCAACTCAGGTCTTCATAATTCCAGGTCCAGCTCTCTTTCCACTGAACCACCTAGCTGCAGAATCAGAGCAGCAAGTGCTTTAAATACAAATCAGAGGAATTTGCATTCTTTCCTAGAAGTAATCAGAAGCTCCCAGAACTTCATGAGCTACGGGGTGATAATCAATTTTGTGCTTTAAAAAAAATATCACATTGGCAGCTACAAGGAATATGGATTGGAGGAGGAGGGGATAAGAATCAAGAAGACCAATTAGAATATTACCACAATAATTTGGGCAATATATGACGAAGTCCTTCTAGGATGGTAGCAAGGAAAGTCAAGAAAAAAGAGATGGATTCAAGAGATATTGCAGAGATAAGCAGCACTTAACAACCTGTTGGTTATGCAGGATGAATGAAGAGTGTGGATTCAAATATGACACTGAAATTCTGAACCTGAGGAGCTGGAAAGACATTAGTACCTGAAAGAGAAATAAGGGCTTTGAAATAGTGCTGGCTTTAAAAAGAAAAATAATAAGTTTGGATGGATAGATAGATAGATAAATGGATAGACAGATAAATAGATGTTTTACACACATATAGATGTGTGTATGTGTGTGAAATTTATAATATCTATAGTACATCTATTTAGAAATGTTCTCAAGTCAAGTGATGAGGTAGGATTGGACACAGGAAAGAGATTAGGACTGGTACGTATGGGTAGATTTGCAAATCATCTGTTTGGAGTTGATAAACACTTGAGAACTAATAATATCACTTAGAGAGTGTTGCGAGAAAAGAGAGCCTAGGATGGAGGAAAAGAGTCTTCTCAGAAATAAAGCCTAGGACATGGATAATGATTCAATAAAGGAGGCTAAGAGAGCAATATTATAGAAACCCATAGAGATTAGAGTATTCAGAAGAGACTGGTCAATAGTGTCAAATGTTGCAGAGAGATGAAGAATGGGGAATGAGAACTGGCATATTTGGTGACTAAAACATCATTTGTAACTTTGAAAGAAACAATTCCTGTTATGTGATAAGGTAGAAAGCCAGGCTGTAAAGGATCAAGAAGTTATTGCGATGAAAAGAAATACAGGTAACCAAAATAGGAATTAGAATTTGGCTGGGAAGAGAGGAGAAATTCAGTATGATAGCTGGAGGGGTCAAGTGAGTCAGGTTGGGTTTTTTGCTTTTGTTTTTGTTTTTCTGTGTTGTTTTTTTTGGTCTTGTTTTATAAGGAAGGAGATACTGGTGTGCCTGGAGGAAGCAGAGAAGGGGCCAGTAGATATTAAAATTTAAAGAAAAAGTATGGTTGAATGATTAGGGGACAGGAAGAAGGGATTTCAAACAGAGGTTCAATTGCCAAACATTTTAGAGAAGATGCCTATTTAATCACTAAATGACCACTGAGGTCCTTCTCATGAGATTCAATTATCCAATGAGTTTTTTCCTCTTAGAAAAGAATATATTTGATTTATTTTAGCCTATTTCCCACATTTAGAGTTAATCAAAATAATTATGTGGTTATTCATATACATACTTTTATCAATAAATGTTGAAGACTTTTCGAAGACATTGAATAAGGAAGTATGTGCAGTGATGGAAGGCTGCCATTTGCCCCCACCACATTAAAGCTCTTAGTCATTTGCCTCTTCATGTGGCAAACGATGACCCAGATGCCAGGCTATAAATGATATAGCCTCTGTTGTAGCATCTGGTTCCTTGGCAAACTCATTAAGTGATTGCTTAGGCACCTTTACTAGTGTCTATAGGTCTCCCATGTCATTATGCTGTTGATGACAGGTCTGGGCTCTTGTGTCCTTCTTCTAGCCATTCCCCTTGACTGATTTGTTTTTGTAGATTTTGTATAGTTCACTATTTTATTAATTAGTTGTCTCTCATTTGACTCCAGTGATCTGTATCCAGGGACATTTGTGGTAATAAGGAATATGCTGAAAGCTCCTTTCAGCCAATTTCATTATTTTTCAGAGGAGGAGACTGAGGCAAGGAGTAATTCAATGATTTTCCTCAAATGACACATATAGCTTGTGGCAATGGCAGGACTAGTTTTTATCAACATCCTCTGATTTCCAGCTAAGAGTTTTTTCCCCTACAATAAGTTCATATAGTTGATTCATTTGGGAAATGAAATTATTTCATCTTTAGTATTTGAAAAGTGAGAGGTAGCAGGGCATAATGGTTAGAGAAATACCTAAAGAACTGGAAAGACTTGTGTTCATCTCACTGTAACTTCATAGCATTGATCAAGATATCCTTCTGATTCTCCTACATAAATAATAAAACACACACAAACTCTAAAAAAGTTTTTTAAAAAATCTTTATTACTTACCCTGAAACTCTAAAACTATTATACTTTGAGTGATGCATTAATTCCTCTTTCCTTAAAATTAATTTTCTTCTATATTATTCACTATTTCAAATATTATATGTGTATTTACTTCTTTAAAAGTAAAATTTTAAAAAATTATAGAGTTAATTACTAGACTAGTGATTTCATTAGAATAGAGAATTCCAATATGAGGACACTCCTACCAGTGCAGGTTTTCATCTTCTCTGTAATTTGTAATCTTAGAAAGTGGCCTAAATCACTGAAAGTTAAATCATACAGCTAGTATGTCAGATGTTGGATTTATACTCCAGACTTCCTGGGTCTCAGACTAATTCTCTTTCCTATAAACCATCCTACTTCTCTGTTAAAAATAACTCTTTAAAAAATCCTTTAAATGCTTTACATACTAAAGAATTTGATTAGAAGAACAAATGGATAGGAATATTAAGGGGTGGACTCAGGAGAAAAGCTGATTAAGTGGCATTTTACTTCTACATTTTTAAACATATTATAAAGTAGAAGAATAGTGTAGAGAGAAAGCTCACCTTGGAGAAAGTTATGTTCAATAGGATGTGGGTGGCCATGTGACTCAACTTCTCCATGCTTTAGGCAACTCTTTAAAAGCAAAGAAGATGTCAACCTGCATTGATAAGGGGAGTTTCCCACTGAAGGATTCCCTAGGGCAGTGGAATCATAAGCCTAGTCTCTCTTGTCTTATAATATATTTAATCAAAACTCTCTGGTGATGGGTAACAAAAAAATAGAGTTCTATTAATTAAAATAGACATCAAAGTTCTGCCAAATATACACCAGAGATTCTTGTGTGATAAACATTTAGAATTTATTGTAACCCTAGCATATCTGGACAGGTTCAGGGGATCTGCATTATATCAAAAACTGCCCAAAGATTTCATTACTTAACACATGTATCCAAATTGAATAAATTTGCTTGGAAAATTGGTTGTCAATTTGGCAAGAAAGAGATTTGTACCATATCTTACACCATAAAATTCAGTGAATTATAATAGGATGAGAGACTTAATATAATATTCTAGGGGGAAAAACATGGAAGAAAATTGAGTGAAGTATTTATGTCAGTTGTGGAGAATAAATGATTTTTTTTAATTCAGTAAAGGAAAAGAATAATTGGGTACCAAATAGAAGTACTTAACTACATCAAAATTAAATTTTGTATAACAAAACTCAACATAAACTATGGAAGAAGAAAAATTATAATTGAGATAATAGTAGCAGAAGCATATTAGGAATTTTTTTAAGAACTACAATACTAATTACTAGGCCATGGTGGGAAAATGATCAAAAGATATAAACAGATAATTTTCAAAGAAAAAAAAATAAATTGTTAATAACTTGAAAAAATGTACATCACAAATAATCGGAGATATAAATTAAAACAAATTTGAGATACTATAAAATACTTATAAGATTAGTCAAAATAATTAAAATAATAAGAATCCATGATATCAGGGTTGTGGAGAAACTAATACACTCATATGATGCAGATAGAATTACAAACTTCTACAATCTTTTTTGAGAGTAATCTGACAGTATGCAATAAAAAGTACAAATATTATCCTACTTTTGACCCAGTTATACATCCTGGAATTATCAAAAACAATAAAACTAAATTCCCCCACTCCCAATAAAAAAAATAAACAAAAACTTGTAAACAACATTTATGCTCAACCTAAAATTCCTTCCTTCTGTATTAAAGAAAGAAGGAGTGCTGTGGAAGCCAATAACTAGGAGGATGGCTATAAATGGGAAAGTTTAAAAGAAAAGAAGAAGCTAGATGATAGAGTCCTGCACTTATGGTCAAGAAGACCTGGATTCTTGTCCCATCTTAGATATTTAGTAAATATGTAGCCCAGGACAAGTTATTTAAAGTCTCTTGACTTAAGTCTCTTTATCTGTGGAATGGATATAATAAAAGCATTATTTTCAGTATATAATGTGTAATATTCAATATGCGAATGCCTTTGTACAAGCTAAAGTTCTCTCTGTTAAATATTGCACCCCCCCCCCCAGGAGAATGTAAGCTCCTTAAGAGCAGGAATAAGGACTGTGGTGTTTTTTGGTTTTGTTTGTTTAACTTGTATTCTCAACACTTAGCATTTTAAAATGCTGGTTGAATAAAGAGTTCAGAAATAGCGAATGGGAAAACTGTAGTTATAATCTGAATATCAATAAAAATGTATGCCTTGTAGTTCAGATCAAAATAGAGTGAGACATTATCACTTGGTTTAAGAATATACTAACTGTAGTTTCAACACTTGTAGGGTGAACAAAATTCTCAAATGCTGAATCTGAAAACCTAATCTCATAAGGGTAAGATGTAGAATAAAATAACATAAATTTAGGGTAGGGAAGATATGTATATTTTGTCTTTCAGGATACCAATAAAATATCAGTTCACCAAAGCTTGCTTCCTGCTCAGAATTCTTTCCCAGGCCACTCTATGGTAGGTGTGCTCATTTATTATTTTCTATAACATTTTGTAGTGGGGACAGATTTGGTTTGAAGTCAGTGATTTAAAAAGCAACATATCTTTTATTTGCTTGGTAGTCTAATATAGCTCTCCCCACTGATCTCTTCAGCTGTTGCATTGGTCAAGTAAAATATGAGCCAGTATGAGTGCTGTTATTGTACACTAAAATTAATTTATTTCCCCCCTTGAGTATTTTTATACATTTTATGGGTTGCTTCGTATAAATGTGGTATGCACATGATAATGCTATAATTTGTAGAGAAAGCTGCAGAGTGGGAGAACAAGCTTTTCATTTTCCTTTACTTTGATTTAAGAATTTTTCCTCCTTGCATCTGTATACAGTATAGAGATGTTGTTCTGCCAAGTCAGAGAAGGAAACATCTAGGAATTACTCTTTATTTTGTTTTCCACATTTTCAAATGGGCATCACAGTTAAAGGGGTTAAAGGACCACCAACTACAGACATATTTATAACAATGATTCTTTATCCTCATTTACTATCAAGGTTGTGTTAATAGAAATCTTGTTTGGACCTTACCCTGATTAACAAGGCAAACTCAGGAAATAAGGTAAAAAGTTTATTGTAGTACCCCAAGGCAGTAATGTGGGCCCAAGCACCAAATTTAAACTGTAACCTGCTTTTATAGATATGAGTAAGCAACTTCCATATAAGAGAAAGACAATCCTAATTGGTTTTAATGAGGACATGAGTTTAGTGCTGCCTCAGCTCATCCCCTATTACAGTATCAAAAGGAGATGGGATTAACACTAAGAAATCATGTGGACTGCCCCTCCTCTAGGAATGTCCTTTCCTGCAGGCCGGTTGCACTTAGCTAACCAAAGTCAAGCAATATTAAAACATAGGTTCACTTCAGAATGGCTGCACTGGTGACTGATTTTACACAATACTGGCTGTTGGTGCTAACATACTCATGGTGCAGCACCATAATCAGGTCTATATTGTTCCTCTATCCTCAGCTGTATCATGGTAATTTCTGCTAATTATGTGGAATCAATTTGAGTAAGCATTAAAAGCTATAAGCTAGGGGACTTAAATTTATAACAGTAAACAAGTGTACTGTGGCCAAGAGTACTACAAAACTCATAATCCCACGTTTCTTGTAATGTTATAAAAGTTGAACAAACTTAAGCGTCATAATTCCATATATCCCTTAAGGAGACAAACCTGTTAGATAGACTGTATGAGTAAACTAAGTCAGGTTACAGATTAAACAACTTACAGGTCTCACCATGGACTAATTTAAGAGGGGAGATTTACATATTGCCAAGGTAATCAAGAAATTCAGTGTCAGGGAAATATCTTCAACAGTTAACTAGGGTGATAGCTATATCATTTCAGGTAGCTTCAAAACTTCCCTTTGGCTTCCACATGAGGAATGTGAAAAAAAGTTAACATTATTATTCCATAAACCATAATTCCATAAATTTTGATCAAGTGAGATTAGTATAAACAGAAAATTTTCAGTTAACCAAAAAGTTGAAGGAGGAATGGACCTCATTCTGAAAAATAAGTAAAAGAGATTAGGGCATGCCTCTCTTCCAGGCAAACATAAACACTATGAAACAAAAAGTCAAAGTAATACAATAATGATCATCAGTATTAAACATGAACAAGACTCCTTGCAACTTAGTAACCCAACCTCAATGTCCATTTAATCAATGCATTTCATTTTGATTCCCAGATACCCCACGTAATCATCTAATCTCTGGAAACATCTTCCCTTGGACATTCTGGAATAGGCCTTGTTCTCAGGGCAGTTCTGAAAGGGAATCTTCCTAGTAGATCTGCTTCCTAGTAGATCTTGCTCCAAGTCATCTGCAGAGGTTTCTAGGTAATTCTGCTAAAAATCTGCCAGTAACAAGACAATGCAATTCAATACAACTTTTTGAATTTTCTTTTCCAGTAACTAGTTAGTGTGGTGAAAATTAACTCAAACCCTTTGGATCTAATCCTATTTCCAACAGAGCTATTAAAAAAAAAAACAACAAATTAGGAAGCCATAATTCAACTGGAACTTCAGAGAATTTCGGTTTTTACATACACTTGCTCTTTCTATCTTTACTCAAACCCTGTACCTGATATGGACAATGCCATCAAGAGGCTGAAGGAAGAATCTTATAAAAAAGAAAAATTTATGAGCTCCTGACTTATAAAACAAGTCCTTCTGTTTCTTAATATTATCACATAAATACTTCAAAATAGGAAACAATAATTTAAATTTTTTTACTATTATTAATATAATTTTATACACAAATTTCATAATACACTTTTGAGAACTTATTACTAAAACATACTCAGAGCCTGTATATACCATTAGAAACATTTGGAAGCCAATCATGTGTGTGTGTGTGTATATATATATATATATATATATATATATGTGTGTGTGTGTGTGTGTGTGTGTATAAGTTTGTGTATGTTCTAGTTTTTGGAGAAAACAGTCTAAAGTTGTTGTTTTTCAAAGTTTACTACTCCATTAATTTAAATTTAAAAAAAACTTTTAGATCTTCTTATCTCCTCTCTTGATATATATAATTACCCTTGTACCATCTTGAAAGAATGAGATATTTCAAGGATCTAATATACAATATGAATATGTAACTATTAGTAAGGGGATGGAAAGCCTAAGAACTCATTTACTTATTTGCTTAGGATATAGAGTTGCCCACAAGATCAGATTAAAAACAGAAAGATTTTTTTTCTCCTATTTGTGTCCTATTTCAGTAACTTAGATGTTTCAGCATTAATCTATTAATTAATAGATGTAGTATTGGAATGACAAAAGTTCTACAATTCACCTGCCCTGATTATAGAAATTTGTTATGAAAAGAAAATAGAGGGAAATGGTTATAAAAATATCTACCGTCCCTTGAAAGGTACAAACCAACCTGATTAAGCCATACATAACAGGGGAAAAATTCCCTTAACTCTGTTTATTTCCAGGTAAATGTCAGAGTTACCAACCAGACATTAAGTAAAGTTTCACATTATTTACAGGGTGTAAATAATAGCCAGGCTCAAAATTTACCAGATGAGAAAATTTCCTGTTCAGAAAGAAAACAGCACAATGGGGAAACTGTGTCAAAAGGTTTTTCCCTCAACTTTCCCAAACACATACATCTACCTGTAGGAATGCACACTATACTCCCTTTGGCAAGCACATTACATTCCCCTTAAATGGTGGACTATTGGCCTAATGACAATTCAGACCATCATATCTCAAATCAATATCAAATTACCGTCCCAAGAGATTTTACCTCAAATAACAAAATTTTGCTAATTACCTCTTAGGGCTAGGTTGTTATTATTATTCTTCTGTTGCAATAGCAATTAACAATGAACACATGTAAAGATATCTTATTTATTGTTCATTTATAAATTAAGAATAATCACATTTTATAGTTTCACACATACATGAATACATCATAATTGACTCAAAACTTCAGAAAAATGCTTACTATAGTAAGCCCCCAATCGGTACTGTCTATTCACCCTAAGGAACAACTAAAATCTTTGAAGCTAAGGTCTATTTGTACTGAGTTGACTCAAAGATATAACTTCAATACATACTATTCACTAACAGGTACAATTACATAATTTTCACAAGCAATGGTCAAATAATTTCAGATATTATAAGCAAACTTGTAAGTCCCCCAACTTTGACTGGAAGTGGCCCTAGTTTCTCAAATTTCATTATTTTAGCAGTTTAGATATTTGATGTCTTTTCCCCCAAACAGTAAGTTAGAGCATTTTTGAACACATTTTTCAGTAGCCCAATTCATAATCTAATTGCATCCACATTGAAAGAGAAATTATTTTTCTAACAGCATTCTTGATACAATGGTTTCCCAAATTTTACAATACAAGAAAAATTAGAAGCCTAACAATTACATAAATAACATTATGGATTCTAAAAACATAACAAAAACTTTTTGTCATTCAAATAGTATTAATTCATATGAATGCATTTTTGAATCCTATCATCTGGCATTCTACACTAATCACATTCAAATACCAGTATAGAATGTTTTCTATGATAAAATATGCTTCTCAACATCAATACATTTAACTATGTTGTCAAAATGCTCATATAACCATGTTTCACACATGCAATTTTCCAAAATTAAATAAAATAAGCAAATTCTAGTAACTTAGTATAGTGGATATGGCACTATTTTTGAATCAGGAAGACTAGAGTTGAAATCTTGCCTCAAATACTCATTTTAGCTATGTTAACCTTGGCCTCTCTTAGCCTCAGTTTCTTCATCTTTAAAATGAAGTCATTTGACTAAAATGCCTCAAATATCCCTTGCAACTCTAAATCTATGATCCTATGATGTTTTAGGTATCGATAAAAAAACCATATTTAGCTGTGCCAAATAGATTGGTACTAATATTCTCTTCAGCATTTAGAAAATCTATAGCTACTGGGACAGAAATAAAGAATCAAGGCTTTTAAGACAATTATGAAATTTAATACTTTATGAAATATGTATATATATACATACATATATAGTATACATACATATTTATGTGTGTATAGGCACTGAAACCATCTTATATTAAAGAGGATACACATAAAAATTTTGATCTAGGGAGCCAAGATGGGAGAGTAAAAGCCGTGACTTGCTTGAGCTCTCCCCAGATCCCTCCAAATACCTATAAAAAATGGCTCTAAACAAATTCTAAAGCAGCAGAACCCACAAAAGGACAGAGTGAAATAAATTTATAGCCCAAGACAGCCTGGATGGTTGATCAGAAAGGTATATCGTGTTGAGCAGGGAGAGGAGCGCAGCTTGGCATGGGCATGCTGTCAAGGCAGGCCTCAGCGAATCCAGAGCAAACCTCAGAGGACTGAATTGAGGGCAGCTGTGCTGGTTTCCAGACTTCTCAACCCAAGAACGCCAAAGACAACTTAAAAGGTCAGTGGGAAAAGTCTGTGTCTGCGGTGAGAGAGAGAGAAGCATGGTCCCAGCCATCCCTGAGCACAGCCTCAGGGAGGCATCTGCCTCTGGAGCTTCCAACCCACAGACTGAGGGGGAATCCAGTGGCTGATCAGAGGGGGATTGTAGGGATCTCTCTGCTGGTGCAGGATTCTCTTGCTTTGCACATGCTTGGATCTGGGTCACAGTTCTGGGTGGTGGTCCTGGGGTGAAGAGGAGGGCTGGAGTGGTGGAGCTTGTAGTGGCGGTGAAGAGGAAATCCTCCTCACAGTTCCAAGAAAGAAGAGTGCTTGTGGTCACTCATAGACTACAGCACAGGACAGGAAAGGAGTAAACACCTCGCCCTTGGATCATAGCACCTTGGAAGAACTGAAAATTTACAGGTCCCTAGAAGTATCTCTGAAAACAGTTGCACAAAACCCCTGAAACTTGGGACAGTACATTCTCCATGCTGGAAGCAGACCCCTACCTTAACAAAGAGTTTATAACCAAAGTAATTGGCTGAGATCATGAGTAAGCAGCTCAAAAAGAGTCAGACCATAGAATCTTTCTTTGGTGACAAAGAAAATCAAAACATACAACCAGAAGAAGACAACAAATATGAATTGGTCCCAGGCCATGGAAAAGCTCAAAAAGGATTTTGAGAAGCAAGTAAGAGAAGTAAAAGAAAAACTGAGAGTGATGCAAGAAAATCATGAAAAACAAATCAACAGCTTGCTAAAGGAGACCCAAAAAAATACTGAAGAAAATAACACTTTAAAAAATAGCCTAACCCAAATGGCAAAAGAGGTCCAAAAAGTCAATGAGGAGAAGAATGCCCTAAAAAGCAAAATTGGTCAAATGGACAAGGAAGTTCAAAAGCTTACTGAAGAAAATGCTTCCTTAAAAATTAGAATGGAGAAATTCGAAGCCAGTGACTTCATGAGAAATCAAGACACTAAAACAAAACCAAAACAATGAAAAAATAGAAAACAATGTGAAATATCTCATTAGAAAAACAACTGACCTGGAAAATAGAACCTGCAGAGAAAACTTAAAAATTATTGGACTATCTGAAAGCCATGATCAAAAAAAGAGCCTACACATCATCTTTCAGGAAATTATCAAGGAAAACTGCCCTGATATTTTAGAACCAGAGAGCAAAATATAAATGGAAAGAATCCACTGATCACCTCCTGAAAGAGATCCCCAAAGGAAAACTCTTAGGAATATTGTAGCCAAATTCCAGAGTTCCCAGGTCAAGGAGAAAATAGTGCAAGCAGCCAGAAAGAAACAATTCAAGTATTGTGGAAACACAATCAGGATAACACAAGATTTAGCAGCTTCTACATTAAGAGACTGTAGGGCATGGAATATAATATTCCGGGGGGCAAAGGAGATAGGATTACAACCAAGAATCACCTACCCAGCAAAACTGAGTAAAATCCTTCAGGGGAAAAATGTTCATTCAGTGAAATAGGGCTTTCAAGCATTCTTACTGAAAAGACCACATCTGAATAGAAAATTTGACTTTCAAATATAAGACTCAAGTGAAACATGAAGGGGTAAACAGGAAAGAGAAGTCATAAGAGATTTATTAAGGTAAAATTGTTTACATTCCTGTTTGGAAAGATGGTATTTGTAACTCATGAGACTTTTGTCAGTATTAGGGTAGTTGGAGAGTAAAAATTATATGTATGTGTATGTATGTATGTATATATATACATATATACATACATACACAGAGAGAGAAAGAGAGAGAGAGAGAGAGAGAGAGAGAGAGAGAGAGAGAGAGAGAGAGAGAGAGGGCACAGAGTGAGTTGAAGATGAAGGGGTGATATCTGGAGAATAAAATTAAGAGGTGAGAGAGGATTATGCTGGGAGAAGGAGAAAGGGAGATGTAGAATGGGGTAAATTATCTCACATAAAACATACAAGAAAAGGCTTTTACAGTGGAGGGGAAACCAGGGAAGGTGAGAGGGAATGAGTGAATCTTATTCTCATTGGATTTGGCTTAAGGAGGGAATAACATACACACTCAATTGGGTATGGAAATCTATCTTGCCCCACAGGAAAATAGGGACAAGAGACCAGGGGGATGATAGAGGGAAGGGCAGATTGGGGGAGGGGGTAATCAGAAGCAAACACTTCTGAGGAGGGACAGGATCAACAGAGAGAATAGAATAAATAGGGATAGGATGAAGGGAAATATGCTTAGTTTTTCACAACATGACTACTATGGAAGTATTATGCATGACTCCGCATGTATAACTTGTATTGAGTTGCTTGCCTTTACAATGAGGGTGAGTGTGGAGGGAGGAAGGGAGAAAATTTGTAACACAAAGTTTTAAGAACACATTTTTTTAAAAAAATTGTTTTCACATGCAACTGGGAAATAAGAAATACAGGGAATGGGGTATAAAAATCTATCCTGCCCTACAGGAAAATAGAAGGAAAAGGGGATAAGAGACAGGGGTTGGGGGGGTGAGATAGAAGGGAGGGCAGATTAGGGGAAGGGGTATACAGAATGCATGCCATCATGGGGTGGAGGGAGGGATGAAATGGGGAGAAAATTTGGAACTCAAAATCTTGCAGAAGTGAAAACTAAAAAGAAAAAAAGAAAAAGAAAGAAAAAGAAAAAAAATTGATATAATAGATCTAATTGTTATGACTTTTGTTTCTTCTTTTTTCCCCTTTCGGTATGCTCAAATTTGCTTCTTTATAGGTTACATTCATTGTTCCTTATTTTGCCTTCTGGGGCTAAATGGAATCTACTCTCTCTTACATTTGAGAGCCCATCAAAAAAATCAAAGATAATTGTCACATTCGCCTTAAGTCTTTTCTTTTTAAGGCAAGTACCAGAGCTCAGATTTGAACCCTGGCCTTCTGCATTTTTAATCCTGCTTTGCTTCTCCCTAACCAAATTCTTGCCTTAATTAATTAGAATACTTCTAGTACCTAACCCCTATACAAAATGTAAAACAAGGAAGTTCTACTAGGATAAAAGTTCTGTTAAATTATTTTCTTCTTTCTAGATAATTTAAAAGAAGATAACATTGGCATTTTAATTCATATAAAACAATTCTTAATGCAAATACAAGTGCTACACACTGAGCTCTGGTCATACTGGTAACAGCCACAAGGGAATAAGTGATACTTAGATAAGCTTTATGGGCTGCCACAAAAACAGACTGTACTTCAATTAGTAAATGCTATTCTCATTAGATTTAGAGGGTTTTTTTTTAAATCAAGCAGATTACTTTTTGGTAGGCATATTGATCTGAACCAAGTGGTAAACATTTGTAGACATATAAAACAAAAATTTAAGATTGTTCCATTTTTTTTAAGAGTCACCCGTGCTTCTGTGGAGCATGGGTTATTTGTTTTCAAAATGTGCTCTAAGGCACAATAGTCATCTCAGTACAGTACCTCTCTGCTGTTCCCCTTACTATCTCTTAAATAAATATGCTAGTGATGCAGATTTAAAATAAAACTGTGACCTTTTTCTAGAAGAAAAGGAAACTTCCCTCAAGCTGGAAGTAATGTATTCTGAGTGGTGATCAATTTACATAATATATTAAGGATTTTCATCAAATTAACTCCTTTTTAAAAAAAATTAGCTTTGTTACTAATGCACTCCAACCAATTAGATCCTATTGAATTCTAATAAATTATTTGTCCACTAAAACACTCATGCTAAATCAGGGTTAACATAATCTGTTATTTTGATAATGCTGGATTTAATAGGTGATTCCAGCATTTTTACTTTGGTGAGACAATAGTCCCTTTCTTTTATTTCTATCAAAATTGTATAATACAGGTTAGTGACATTTTTGGATATATGTAACCCCAGAAATGCCTGATCCATATGCAGAATAAAAGCACTGGAATGAAAATTGAGACCAAATCTACACAAAATAGTGAAATTATCACTCAGACTACTGGGGGGTAGGTGGAGGCCAAATTAATGCCTGACCACTCCACATTCAAAAGGACTAATTGGCAGTCATCAAATTCAATACTAAGATGGGTGAGGATATAAAATATACTTTGGCCCCCGTCTGATGTTTTGCACTTTTTTTCAGGTGCCATTTAAGATTTTTGCATTTTGACTGTGTAACATTCTCTATAAATTTACTTTATATTATTACAAGCGAAAGAGTATCATGGAGGGAATAAAAGCATTAATTAAGAACCTACTTTGTTTCAAGCACTGTGCTAAATTCTTTACAAATATCTCTTTTGATTTGCACAAAAACCTGGAAGCAGATGCTATTATTATCCCCATTTTATAGTTGAGGAAGCTGAAGCAGAGGAAGATGAAATGATCTGTCCAGGGTCTCACAACTAGTAAACAACTGAGGCCAGATCTGAAGTCAGGTCTTCTTGACTCTAGGACCAGAACTCTATCCATTGCAACTATTGGCTGAGTAGTGAAAAGTAAACAAATATTAGTAACAACTCATATTTTTATAATCCTTCAGGATTTGTAAAGTGCTTTCTTTTCAGCAACCATGGAAAGTGGACTGCATATATATTTGAGATTTTGAACAGTAATATGATAACAATGCAAGTAAGTGTCTGAAATTGATTCAAACTCAAATCTTCTAACTCCAAATTAGAAATTATACTCTATCCACTTTATCTTTTACTCAGCTGTATGAATGTTTGCTTATATAACAATATCAATATTCCCCTAAATGTTGTTCTAATAAAAATATTAAATAATTGATCCATAAAGAAGTTAAGATGAATGATATAAACTGTACTTTTTTGGTTTACTAAATATCACATATGAGCTTTGCAGATTACACAAAATGGGGAGGGATAAGCTAACATGGATGACAGAGTCCAGATCTGAAAACATCTAAAAGAGTCATAGCACAATGAATAAAGAACTGCATTTGGAGTCAGGAAGGCCTATGTCCAAAATATCTCCTCAAATACTTCCTAGCTGTAGGACCCTGAGAAAATCACTCAGCTTCTATGAACCTCAGTTTCCATGACTATAAAATGGTGATGAGAGTAGAAAGCACTCACAGGGTTGTGCTAATAGGTGTGAGGCTGTACCTCAGAGTAATTTTCATTTCTCTAATTTATAGTGATTTGGAACATTTTTTTGTGTGATATTCATAAATAGTAATAGCTTTGATTTCTTCTGAAAACTGCCTATTGATATCTTTAGCCATTTATCAATTGGGGATGAATCTCATTTTTATAAATTTAGATAATTTTCTTACATATTTGAGAAACAAGACCTTTATCAGAGAAACTTACTATACATTATTTTTCCCAAAGGATCCTGCTTTCCTTATAATTTTGGCTGCATTGGTTTTGTTTGTAGAAAAGCTTTTGAATTTCATGGTATCAAAATGATTCATTTTATCTCCCCTTATCTTCTTTATCTCTTGATTGTTCATGAACTATTCCCATATGCATAGATATGACAGGAAAATTATTTCATGCTCCCTTAATTTGTTGATGATATCACTCTTTATTTCTAAGCCATTTATACATTTTGACATTTTCTTGGGATACAGTGTGAGATGTTGGTCTAAGCCTAGTGTCAGTCAAATTACTTTCCAGTTTATCTCGCAGTTTTGACGTTATCACACATTAAATTATTATGGTCATTTACTACTATTTATTTTGTACCTAACCTATTCCACTGATCAACCACCTTATTTCTTAGCCAGTACCAGACTGTTTTGAAGATTATCCCTTTATAATATAGTTTGAAATCTGGTACTGTTAAGTTACCTTCCTTCACTTTTTGTTTTCATTGATTCCTTTGATATTCTTGACCTTTTGTTATTCCAGATGAATCTTGTTATTATTTTTAATAGCTCTATAAAATAATTTTTGGTAGTTTGATTGATATGGCATTGAATAAGTAAATTAATTTATGTAGAATTACCATTTTTATAATGTTGGCTTGGCCTATCAATGAGCAATTAATATTTCTCCAATTATTTAGACCTGCCTTTATTTGTGTGAAAGGTCTTTTGTAATTGTGTTCTTATATTTCCTATGTGTGTTTTGGCAGGTAGATTGCCAAAAATTTTTTACTGTTGGCATTTTAAATGGGATTTCTATATCTCTCCCTTCTTGGTCTTTTTGGCAATATATAAAAATGCAATTTTTTTAATGTGTTTATTTTATATCCTACAACTTTGCTAAAGTTTTTCATTACTTCAACTAATTTTTAGTTGATTCTCTAGGGTTCTTTAAATATGGTGGTGGTGATTACTGTCCTTTATTCTCAAAGAGGACCAAATGATATCACTATGCTAGAGTCTACAATCATATCATCTGCAAAAAGTGATAGTTTTGTTTCCTTATTGCCAAATTTTATTCCTTCAATTTCTTTTTCTTTTCTTATTGCTATAACTAGCATTATAATATGATGTTGAATAATAGTAGTGATAATGGGTATCTTTGTTTAATCTTTTATCTTATCGGGAAGGCTTCTAGTTTATTCCTATTGCAGATAATGCTTGATCTTGGTTTCAGATATATATTACTTACCTTTTTTTAAAGTTCTATTTATTTCTCTGCTTTCTAATGTTTTTAATAGGAATGAGGGCTGTATTTTGTCAAAAGTTTTTTTTCTGCATCTATTGATATATTCATATTTTTGTTATTGATCTGGTCAATTATGCTTATAGTTTTGAATTAAATATTGAACTAGCTCTGCATTCCTGCTTTAAATCCCACATGATCATAGTGTAAGTTTTATTGCTGTAAGTTCCTTGCTAGTATTTTATTTAAAAAAATTATTTTATCAATATTCAGTAGGGAAATTAGTCTATAGTTTTCTTTCTCTTTTTTTGCTCTTCCTAGCTTAGGTATTAGTACCATATTCATTTCATAGAAGGAAGTTGGTAGGATTCATTCTTTACCTAATTTTTCAAATAGTTTAAATAGCATTGAAATTAATTGTTCTTTACATGTTTGGTAGAATTCATTTGTTAATTCATCAGGCACTGAAGATTTTTTTTTTTAGGGATCTCATTTATGTCCTGTTTACAGTTTTTATTTTTTTCTAAGATAGGGTATTTAAGTATTCTACTTCCTTTGGTGTATGTATTTATCCATTTCACTTAGACTGTTAGTATTATTGATGTACAATTGGCCAAAATATCTCCTGATAATTGATTTAAATTATTTTCATTGGTCTTGCATTCACCCTTTTCTTTTTTGACACAGGTAATTCCATTTTCTTTCTGTTTTCTTAATCAAATTAACCAATGGTTTATGTTTTATTGTATTTTTATAAAACCAGGTTAAATAATTAGTTCAATTTTTACTTTCAATTTTATTCAAACTTCTTTGATTTTCATTTGATGTTTCATTGGGGGTTTTTAATTTGTTCTTTTTCTAGTTTTTTTTTTAGTTGCATTCCCAATTCATTGATCTGCTCTTTCTCTCTTTTATTGATTTAAGTGTTTAGACATATAAAATTCCTCCAATGAGAATAACTCTGGCTCCCTCCCACAAATTTTGGTATGTTGTTTTGTTGTGTTCATTTTCTTTAATGATTTTTTTATTTTTTTCATTTGTTCTTAGATCCACTCATTCTTTATGATTAGAAGATTTATTTTTCAATTAATTTTTAATATATTTTTCCAAAAACTTTCATTGAATGTAACTTTATTGCATATGGTCTAAAAAGGGTGCTTTTAATTTTTCTGCTCTTCTGCATTTGTTTGTGATGTTTTAAAGGTCCTAATATATGATCAATTGTTATGAAGTTGCCATGTGCAGATAAGAAAAGGGCATACTCCTTTCTATTCTCATTCAGTTTTCTCCAGAGATGTATCACATTTAACTTTTATGGTTAGATTTATCTAGTTCTGAGAGGAATAAATTGATGTCCCCCACTAGAATAGTTTTAGTGTCTTCTTTCTCCTGTGACTTATTTAATTATTCCTTTAAGAATTTGGGTGCTGTGTCACTGGGTAGATATATATTTACTTATACATATATGATATTGCTTCACTGTCTATTATATCTTTTAGCAAAACATAGTTTCTCTGATTATCTCTTTTATTTGGGTCTATTTTTGCTTTTGTTTTGTCTGAAATCATGATTAATACCCTTTATAATGTTTACTTCAGGTGAAGCATAATAGATTCTGTTCCACTCCCTTATTTTAACTCTGTGTGTATCCTGTTTCAGTTCTGTTACTTGAAAACATCATATTGTTACATTCTGGTTTCTAACCCATTCTGCTATCTGCTTCTGTTTTATGGGTGAGTTTATCCCATTCACATTCACAGTTATATTTATTGTATTTATATTTCTCTCCATCCTGTTTTCTTCTATTTATCTCTCTCTCTCTCTTATTTTTACCCTGTTACTCCTCAAAAGTTTGTTTTATTTCTCATCACTGCCTCCCTTAATCAACCTTCATTTTTATCACACACACCCTTCACCTCCTACTTCTTTGTTAGGAAAGATAGTTTTCTATAACAAACCGAGTATGTGTGTGTGTGTGTGTGTGTGTGTGTGTACACACTAGCCTCTTCAGACCAATTCATCTGTGAGAGAAGATTAAGCATTGTTACTCCCCCCCCCCATTTTTCTCTCCACTGTGGAAAAAAAATCTTCCTTGATAATCTCTTTAATATGATATAATTTTCTCTATTCATTCTTTCCCTTCTCTTCTCCCAGTGGGTCCCTTTTTCTCACCTCTCCATTTTTTTTAAATCATCTCAACAAAATCAATAGCCTATGCTCTCTGTCTATGTAGACACATAACTGCCCTAATGATAAAGTTTATTAGTTCCATATGTCATCTTCCCATATAAAAATTTGACAATTTAACCTTGTCAAGTCCCTATTATTTTTTCTTTAATGTTTACCTTTTATGCTTCTCTTAAGTCTTGTGTTTGAATGTCAGATTTTCTATTCCTCTCTAGTATTTTCATCAGGAATGCTTGAAAGTCCTCAATTTCATTAAATAATCACTTTTTCCCCCTAAAAGATTACACTCAGTTTTTTTCTGAGTAGGTTATGCTTGGTTGTAACCCTAGCTCTTTTGCTTTCTGGAATACCATATTCCAAGCCCTTCTCTTCTTTGAAGTGATGGCTGCTAAATCTTTTGTGATCCTGACTATAGCTCTAAGGTATTTGAATGATTTCTTTCTGGTTTCTTTCATCATTTTCTCCTTGACCTGAGGGCTATGGAATCTGACTCTAATATTTCTATGAGTTTTCATTTGGTGATCTCTTTCAGGAGGTGATCAGTAAATTCTTTCAATTTCTATTTTGCCCTCTGGTTCTAAGATATTAATGCAGTTTTCCTTTATAATTTCTTGAAATATGATATCTAGCTTCCATTTTTTATCATAGCTTTCAGGTAGTCTAAGAATAATTAAATTATCTCTCCTTTATTTATTTCCCAAATAAATTTTATTTCCAATGAGATATCTCTCATTTTCTCATATTTTTTTCATTCTTTTGACTTTGCTTTATTGTTTTTTGATGTCTTGTGGAGTTAGTAACTTCCACTTAACCAATTCTAATTTTTAAGGAATTATTTTTATCAATAATATTGTGTACCTATTTTACCATTTCACCATTACCATTTTCTTTTTTCCTAATTCTTTAACATTTTTATTTAAAATTTTTAGTTCCAAATTCTATCCCTCCTTCCCTTTCTCTAGTCTCTCCATCCTGAGATGGTAAGCAATCAGATATAGGTCATACATATGCAATTATGTAAAACATGTCCTTATTAGTCATTTTGTACAAGAAGACTTGAATAAAAGGAAAAAATGAAAGAAAGTAAAAAAAAAATTATACTTCAGTCTATATTCAATCTATATTAGTTTTTTTTTTCTCTTGAGGAAGATAATATGCTTCATCATTGGTCCTTCAGGATTTCCTTGGATCATTGCATTGCTGAGAATAACTAAGTCATTCACAGGTCTTCATTGAACAATATCGCTGTTATATGTACACTGTTCTCCTAGTTCTGTTCACTTCACCATGCATCAATTTATGTAAGTCTTTGTAAGTTTTTCTGAAATCATCCTGCTTGTCATTTTTGTGTGTGTGTGTGAGGCAGTTGGGGTTAAGTGACTTGCCCAGAGTCACACAGCTAGTATGTTATGTGTCTGAATCTGGATTTGAACTCAGGTTCTCCTGACTCCACTGCGCCACCTAGCTGCCCCTCGCTTGTCATTTTTTATAGCACAATAATATTCCATTGCAACCATACGCCACAGTTTGTTTAGCAATTACCCAGTTGATGGGCATCCCTTTGATGTTGGTCTGTACCTAGTTTCTGCCATACAGTTTTCCAGTTTTCCCAGCACTTTTTGTCAAATAAAAAGTTTTTGTTCCAAAAGCTTAGGATCTTTGGGTTTATCATATAGTAGATTACCATGGTCATGTACTATAATGTAATGTAAAGTGTAAGTATTTTATATTGTCTACAGGTATTTTAAATGGAATTTCTCTATCTCTTGCTGATGGACTTTGTTAGTAATATACAGAAATACTGATTATTTATGTGGGTTTATTTTGTATCCTGCAACTTTGCTAAAGTTGTTAATTATTTCAAGTAGTTTTTGAGTTGATTCTCTAGGAATTCCTAAGTATATTATCTGCAAAGAGTGATACTTTTGTTTCCTCATTGCCTCTTCTAATTCCTTTAATTTATTTTTCTTCTTTTATTGCTATAGCTAACATTTCTAGTGCAATATTAAATAATAGAAGTGATAGTGGGCATCCTTACTTCACCTCTGATCTTTTTGAGAATGCTTTTAGCTTATCCCCATCATGGATAATGCTTGCTGATGGTTTTAGATAATATTATTTATCATTTTAAGGTAAGCTCCATTTATTCCCATGTTCTCTAGTGTTTTTAATAGGAATGGATGCTATATTTTGTCAAAGACTTTTTCTGCAACTATTGAGATAATCCTATGATTTCTGTTGGTTTTGTTATTGATATGGTCAATTATGCTGATAGTTTTCCTAATATTGAACCATCCCTGCATTCTTGGTATAAATCCCAATAAATCCCACCTGGTCATAGTAAATGATCCTTGTGATATATTGCTGTAACCTCTTTGCTAGTAATTATCTTGGTTTGGGTATCACCACAATATTTGTGTCATAGAAGGAATTTGGTAGGACTGCCTCACCTATTTTTCCAAATAGTTTATATAGTTTTGGAACTAATTGTTCTTTAAAGGTTGGATAGAATTCACTTGTAATTTCATCTGACCCCAGAGATTTTTCTTAGGGAGTTCATTGATGGCTTGTTCAATTTCTTTTTCTAATATCAGGTTATTTAAATATTTTATTTCTTCTGTTAATCTGGATAATTTATGTTTTGTAGATATTCATCCATTTCATTTAGATTGTCACATTTGTTTTCATGTAATTGGGCAAAATTGCTCCTAATAATTATCTTAATTTCCTCTTCATTGGTCGTGAATTCACCCCTTTCATTTTTGATACTAGTAATTTGGTTTTCTTCTTTCTTTTTTTTCAATCAAATTAACCGGTGGTTTATCTATTTTATTGATGTTTTTCCATAAAACCAACTTCTAGTTTTATTTATTAGTTCAATGGTTTTCTTACTGTCAATTTATTAATCTCTCCTTTGATTTTCAGGATTTCAAATTTGGTGTTTAATTAGAGATTTTAAATTTGTTCTTTTTGTAGTTTTTTTTAGTTGTATACCCAATTTATTGATCTACCCTTTTTTCTATTTTGTTGATGTAAGCAGTTAGAGGTATAATTTTTCCCCTAAGTACTACTTTGTCTGAATCCCATAAATTTTGGTATGTTGTCTCATCATTTTCTTTAATGAAATTGCTGATTATTTCTGTGATTTGTTCTTTGACCCACTTTTTTTTTAAGATGAGGTTTTTAATTTCCAATTAATTTTAATCTCTCTTTCCATTATGCATTATTAAATGAATTTTACTGCATTATGATCTGAATAGGATGTGTTTACTATTTCTGCTTTTCTGCATTTGTTTTTGAGGTTTTTATGTCCTAATACATGGCCAATTTTTGTGTAGGTGCCATATATTGCTGAGAAAATGGTATGATCTTTTCTATTCCCATTAAATTTTCTCCACAGAGTTATCATATCTAACTTTTCCAATTTTATTTACCTCCTTAACTTCTTTCTTGTTTATTTTTTGGTCAGATTTATCTAGTTCTGAGAGGGGAAAACTGAGAAGGAAAACTAGTATAGTTTTATTATCTATTTCCTCCTGTCACTCATTTAACTTCTTCAAAAATTTAGATGGTATGCCATTTGCTGCATATATGTTTAGTATTGATATGATTTCATTATCTATGGTACCTTTCAGCAAGATGTAGTTTCCTTCTTTATCACTTTTAATTAGATCTATTTTTGCTTTTGCTTTGTCTGAGATCATGATTGCTACCCTTGCTTTCTTTGATTCAGCTGAAGCATAATAGATTCTACTGCAGTATCTTACCTTTACCTTGTGTGTATTTTCCTGGTTCAAATGTGTTTCTTGTAAACAACATATTGTAGGATTCTGGTTTTTAATCCATTCTGCTATCCACTTCTGTTTTATGAATAAGTTCATCCCATTCACATTGATAGTTATGATAACTAATTGTGTATTTCCTTCCATGCTATTTTTCTCTTGTTTATCCACCTCTGTCTTACCCCCCTACCCTTTTCCTCCTCACAAGTGTTTTACTTCTGATCACTACATTCCCCAATCTACCCTTCCTTTTATCAGTCCCCCCTTTCCCCTGCTATTATCCCCATCCCTTTTTACTTCCTGATAGGGTAAAATAGATTTCTATTTCCAACTGAGCATGTATTTTCTTCCCTCTTTGAACCAATTTTAGTGAGGGTAAGGTTTAAGCTTTGCCATCACCCCCTCTCCCATCTTCCCCTCCTCCACTATAACAGTTCTTTTGTGCCTCTTTTATGTGGGATAATTTGCCCCTTTCAATCTCCCCACTCCTTCCTCCTGTGCAATTTTCTTTTCTACTCCTATATTTTATTTTTTGGGGTATCAAACCATCAATGTAACCTTATATCTATACTCTCTGTCTACATATACTCCTTCTAATTGCTCTTATAGTAATAAAGTTGTTAAGAGTTACAAATATTATCTTGCCATATTGAAATATGAACAGTTTAACCTTGTGGAATTTCTTATGTTTTCTCTTTCTTATTTCTTTCTTACCTTTTTATGTTTCCCTTGAGTCTTGTATTTGGAGGTCATTTTTTAAAATTCATTTCTAGTCTTTTAATTAAAAATGCTTGAAAGTCCTCTATTTCATTAAATGGTATTTTTTTCCCTGAAAGATTATATTCAATTTTTCTGGGTAGGTGATTCTTTGTTGTAATCCTAATTCATTTGCCTTCCTATATATAATATTCCAATCCCTCTGGTTCTTTGATGTGGAAGCTACAAAATCCTGTGTATTCTTGACTGTAGCTTCATTTTATTTGAATTGCTTCTTTTTGGCTGCTTGCAATACTTTCTCTTTGATCTGTGAACTCTAGAATTTGGCTATGATGGTTCTTGGGAGTTTTCATTTTGGGATCTCTTTCAGATGGTTATCAGTGGATTCTTTCAATTTCTATTTTGCCCTCTGGTTGTAATATATCGAGGCAATTTTCTTTGATAATTTCTTGAAAGATATGGTCCAGGCTTTTTTTTTTATTGTAGCCCAATAATTCTTATATTATTTCTTCTGGATCTATTTTCTAGGTCAGCTGTTTTTCCAATGAGAATTTTCACATTTTCTTCTATTTTGTTTTTTTACTTTTTTGATTTTGTTTTATCGTATATTGATGTCTCATAGAACTATTAGTTTCTACTTGTTCAATTCTAATTTTTCAAGAATTATTTTCTTCAGTGAGCTTTTGTACTTCCTTTACCATTTGGCCAATTCTATTTTTTAGGGAATTATTTTTCTCAGTAAATTTTTCTATAGCTTTTCCCCATGCTATTGACTCTTTTTTTCATGATTCTCTGTATTACTCTCATTTCCTTTTCCAAATTTTTCTCCTACTTCTCTAATTTTCTTTTTAAAATCATTTTTAAGCTCTTCTAGGAATTCATTTTTTGGCCTGAGACCAAGTTACATTTTTGTTTGAGGTGCCACATGTAGCCATTTTGACACTATTGCCCTCTTCTAAGTTTATCCCTTAATCTTCCCTATCACCATAGTAACTTTCTATAGTCAAGCTCTTTTTTTTCCCTCTTTTTTTTCTGCCTTTTTTGTGGCTTGATGTCTTTATGTGAGAGTTGGGCTGTGGTCCTACACTGTCCCAAAGCTTTTTTGTGCTGGGGCTCTGGGTTTTACTGCTGGCTTTCAGTGAGCTTCAGGGCTTAGCTGATTGCTTTCTCTGGAGGGTAGGCTTCCCTTCTGGCTTGTATGAGGAAGTGGACTCCCTGTTGGCCACTTCTGGGTGCGGCATTTAGCTGCTGAACCTCCAAGGGTGAGGCCTTGATGCTGGATTGCTTTGGTAACATAGTCTTTCTGGTATCTGGCCCTGGAGGAAGGATCTTGTTGGTTTGCTACTGGGTTGCTATGGAAACAGTCTCTCTGCTGATGGACCCCAGGGAAGGTCTTGCTTCTCGGTCAGCCCCAGGGTGGGGCTTCACTACTGGTCAGCAATGGGGTCAAGGCCTTGCTGGTGGCTTATGCTGGGGGTGGGATCACTGAGGTGGGGACTTGCTGTACACCACAGAATGTTTACTTGCCTATGGAGCTGCTGGATTGCAGGAGGGTGGGAACTTGCCGGTGGATTGTCCCAGGTTTGGATCCTTGCTGCAGGCCCCCAGCTATGAGGCTGGCTGCCACTTCTGCTTTTGTATCTTGCTCCCCTCCCACCCCAATGAGACAGACCTTTCCTGCTGGGCTGGTAAGGTGCTTCCCTGCTCCTAGATCAATTCTTAGGCAGTTTTCTAATTGTTTGGAGAGGAATGTGGGAGGGCTTCAGAGGGTTCCTTCCTCACTCTGCTGTCTTGGCACCAGAAATCCATCTCCATTTTCTAAGGAGTTATATTCATCAATGAAATGTTGTACCTCTTTTATCATTTGGTCAATTCTGTTGTTTAAGGTGTTATTTTCTTCATTAATGTTACGCCTCTTTTACAAAGCTGTTAATTTTCTTTTAATATTGTCTTACATTGCTTTCATTTCTTTTTCATTTTTCCACACCCACTCTTATTTGATTTTTAAAAATCATTTTTTGCCTTTTTAAAAAATCTCTTTCTAGCTCTTCCAGGACTTCTTCTTAGGCTAGTATAAGATCTATATTTTTCTTTGAGGCTTCACTTGAAGATTTTTTTGTGTCATTGTCTTCTGAGTTTGTATTTTGATTTTCTCTTTTACCATAGTAACTTTTTTTATGGTCAGTTTCTTTTTTTGTCATCTGCTTATCTTTCCAGCCCATTTTTTTTTACTTTGAATTTTATGTTAGAGTTGGGCTGCAGAGTCTGGGGGAAAGATGGGACACTGTTTTAAGCTTTAGGGTTTTTTTTCATGTAGCTGTTTTTACAGCTAGTTTTGGGAATCTGTAACTTTTTGGTGCTTCCAAAGTAGGTTTGATTTGAGGAGATGTGTGGTAACTCCTCTCCTTGTCTGAGTTTTGGTCTTTAACCAGATAGGGGCCCTGCTCCCTTTTTATAGCAAGTACCCACTAGCATTTCTTTCCTCCCTAGAACTGCAACCTGGAACTAGGGCCCCTGCTCGCTCTTTGTCCCAGATCTTGCAATCAGGGAGCTTGCTTCCTTGAGACAAAAAGCTCTCCTCACCACCCCAGGAGAATGACTAGGAATGGGGTAATTGACTATAGAGTTGCCAAACAGCACTCAAACCTGTGCCCAGTACCAGCGCAAGGATCCCCTGTAATCTCTTTCTGATTACTTATTTAATAACTTTATCACCTCTTGGTAAATAAAGTTTCCAAAATTGCTGCTGCCTCTGAGGTCCACAGCTAATGTTGCTGCCAACTGCATTTCTGTTCAGTCACTACCTCAGTGTGACACACCTCTCCTTCTAAACTCCTAAGTTATCTTGGGCTGGAAAAAAGGTTCATTTCAACCTTTCCCAAGTTATAATGCTCCATATTTTGATTTGTGTTATTTGAATCTTATTCGTGTTATTTTTAAGTTGTTTAGAGGGGAATATTGAGAGAATGTGATTTGAATGCTCCCTAAACTCCACCATCTTGACTCCATCTCTAAAAAACTCCAACTAACTAAAATAATTATTAGCTATCATGTAAAGTTTTAATAGGAATTTAACTATATTATTTCATTTGCTGTTCACAACAACTCAGTTACTTTGGCCCTTTTACCAGTTATGAAAATGAAGCTTAAGAAAAAAAATTTTGTCAGAAAATTTTTTTAATAAATAAAAATTAAAAAAACAACAACAAAAAAAGAATGTGTCAGAGATTAGGTCTTCCCAATTCCAAGTCAAATGTTGCATAATAGGATCACAGATTTAGAGTTTAGAAGGGTCTTGAAGATCATTGAGTCCAACTCCTTATTTGACAGGTGAGGCAACTAAGGATGAGAGAGTTTAAGGAGCTTGCCTAGGATCATACATTCAGCAAGTATTTGACAGAGGTTGGTATTTGGATCTTCCTGTCTCCATGCTTAGCACTCTATCCACTAAGTTACTGTTATGCCAGGATTCCTCTATAATAGAATAACTAGATACAAATTAAATAAATCTACACTAAAAAATCAACCACATTTCTTTATAACAATAAAAATCTACATAAAATAATGAGAGGGAATTCTTATCCCAAATAATGGTGAAATTCATAAAATATATGAATATAAATATATTTATAAATAAAAATATATGGGAATTAATCTACCAAGACACACTCTATTGGTAAAATTACATAAAATTCTTTACAGAAATAAAGAACAGTTTAAATAGCTAGAGAGATATCCAATACTCGTGGCTGAGGTGCCAATGTAATTAAAAAATAGTATTATACTATATAAATTAATTTTCTTATTTAGTGCTATGCCAATCAATCTACCAAAGGGAACTAGACAGAATAATAACAAAATTCATTTAGAGAAACAAAATATCTATAATCTTAAGGGAAATGATGAAAAAAGTAGGATGCAGTGGGGAATTACACTTTTAGATCTCTAATTATAAGACTGTAATAATCAAAACAATTTGGTTCTAATAAAAAAATAGAGTTACAATCAGTAGAATTGGGTTGAATCAAAAGCAATTAAACTCAATAACACAATGGTTGTTGAACTCTAGCACATGAATTAACTAAAAGAAGAATTCCCTCTTTGATGTAAATTGATGGGAAAGATGGAAAACAGTATGGCTAAGTTTTTGTTTAAATTAACTTTTTATATCATATACACTGATAAACCCCAAATGGATAACTATCTGAATATTAAATTTTGTATCCCACAAAAGTTAAAAGAAATAACAGTTAACTTTAACAATTATGAATATGAATAGTAATTCTGAACCAAACAAGGAGAAGGGCAAACAGAAAATGTAAGTTCATTTTGATTACACGAAACCAAAAAACTTTTATAGACATAAAAGTAACACAATTTATTTAAGAACAGAAGCAAGGGGGCAGCTAGGTGGCACAGTGGGTAGAGCACCAGCCCTGGATTCAGGAAGAACTGAGTTCAAATCTGGCCTCAGACACATAATACTTACTAGCTGAGTGACACTGTGCAAGTTACTTAACTCCATTGCCTAGCCAAAAAAAAAGAACAAAAGCAAGCAACTGGGAAAAAAAAATATGTATTTCCTTTATAAGGGCCTGAGACACAAGTTAATGTAACATAAATATATAAGAACAAAAGCTGGATGTGTTTAAGGGATTTGATCAAATAATTCTTGAAAGAGGAATTGCCAACTATTGACAAGCATATGAAACTATTGATAAGAAAACTATAGATCAAAACAACTCTGTAGTTTTACCTCATACACCTAGAAAATTGGCAAAGATGATAAAAAATGGAAAGAATCAATATGGGAAAAGTAGGCATACTAACGTACTGTTGATTGAGAAGTGAATTGGTCTAATCATTCTGGAAAGCAACTTGGAATTATGCTAAGAAAGCATTTAAAATTTCCACAACTTTGACTCAGAAATCCCATTGCTAGCTATATGCCACAAGGAGGTTCATTATAAAAAGAATAGTTCTGTATATGGTGTTCCAAAAACTTTTGGAACACTCTAAATTTACCAGAATATTTGCAGCAGCCCTTTTTGTAGTAGCAAAGTGTCAGAAACAAAGTAGCTGCCCCATAACTAGAAAAAAATGGATAAATATATCATAATATAATAATGGAATGGGATATAACTTCTCTTTAAGAAGTGATAAAGGGGCAGCTAGTCGACGCAGTAGATAGAGCGCCAGCCCTGAATTCAGGAGGACCTGAGTTCAAATCCCGCCTCAGACAAAACCAAGTTCAAATTCAGCCTCAGACCAAACACTTGGCACTTACTAGCTGTGTGACCTTGGGCAAGTCACTTAACCCCAATTGCCTAAAACTTTAAAAAAATTTAAAAAAATTTTAAAAAGCAAAAAATATGATGATCATAGAGAAACATAGACAGACACATGAATTGATATACAGTGAAATAAGAAGAAATGTTATATACAATGGCCACAACAATGTAAACCAAAATAACAACAGTTAAAATTGAATTCTATGAAATTATAATAACCAAGCTTGGTCTCAAAGATGAAATGTGAGAATGCATTTCCCACTTTTCCTTGTAGAGGTAGAATATTATAAGTAAGGAGTTACTAAATTCTCCATAGGATCAATTATTTATTTTGTAAATTATTTCCATTCATTTGCATTCTTTTTCTTAAATTATGATTCCTTAGGAAAAGTAAGTGGAGGGGGGAGGGCAGACAGATTGATAAATGAAGGTGACATATAAATAAAAGTAATCAATACAAATTTGAATTTAAAAGAATTTTAAAAATCATTTTAAATTTTGTTTCCTTAATGAATAGGGTAGACTAATGAATAATAGAATTGCCTTACAATATATCTTTATTTTCACATGATATTTGGCAAACTCTTTCTTGATATTCTTCTGAAAAAAGACAGAGAAATATGGTATTGGGAATATTAAATTTAGTTGGTTCATAGTTAGTTGAATAATTGTACCAAAGAATGTTAACTGGGGGGAATTTGCTGACCTGGAAAGAAACTTCTTTTTACAGTAGATTTTTCTCCCTGGCTCTATCCTAACTATATGATCCTGAGCAAGTCATTTAACCTCTGTTTACCTCAGTTTCTAGTCATGTTCTAGGGAAAAAAATAATTCCTTCTGGAATCATGTCCTGTCATGGAGAATTGTAACTGAACTGGTAATTCTGGCATAGCCCTGGCATCCTTGGGATTACATTTCTTTTCCAATTCTGAGAGAAAAAAAGGGCCACCTCTACAGGGTCTTTAGGGAGTGGTTACTTGTTGTTTTTAGTGCATGTTCTGGGATAAGGCATGGGAACTTAGCTTCTGTTCAGGTGCCACAAAGCAGGCCCTTCTTGAGAAGCCTTAAGCCTCTGCCAAGAATTCCTGAGAGAACCATGACCTCAGTCCAGGTGACAACTTCTACTTGAGATTTTTCCTATTTTGCTCCTAAAATTTCATCATGTATACTTTGTTTTTACCTATTTGTTTCTATGTATATTCTCAGTAAAAGATAAGATCCTTGAAGGCAGGGCCTATTTTTCATTCTGTCTTTGTATTTCCAGCACCATACTGCTTTGCACAGTGTAAATATTTATGTAATTTGAATTTCTCTGAGGTCATACTATCATAGATTTAGAGCTAGAAAGGACCTTAAGAGGTCATCCAGTTCAATCTGCTCATTTTATAAATAATTAAAACCCAGAAAGTCTGAAATGATGTGCTCAAAATCCCATAGGTAGTGTCAGCATTTAAATCAAGGTAGCATTTAAATTCAAGTTCTCTGGCTCCATATCCAGTGCTCTTTCCAGCCCATTCCACTGACTCAATAGATCAGTCTATATTAATTATTCACTTAGAGCTATAGAAGTTTGGGGTCATTTATAATTTAGTAGCTGTATCTCTTCTATTTTCCTGTCTGTTAGAATGAGGCTGTGATTAGAATTCCCTGATAATATATTTAATTTCTTTTGTATTTGTTATTTCTGTTTTCATTTTTCATTTCTATGATTTGCATTTCTCTTTCCTCTTTTTTTATCAAGCTTGCTAATAGTTTGTCAATCTTATAGTCTTTTATTTAAAAAAAAGCCATATATACCACCTGCTTTTGTCAATCCAATTATTCTTTCATTTTCTGTTCTACTTATTTCTGTTCTTAACTTTATCATGTCTCTCTCTTATACTCTCCTTTATGATCCTTCTTGCAGTGCAAAGATTCCCAAACTTATTTGGCCTAGTGCCCTGTTAAAAAAAAGAAAAAGTTACTCACCATGCCCCTGGAAATCTACTTTCTTTAACCCTTTAATTTTTTTAAAATTTGCATCATTTCAAAAAATACATAATTTTTAAATGATGCATCTTAAATTTAATAACTTATTGCAAATTTGTGGTTTTTGTCCTGCATTGAAATTATGATGACACAATATTGCATCATATACCCATATAGTATCATACTATAAACAGGTCATTACATGCACATATTCCTGCCAATGCATGCAGGACTTCCTAACAATGTGTGACACACTTGCCTGCCAGCACTTGCTTGTTAAAACCTGTCAACAGACTTGACCACTGATTGGTTTTAACTTGCATTTGGTGTGTTTATTTGGAAAATAATGTAATCACTATGACTTTAACTCTGTTACACAACAGATAAATATATATGAACGGTTTTTCAAATTTTTCTTCTCTTCTTTCCTTATGCTTCCACCACCCCCTTATTTTTATTCAATGTCTCCTACTTCCAATTGCTAGTACTGCCCCCCTGGATCATTCCAGCACCTCCCCGGGGGGGGAGTATCATTCACTTTGGAAACTTATGCTAGTGTCTTAAGTTGAACATTTAATTCATTTATTTCCTCATTTTCTTTTTCTAACAGCTACTACTCTCCCTACTCTCTACCCCAGTCTGAAGGCCAAGTATGTTACATTTCATTCCTCCCTCAGGTTCTCCAGTACCCTCAAGAGGATTTAAAGGTATCTAAATCTGCCATTAGCTCAAGCCCCCATCAAGTGTATTTCCCCCAATTTTAGGGATCTTCTGTAGCCCAGTTCCATTTAACCACTTAACAATCTGATTAGCTTTTACAAAGGAATATTTACTTCAAAAGTATAATAAGAACAAATATACAAATGTTTCCCCTTTGTCCCCTCCTACAAAAATAAATGAACTATAAGATCATAATTGTCCCTATACCTCACTATTCTTTGGGGAGGGGAGTTGATTAGGTTTACAGTTTAGCTTAGTTCCTATATAATTCCCACCAAGTTCAAAGTTCAAAGCCCTCTTTGTACTCATGTCCCAGGAACCGTAGCTTCTCTGTGTTTCCCTGCTAGGCTGTCAGCAACATCTAGCCTGAAATTCTGCCTCCAAAGTCACCATGACTTGAATCTAGCTCTAGGGACTCCACAATCTATGCCTAGAATGGTAAAGGACAAATAAAATGGAACAAAATTCTAATCCTGTATAATAGGGTTACAGAACCTAAAAGTGGGGAGGGGAAGGTCGCCCTTTCCCTGACTCAACTCAGTTCCTTTTGCCTATTCAGTGGGATTAAACAGGACTTTCAATCCCTTGGTTGCCACTGGAAAAGGGAGAGATGGTATCCCAGCTTGTTAGTTTTGAAGACACATCCTATTTTGACTAAGCTAACATTGAAAGATGTTTCTTTCCCTCATGTAGCATGGGAATACAGAGTGTCTTTTCCCAGAAGTAGGTCCCTGATATTTCTAGCACTGGTCACATATCTTCTGTGATTAGGGCATCAAAGCCCTATTACTTTTCTTGTTTAATGTAAACATGTATGAACCTTTAAAAGGCTTCAAAGAACTGTTGCATCTTTATTATGAAATAAAGGTTTTATTATATGATGCCTGGCAAATAAGAGTTTCTTAGCAAATTTTGCTGATTGATTATCATCATCATCATCTTTTAAATATTTTCTTATTTTTACAATTTCTTCTTTAATCTCTGTGTCATTTTTTTAAATTTCTGTGTACTCATGACTTTTGCCCATGATGATATAAGTCAATTCTCATTTTATTATGGAGTAATATAAAAATGCAGCATGTATAATTTCTGCTTTTTTAATTTATGTAGAGCTTATGCATGACTTAATGTGTGATCAATTTTGTGAACTTTTCAAGTGCAATTGTAAATTCAATTCAATTCAATAAACACTTATAAAGTACCTACTATGTGTCAAGCATTGTCCTAAATGCTGGGGAAACAAATAAGAAAAAGAAAGACATTCTTGTTCTTAAGGAGCTTACAATCTAATGAGGAAAGACAGTGTACCTTGGGTAAATTATTTTAACTCTTCATTCCAGTTTCCTCATATGTAAAATGAGGTGGTTGGACTAGAAGGTCTCTGATGTTCCTTCCATCTTTCAATTTATTATATTGAATCATTATTATTGTATTGATTTAGGTTGAGAAGTGAAACATGAACACAAGCATTCATCCAATTGCTAAATATTCATAGTATGATGGACTTGAATCCTGATTATAGTGACCCAATATTGTATATGTAGTGAATGAATTTCTTTTTCCTCCCAGTCAGTAAGTATTTATAAGGTGCTTATTATGGGTTAAACAATGAGGAAACAAAGAGGGCATAAACAGTCCCTACTCTCAAGGAGCTAATATTCTATGTTAGACAACATAGAAATTGTATGTATGTATGTATGTAGGTATATATTAGAAGATAATCTTGGAGAGTAAGGTGCTAGCTGCTGTGAGAATCCAAAAATGCTTCCTGTAGGAGATGGGATTTAAGTTGAATCTTAAAGAAATCCAAGTAAGTTAAGAGGTAGAGGTGAGGAGGCAGAACACTCCAGGCCTGGAGGACAACCCATAAAAAGGCATATAGATGGGAGGTGGAGTGTTGTGTATGAAGAACAAGTAGGTCAGTGTGATTAGATTGTAAGATTTGTGGAGATATGACAAGTTTAAGAAGACCAAGGAACTGTGTCATTTAATAGAGAAGAGTCTGACAAAAATGAATATGATAGAAGGCCAGCAAGAAATTGTGTTACAAAGAACTGTTGGAAAGGCAAAGGAGCTGGTTCCATGTTTCATGGGCCTAAGTCAGGTTGACACATAAAGAGGAAATAAATTGCTTTATGTATTCTTTATGGGCTAATTCAGATGTCCTACAAAAAGAATAAGCTTGGTATAAGAATGTAAACTGTATCATTTTAATACAAGAGATCCCCTTGATCCACAGAGTAAGGATTCATTTCTGGCATATGGTGATTTATTAAATGGAGAGTTTCCAAATATACAATGACATTTCACTACAAGTATAATTTATGAAAGCTAATGCCCTTTTTGAAAGTCCTCTGAGTTTCACAGTCTATAAATTTATATAACAACCACATTATGTATTTCCCACATTTTTATCAGCTACTTTTATGAACCATGTGGGTAAGACTAAAAGGTTAAGGTTATATATTCATAACTTATAAATTATAAACAAGTGTTAATTTACAATTTAGCAATGAAGCTTAACAAAATGTTTTTAATCTACACTTGCTAAAGATGTCCTAGGCAGTTGAATTAAACATTTTCTGAGAGTATTCAAGTACCATTTTGAAGAGGGATATCCATAGAAACCTCTACTGGAAAAGCCTATAAGTAGGTCTCAGTTTACAGCGAAATACTAGAATATGCTAAGAAAATTACATGAGATCACGTCCTCTTTCAACAGTAAGCTTTAGCGTCTAATACAGTAGAGGAAAACTGGAAAGGATTAATATAGAAAAGAATACTCCTGCTGGCAAGATTGGAATATTTAGCTATTCTCAGTATCACAGAAACATAACATTTAAGAATTGGAAGGGACCTCAGAAATCATCCAGCTGAAGCAATACTGGAAAAATAATTTCCCTTATGACATATCCAAGAAATGATTATCCAGACTTTGTTTGAAGGTATCCAGTGACAGAAAACCCACTGTTTCCCGAGGCTGCATCTTCTTTTTTTGGATAGCTAGATCTATTTAGTTGTTAGAAAGTTTTTCTTTACATTAAGCCTAAATTCACCTTTTCAAACCTTCTCTCTATTGCTCAAGGCACTTGGAATAGGAACACATATTCAGAGCTAGAAGGAATCTTAAAGTCCAACTTTTCATTTTACAGTTTAACATACTGAGGCCCAGAGTCAGTAACTGGTTGCCTTCTTACATAAGTAAGAAGTGGTGGAGCCTAGAAGTGAACCTGTGTGCTCTGACTCTAAATATAACCCTCTTTCCACAATGCTGTGGAATTTTGATCAATTTATAAATATATTATGTGAAGATGTAAGAAAATACATAGAACAATTTTAAGTGTCCCTTTCACTATCTTATTTGTTTCATATTGATTATCTTCTATAGGCCTATTTTATTTTATATTAAAGATTAAAGACACTTGCAATTTCCAGTTTTGTTTGCTTGTTTGTTTGTTTTTTTCTGCCAGGTTAAATTCTGCATTAATTTAGGTTGAGGAGGGAAACATAAACACATGCATTCATCCAATTGCTAAATATATTCAGAGCTCAATAGACTTCAATCCTGCCCATAGTGATCCAAACTTGTATGTATCCTATAATATAAATATATATTCTTTAGTCAGAGTACATAGGTTTTATTATTTTATGTCAAATTCATTGAAGAATTCAGTCTTTCTGATGTTAATAAAAGATGAAAATCATTGAATATTTTTACTTAGCAATAAGTTTCATAAATTTTGCTGTGTGCAAAAAATCATCTGGAAGTCAGTAGAATTGATTTCTGCTCAGTGTACTCTCAACTGTGATGTCAAACCAGAGAATAAAAGCTTAATACTAAAGTGATCACTCAACTTATACCACATTCTAAGTCTTTGCTATGGATTTTTTCCAGATAGTAGAAAAGGATTCCCAGATTAGTTTGTCTGAAAACTCAAGAAACACTTTGTTGAAATAGCACACTTATGATATTTTTTCCTTTTCTTAAGGCAAAATTTATCTATGTGTACCCTTGATCCCCTCCTCTCCCACCTTCTTGAGAAGATAACCCTCATCATTATCCTCACACTCGGGTATTAAATATGTCCCTATCTACTATCTCCTTCTTTGCTGCTTAGAAATATGCCATCTTCTTTATTGTTAAGACAAACAAATAAAAAAATCCTTCCCTTGATCTTACAATCTCCAAGCTGTTATCCTATATGACTCTTCACATTTTTGGCTAAACTACTTAGAAAATTGTTCACACTGGATGCCTTTACTGCCTTTTCTCTTTTATCACTTCCAAAACCATTGTGGCTATTGACCTCATTGTTAAACTGGAACCACTCTCTCCAAAGGTACAGGTAATCACCATTGCCAAATCTAATGATCTTTTCTCAATCATCATCCTTTTTGACCTTTCTTCAGTCTTTGACATTGTGGATCTCCTTCTCTGAGATACTCTCCTTTCTAGGTTTTCATGACACTGTTCTCTCCTGGTTCTCTTGCTACTTTCCTTTCTCGACTAAAACTATGTCCTGGGATCTTTGCTCTTCTCCATCTATCATGATAGATGTAGCCTTATCCACTCCAATGGGATTAATAGTTATTTCTGGCCAATTTTCATATCTAAATAACCAGTCCTAACCTTTCTTCTGATCTCCAGTTTCCTACCAACAACTGTCTTTTCAACATCTGAAATTGTATGCCCCATAGACATTTCAATTTTAAGAAATCCAAAATTGAACTAATTATCCATTTCCCCAAACTCTTCTCTCTTCACAACTTCCTATTACTTAAGGTCACCATCATCCTCCCAGTCACCCAGTCTCATACTCATCCACTAACCCCACATGGTAAAGTGTTATAATTTCTAGTTTCTACCTTTACAATATTTCTTACATGTGCCCACTTCTCTGCCCTGAGAGTTATCATTCTAATTTAGTCCTTCATTACTATTGCAATAGTCTTCTAATTGGTTTCCTTTCTTCAAGTACCTCTTCACTCCAATACATTTTCTGCTCAGGTCCCCAAATTATTTTGCTATTTCCTGGGTTTATTCAAGTCTCTACTTAAATCCCACTTTTGGAAGCAGGTCTCTCTTTGCCCCTATCCTTCCCCAATTTCCACCTTTCTTGCCTTCTCTCTGGGACTACCTTCCATCCATTCTTTATGTTTAGCATGTACCTGATTATTTGCATATTCTTCTATTGTCTCAATTATTAGAATATAAGCTCCTTGAGGAAATATAAGAATAACTGTTCTGAGGCTGAGTAATTAGGAAATCTATGATGTTATTAATAGAAATAGGGAATTCCACAAGATAAGCCAGTTTAGGGAGAAGGATGGCAAATTTTTGTCATATCTAGTTAGGGTGGGCATCAAGAAGGAAATAAATATGTAGCTCAGAAACTGGAAAAGACAGACAAAAGTTGGAAAGCGAGATCATGGCTGAGGACATAGGTGTGAGAATTTTCTGCAGAGTGGTAATACTTCATAAGATCATAGAAATACAGATTTAAAGTTGCAGAGACCTCAAAGTCCAACTATATATCATTTTGCAGATGAAACAGAGAAGTTAAGAAGTTAAATGGCATGCCAAAGATCATACAGTTCTGCCAAGCCAGACCAGTTCACTGATTTCGATTCAGTGTTCTTTCCATTTCACCATACTGTCTTCCAGGGCTTCCAGGACATTCTATTATTCTATGTTTATAGCAACATTGACTTAACAATAACCCAGAGAACTGGGGAGAGAGCTGTCTTATATTTTTCCTGTCTAGTATAAGAATGGATCAGATTATAAAGCAATGCTAAACCTGAAGGTGTGCATTATATGTATGTAATAGAGTTAGAACGGTGCAGGGCCAGGGAATGAGGGAAATCATTAGAGGGATGATTCTTTGCACAAAATAAAGAAGGGGATTTAATATTTTTAAAATATGCAACGTTGAATGATCATTCCCCCTAGGAACCCATCTCTATCATTATAATATTAATATAGGGATTTAGATACATTTTTTACACTGATTTGGAATAGACATCACAAGAAAAATGAACATGTTTTAGAAGATTTTAGTGGGAAGCTGACTGATGCTCTCTTAGCCAGTGACATTATTATCTTACATAAAGAATTAAAGTAATGATTTGTTGAGTGTCTATAGCAAATGTATAGAGGTATGTTACACAATGTGCTATTTTTATCTAGAAGCATGTCTTTCTTTGCTGAAATGGAGATGCACATCACAATGATGCACTCCCTCAGTGTCTCTACGGGTTTGAAAATTGCTCAGGTTTGTCATAGGAAGATTTGAATATTAAGTTCTCAGCTAACCTCAAGTTAGTTAGAGAGGAAATTAAAACATACTGAGACAACTTGCTACTATGTGGTTGTGGGAGAAAGTCAATATATAAAGCCATTGATATGTAGTTATCACTGAAATTCAATATACACGATAGAAGAAACTAGCATTAAAGTCATTCCATGACTCCTCGAAGGAAAGAAACAATGTTGACTCAGATCTTCTTTATGGGCCTTTTCATGTTCTCCCCTACTCATCCCATTGCTAATAACTTCCTTTTGAAAGAGAGAGAGAGAAAGAGAGAGGGAGGGAGGGAGAGAGAGAGAGAGAGAGAGAGAGAGAGAGAGAGAGAGAGAGAGAGGGAGAGAGAGGCAGAGGGAGAGGGAGAGGAAGAGGGAGAGGAAGAGGAAGAAGAAGAGGGGGAGAGAGGGAGAGGAGAAATACAGATTTTTAGGAAAAAATGTGTTGGTAGCTAGAGATAGGAACATATAGAGACAGATATATTGATAGAGATAGATGATAGAGATGTAAAAATTATAGATATGTAGGTAGAGTAATGGTAGAGATATGTAAAGATTATAAGATATACTGACAGAGATGATAGAGGTATAGATAGAGATTACAGGGATATTTTGATAGAGAGAAGATGGTGATATGGAGATAGAGACAGATAGGTGTGTAGACAGAAATATATGGAAATGATACATAGGTAGACAGATAATGGATTTATAGATGATAGGAGACAGAAATAGAAACATGTAGATAGAAATATGTAGATAACTAGAGATAAAATACATAGAGACAGATATCTTGATGGAAATACATTAATAGAGAGATGATAGAGATGTAAAGATGATAGATATATAGGTAGACAGATGATAGAGATGCAAAGATGATAGATATATAGGTAGAGAGCTGATAGAAACATAGAAATTATAGAGATACTGATAGATGTAAATAGAGATTATAGAGATATATTGATAGAGAGATGACAGTGCTATGTAGTTAGAGAGACAGAGATATGTAGATATTAATGGATAGATGAGTAGACTTAGATATATCAATAGGAATAAAATATAGATAATGGAAAAATAAAGAAAAAACTTGAGATGAGAAATACAGTAGAGATGTATAAAGATAGATAGATAAAGACAGACATATTGATAGAGATGATAGAAATATGTAGATCAATCAATCAATCCACATTTATTAAGTACCTTTTATATATTAAGTACTGTCCTAAATACTGGCTAGATAGACATGATAGAAATGATAGAGATATGTAGGTAAAGAGATAATAGAGATTATAGAGATATGTTGATAGAAATAAACTCTGGGGATCTCTATAGATGATAGTGTTACATAGATAGAAATAGATATGTGGATAAAGATATGTGAACAGAAATGTGGAGAAAAATTATAGAGATGATAGATTAGAGAGATACAAACTAAAGCTGACCTGAAACCAGATATTTTTAGAATCAGTGAATGATATTTAAAAGTTCTTTTCTTGATTTATGATGGCATGGAAATGTCCCTGGATTCTCAGCGACTATGCTAATTTAGGTAAAGATCTGGCCCCTCCTAACAAGCTGAAATATTTTTGAATACCAGATAGTTGGCCACTGAGTAAAATAGCCAATTGTTTGGCATTCAAGGTACATTACTCCACTTAAGGTACTCTACCTTGCAGCCAACTTGGTCAAGTTGTTGTTCCACATGCATAAAATTTCACATCCTGGCTCCTTGCTTTATAAAAATTGACCCTCATGCCTGGAATACACTTTCTCATTTCCTCTAAAATCAAGGGATTTTATAATCCCTAATTCCCTTCAAAGTTGAGCTAAATTGCCACATCATTGATAAGTACTTTTCTGACCCCTTCCATTAGCCTCTCTCCAGATACTAGTGTTACAGGAAGTGATGACTGTCTGAATAGACAATAACAACAACTTCACCATCACTTCTACTTTTCTTCACAAGAAGAAACTGAGGCCTATCCTCTCATTTAGCTGCAATTACTATTTGCCTTTGGTATCATAGATGAAATGTGTTAACCAGTATCATTGTAAGATGGCTTAGACAAGGTATAAAGTACAAGGAGTGGCAAACTTGCAGCCATGAGGCCATGTGTGGCCTTCCAGGTCCTTGGGTATGGCCTTTTGACTGAATCCAAATTTTATAGAATAAATCCTTTTATTAAGGGGATTTGTTCAGTGTAGTTTGGATTCAGTCAAAGGGCCACACTTGAGGATATATAACTTCTATAAACAAAATAAGAATTTCTAATTAATGAAGTAGATCTCTAAATGTTGATATGCAGAACACAGATGACATCGAAGTAATTCCATAAACCTTAGAACAATACAAAGTCCTCTCATTGATTGCCACAAGAATCCAAATTGCCTAACCAACCACACTAGAAAAACAGTGTGTGGAAAATGTATATTTCACACCTCATGGTAGCTCAGTTCAGTAATTCAGTCCATCAGTATAAGTATATTGGACAAGAATTCCCATGAATAATGACCAGAGTCTATTAACTGGGTAGGAAATAGGACTGTGTTGCATTTAGGAAACTCAACAGCGTTTTCAATGAATCCAAACTGCTCACTGCTGCAAAAATCAATCAACAAGTATTTTAGCACTTATCACCTATTTGGCATTGTGCTAGGGTCTGGGGACATAAATCCAAAGAATGAAACAATCCTTACTTGAAAAGTCTTTATATTCTCAAGGGGGAAACAGCAAGAATATATGCAAAGAGATATAACATAAAGCTAATAAATGCAATTATATGCAAATAAGGTAGTTTGGGGAAATGGGTACTAACAGCTGAAGGGTTTGGGATAAGCTCATGTAGAAGACAATGCTTGAAAGGAATTCTGTGAGGTAGAGCTATGGAGAGAATGCATTCCAAAAATGGAAGAGAGTCAATGCAAAAGCATGGAAATGAAAGGTGGAATGACTATGTGTGTAACAAAGAGAAGAGCAGTTTTTATTGGATAGAAGGATGAATGTGTGTGTGGGGGGAGAGTTATAATGTCCTTTGTCCTCTTCCCCCCCCAAAAGAAAGGTTGGGGACAGGGTATGTAGGATTTTAAAGGTTAAAAAGGGAAATTTGTGTTTGATCCTAAAGGCAATACTTAGTCATATGAGTTGATTCAATAGAAGAATCACATAAGCAGATCCATGTTTAAGAAAAATGATTTTGGCTGTAGTATGGAGGAGAGACTTGAGACAGGAAGACCTAGAAGACCGTTTCAGTAATCCAGGTAGAGGTGATACAGGCCTGAACTCAGTTGGTAGCTGTGTGAGTAGAGAGAAGGGGTTAGATGAGACAGATGTTATAAGGGTAGAAACAACATTTGGTAACTGATTGGATATGTGAGGAGTCCAAAATAATGGTGAGTATATGAAACCAGGAGATTGGAGATGGTGTCTAGAAAAAATTGGGAAGTTTGAAAGAGAGAATAGTTTAAGTTTAATTTTAGACAAATTGAATTTAAGATGTCTCCAGATAATGCAGAACTGAGGTTCAAGGGAGAAATGTGCAGGCTACATAGATCTGAGAGTCATCTGCATTATTAAACCCATGAGATCTTTTTAGCTTATCTAGGAGGAGTATATAGGAAGAAGAAAAGAGGACCTAGAACAGAACTTGGGGAACATCCATAATTAGGGGACATATTGTGGGTGATGAGTCAGCAAGTAGAATGAAGACATCCAGACAGATAGGAGACAAGTGAGAAAAAGCGCCCCCCTTTTTTTCCAAAAGAAATTCTCCAAGAGGAGACAGTAATCAGTAGTGTAAGAGGTAGCAGATTGGTTGAGAAGGATTGTTGTTATTCAATCTTTTTTAGTTATGTTAGACACCTCATGAACCTATTTGGGTCCTTTGCAAAGATACTGAAGCGGTTTGCCATTTCCTTCTCCAGCTCATTTTTACAGATGAGGAAAATGAGATAAACAGGTTTAAGTGACTTGCCCAGAGTCACATAGCTAGTAAGTATCTGAGGCCAGATTTGAACTCAGGAAGATAAATTTTCCTGACTCCAGGATGGGCACTCTATCCACTGAGCAAAAGACCCATCAAATTTGGCAATTAAGAAGCTTATCTGTCAGCTATTAATATTCTTCAGAAAAATCAAAATAACAAATTATCCCAAACTCAATAGGAAAATGCATGGTGGATCTCAAAAGAATAAGAAATAAAATGCATATTCTCTCTCTTCCTCTGTATGTATATATGCATATGTACGTGTGCATATACATATATATGTGTACAGTAGTACACGTCTTATCTATGGGAAATATATTCCAAGACCCCCAGTGGATGCCTGAAACTACACCAAACCCTATACCTATGATAAAATTAAACTTATAAAATGCTTTCTGGTGTAACCCAGTCAATCAGAACACATTTTCTGTTCATGACTTCCATCCACAAATTTAATGCCTTTTCCATCTTAACTAAGCACTTGTAATGGACTGTGGCCGTAACTTTTGTAGTTTGAGGTACAGCAGCAAAATCAGCATGGATTTCTTAATCCTTTTTCACAATTTCACAGATAGAAGATTCATTCTCACCATAGACCTTAACAACCTCAGCATACGATTTTTTTTTCCTTATTAAGCTGAGAAGTTTCACCTTTTCATTTAAAGGGAGCCCTTCAAGTCTTCTCTTTGACATATCCAAATTGCTAGCAAATGTACTCTTACACTTTGTGTATATTGTTCAGTAAGATAAATTTTACTGGAACAGAGGCATTGAGATATCAAAATCATCAATCTGATAACCAAGGAGGCTACTACATGACTCATGAGGGGCAACATAGACTTTGTGGATCCTTTGGAGAAAAGGATGCTTCATATCCCAGGTGGGATGGAGCAGGATGGTAGTGAGATTTCATCAAGCTACTCAAAATGGGATACAACTTAAAATTTATAAATTGTTTATTTCTGGAATTTGGGGTTGACCACAGAAAGTAAAAACTATGGATAAGGTGGGGATTACTGTATATACACACATATTACTGAAATAAGTGGAGGAAGTATGTATGTTTGTGTGTATGTATAGATAACTATACATGCATATATGTATACACACACACATATACATATATATAGTTGTTGAATCATTTTTTCAGTCATCTCTCTCTCTTCATGACCCCATTTGGGGTTTTCTTGGCAAAGATACTGAAATGGTTTGCCATTTCTTTCTGCAGCTCATTTTACATATGAGGAAACACATAAGGCAAACAAGATGACTTGTCTAGAGTCACATAGCTTGTAAGTGTCTGAGCCCATATTTGAACTCAGGAAGATGAGTCTTCTTGATTCCAGGCCCAGAGTCACCTAGCTTTGTGTGTATATGTATATAAGTGTATGTGTGTATGTGTGTGTGTGTATATACATACATGCATACACATACATACACTCATACACACACGTATATAAATACACAGACACCTCAAGTGATATATTAGAATCCCTAAAACATTAAAGATTATAAGGAAGTGCTTAAACGTATTAGGAATATCTATCAGGCATGCTTAGCATGTCCTCCATGGAAAATTCATGGAAATACGTAGCTAAGAATCATAGTACATAAAAGAACCTAGCACGATTTCATGAAAATCACAGTTGATTTGCGATTTAAAAAAAAAAAAAACACCTTGTATTCAATTCTCCGTTTGTTATTTACTGTGTAACCTTCAGCAAGTAGTTTACCCTTTCTGAGCCTCAGTTTCCTTATCTATAAAATGAGGGGATTGGATTAGATCATCTCTAATACCTTTTCTAAATCTTATGATCCTAATGCATGGATGTGTTGAGATATGTATCAGTGGAGGAGCAACACACAAAACTATCAAATAGCAAAATAACGATAGTTCCATGGATGCTGTAAGCAATTTATTTTCATAATCACAACCTTAAAATCCCTCAGATGATATCATTACTGTGGATAAGAGCTCAGCGATCTGTGACATTTCCTTTTAAAATGAAAATCAGTAGTGAGGTACAAAATACAAGTGACAAGAAGCACCCTCGTAATCCCCATGCTTTTCTCATTTTGAATGCAATCAATTCAAACACTCAAGTGGCTTCTTCACAGATTTTTCACACACATGCCTGTAGTCTTTATAAGGCAAGTTTCATCTTGAAAATAATTTTTGTGGCCTGATTTACAAATTTCTGAAATTGACAAAAAGAAATAGATAATATTGCATTGAAACCATTGTTATTCTGACCTTAGAAAATCATAAATCACCTTTCATTCACTGATAAAATCATTGTTTAGTATGCTGAGCATGCCCAATCAGGAAAAGGATAATTATATAATGATTTTAATTGTCTGTTGTCTTTCTGACTCTAAAATAAATGTTGTCTTTATCTCAAGTGTGAGGGAAGTCAATTCTGGTTATGTGTGAATTACTATGCAATTGCCCAATGAATTAATTTTTTTAAAAAAAAATCACTTAACTTCCCAATTAAAATTACAAATGCGTGTTTGGAATAAATATTTATAACTAACAGTACCTTAGGACATTACAGGGTGCAAATATGCAATGAGTTTGCTTATAATTATTTTAAACAATCTCAATTAATCTGTCCTGTGATCGATTAAATAAACGAGATGATTCTTTTTAAAGAAAACTGCTCTGCAACTGAAAAAATAATTTATAAAATTAAAAAAAAAATTTGGAATCACAAGAATCAAGGTTACCAGAACTTGGAATATTTACTGAAGGTAGATGTTCTCTATTATTCTTGTTTGTATTTATGTTTCTCTATGCCAGCTCTCTGCATTTAAAGCCCTTCACAAGTGGCTCTAACTTCCATTTACAGTTTTTCTTATTAGTTACTCCTCTTCACAGTCTATGGTCCAGTGAAACTTGCCATTTTGCTGCTTCTCCATCTCCAACCTCCTTGGCCGTTACAAAGGATATTTTCCTCTCCCTTCTTAATTCCATCTCTTAGAATCCCTAGGTTCCATCAAAGGTCATTGCAGATGCTACTTCCTACATGAATCCTTTCCTGATCCCCCAAGTTTCAGTGCTTCCCTCCCAAACCAATCCCTATAAAATTACCTGGTACTTACTATCTATATATTTTGTTTACGCTTACATTATGTACATATTTTCCTCCCCAAAGCCTATAAACATCTTTAAAGATGGTGACTTTTATCTAGAAACCCAAAGTACCCCAGCACATAGCAGGCACTTAGTGCTTGTTTAATTGGTTGTTAGCTGATATAGTAATTCACAGAATTATCTACAAAGTAGTATGATTGGTAGAAACTGATGAGTATCAGTCTCTCAGATAATAGTATTGTGTGGAATCATTGTGGTTGTTGTTCAGTTGTTTCAGTCACGTCTGACTCTTTGTGACCTGACCCCATTTGGGGTTTTCTTGGCAAAGACACTGGAGTGGTTTGTCATTTCCTTCTCCAGTTCATTTTACAGATGAGGAAACTGAGGCAAACAGGGTTAAGTGACTTACACAACTAGTAAGAGTCTAAGGTCAGGTTTGAACTCAGGTCTTCCTGACTCCAGGCCTGGCACACTATCTATTACATCACCCAACTGCCCATGTGCAATCACAGAATCTAAAGAAGGGAAGGGATCTCAAAAGCCTTTTATTTCAATCCCTTCATAACAGAGCGCCTTCAAAAGGTCTGACAAGGCCTTGCTTCCAGATGTTGCTGATGCTCAGTCATTTCAGTCTGATGCTTTGTGACCCCATTTGGGGTTTTCTTGGCAAAGATACCAAAGTGCTTTGCCATTTCCTTCTCCAGTTCATTTAACAAATGAAGAAAATGAGGTAAACAGGGTTAAGTGACTTATCCAGGGTCACATAGCTAGTAAATATCTGAGGCCAGATTTGAATGCAGGGAGATGAGACTTCCTGGTTCCAGATCTGGCACTCTATCTGCTATGCCACCTAGCTGCTCCTTGCATCCAGATAGCTAGTGTATAAAGGATAGCTGGAAGGGAGGAGGGTGGTGAAGAGAAGGAAGCAAAATGGGAAGAATTTGGGCAATATAAAACCAAAAGATAATAATTTTTTAAAATACATATATTTAATGAGGAGTATCCCACTACCTCTGAAGGAAACCTATTCTATACTCAACTGACCCCAAGTTGAATTTAAATATTTGCCTGTTTGTATTATGCCACTGGTTGAAATTAAAGTTCATCCCAGGTGTGTTAATCAATTTTACCAAACATGTAAGAGTGATGGTTCTCAAAACTCCTGTCTCCATCACTGTGCCACAACACCAACCTTTCCAAATGATCACAACTTTCCAAATTAACACAATGTTAGAACAAACTTTGTGCTGGGCCCTCTTCTTTTCTCCCTCTATACATACTTTCTTGATGATCTCATCAGTTCTTCAGAATTCAATTTTAATCCCTGTGCAGATGATTCTTAGACTTATTGTTCTGGTCCTAATCTCTCTTTTAGGCTCCAGTTTAACATTTTCAGCTACCTATTGGACATCTCAAACTGGATGTTCTATAAGCGTCTTAAACTCAAAATATCCAAAACTGAACACATTACCTTTTCTACAAAATCTTCCTCTCTTCGTAGTTAACCTATTATTATGAAGGGCACCATCATCCTCCCAGTCAGCCAGGCTTACAACCTAAATGTTGTCCTCAACTCCTCACTGTCTAGACTCCATATTCCTTGTGTTGCCAGGTCTTATTGTTTCTACCTTGGCAAAAACTCTCATAAAAAACCCCATTCTCTCCTCTGACATTGCTGCTCCCATAGTATAAGCCCTCCTCAACTAGCCCTTATCAACTCATGCTGAACTATTACAATAGTCTTCTGTTGGTCCCCTGCCTCAAATTTCTCCCCACTTCAGTTCATTCCCCACTCATCTATCAAGTATATCTTTCTAAAGGGGCAGATCTGACTGGGCCACCTATAAAATAATGGATCATAGAGTTATAAATTCTGGTCAACATATTTTTATTAAACACAAAGTGTCAGATATTGTACTAACTGTTACAGATACAAAGAAAGGCAAAAAATAGTCCCTGCTTTCAAGGAGCTTACAATTGTATGGGGAGGACAATATTTAGTCATATGTATAAAACCAAGATATACACAGAATAAATTGGAGGTTATTTTATAGAGAAGGCACTGAAAATAAAGAAGATTTGCAGAAGGTGAGAAGTTAGCTAAGATTTGAAAGAATCTAGGGAAGTCAGGTGGCAGCAATGAATAGAGTAGTAGTTCCAGGCACTGGGGATAGCCAGGAAAGATCCTTGGAGTTGGAAGGTGAAGTGTCCTGTTTGAGGAATAGCATGAAGGTAAGTATCACAGAATCAAAAAAGTTGGGGTGGGAGGTACAGTAATATGTAAGAAAATGGGAAAGGTAAAAAGGGGACAGGTTCTAAAGGGCTTTAAAAGCCAAAAAAGAGGATCTCAGAGATTATTTATTCCAATTACCTTAATTTACAGATGAGGTAAGCATGAGAGATAGGACTGAAACCCAGATTCTCTATTACAGATCCAGTACATGGATTAAACTGATTTCTAAGGGTCCTTCCTTCTTGAAGTCCTATGAGCTTTTGATAAATAATAGTAACAAGTAGTATATGATAGGTCCCTAAAGATCACTAAATGCAATTAATTCTGTAGAAGATAATATGATAAAATGTAAGCTTTTTGATAGTAGGAATAGTTTCATTCTTGTATTTGTATCCCCAGTACCTGGAACAGCACCTAGCACACAGTAGGTGCTTAATATATTCTTTATTGATTGATAAAAACATTAAAGGTCTTCCAAGATCAGGTCAGGGTTCCCAACCACCCCGAACCCTATTTCTAATAAAAGCCTGAATTATTTTTCATTCCTAAAGAGTTTGTAGAAATGGGAATATAAGGACCTAAGGCAAAAGCTATTTTACCAGTTCTATACTTTATGCCTGTATGCGTAGTATGCCTAGTCATCTGACTAATGAAATAGATTTTTTCCTGTAAAGAAATTATATTTCAGGGATAGAAGAGAGGGGGTAAGAAAAATTACAACTTTATTTCTTCTATATAAATTATTTTCTTTGTAATCCTATGTATATTTTTTTACTGTCTGTAGGCTCTGATTCTTTCTCTGGGAACCAAGTTGCTGCTGATCTTTAGAGTTCTGGGTGTGTGTGGTGGGGGTGAGGGGTAATCCTAAAAGGTTGGGGTGTATATTTTGAAATGTAATCAAATCTCCTATGTTTCCCACATTGATTGGGGCTTATGATTGCTGCCCCAGTTACATATAACCACTTGAAATTAATTATATTTTACAAAGAGATGTTTACTTTGAAGGTATAGCAAGAACAAAGTACAAACACTTTCCCCAGCACCTCATGGTCTGAGGGAAAGAGAAGGGATTAGGTTTATAACTTAACTCAGTTCCTACATAACATCAGTCTCACCAGGTTCATGTTCAGTTGTGACATGACTGCCAGGTAAGTGACTCTACTGGGCTGGAGTCATGAACAACACTCCTAAAAATCTCTCTTTGCTACTTGGTGCATCAATGCAGGACTGGACATAAAACTTGGCTTGAATTTTGAATATTAGATTCCTGTGGCTAACTTTCCTGACCTTTGAAACTCCCAAGGTCTGAGATATTACTTGATTCACTTAGAAAAGAAAAGGATGAATTGAAAGAGCAAGGACTGAAGCTTTTTTTAATAGGGCCATGTGAAGCATGGGAAAGCCATAAGCCCTTTTCCCTTAACATTTTGGTCTCTCACCAGATGCCATGAAAAAAAGAGTCATGGAATGAATTAAGAAGAGATAAAAGAGGAAGGAATTTTATTAATAGTCTATCTACTATGTGGAACACAGAAGATAAAATTCTCATCATGCCTATTTCATATATAAATCAACTAGATTATTCCCATCAGAATAGATAACAGTGCACACTTTAAAACCACAGAGGACAAAATCCTACCTCCAACTCTCCTATGCCAATAAAGACTGTTCCCTCACCTGTGTAAGCTGGGAGAGAGGCTTCTACCTGTGCTTTAACATAACATAGTTTCCAGTCTACAGCTCAAAGAATCAGGTTAATTAAGTTCTATTAACTACAAGATCAAGCATCTGAATATTTCCAGTGAAAGAGTTCTTTCAATGTGTTGAACAATATTCCATAATTCCTTCATATTTCTCTTTCTACATATTGAACAATACCCTATATTTCTTTCATATTTCTCCATTTCATTATTTTATATTTCTCTATCAGTTTAGTTGTCATTATGTCTTAGCAATAAATGTTCATACCATGTAGGAAACTAACAAGAATATCTAGTGATGCAGGATTTTGTGTGTGTGTGTGTGTGTGTGTGTGTGTGTATCAAAGTATCTATTTAAAGGAGGAATGCATTTAGCAGTATCTGACTTTTGACCACATATTAAACCAGGAATAAGCCTTATTTTGAGCAAATATGAAAACAAAATCAAGCATTTAGTGACTCATAAACTTTATTAGCATTAGGATTAACTTTAAAAAGAATAGTATTGATGTTGAAGGCCAGATTTAAATATTCAGTAATAAATTAGAATTTCAGGAAAAAGACTATTGGACTATAAATAATGCGTGCTTAAAAATTGGGGATTTGTTCATTCAACCCACCAACAAAATATTTGTATTTAAAAGCCAGCAGAACAGATGTTAATCAAACTTAATTAAATGGGGATTTGACTGATTCAGTTGGAATAAAAACTGTCTTCAACAGTTTCCTGCATTTCTAGCTGTATATTCACCACAAAGTAACTTTTTTTTTCCTCTTGTTCCATTGCATGCATCTTTGGTTCTCCAAATCCCTGGAACTAAAAGAAAAATAACGAAGAAACCAAAACGTGGCCTGCTCTACTAGCATTTCACCTCGCTTCCCACTTGAAGGATTTCAGCCTCATTCATGAATGAATCAGTAGACTTTGGCAGTTCGCTTTCAATGCTTTAAAAATAAAATTCTCCTCTTTGCACTCAATATTTTGAATTTAAAAGTTTATATGTAACTCCTGGCCCAGAACCAAAGTTCTTGCATTATATGTATCAGGGTCAGCCTAAGGGGCCTTCTCACATAATCATACTCTTTGGTTTATTCTCCACTTAGGATTTCCTCCTAGAAACACCACAATTTGTTCATTTCTAAGTGTCCACAATAAAAAAAAAAAGAAAATGGGTCCTTAGTTCCCATGTAAGCTCCAGGCAGAGAATACACTGGATACAGAACAAAATTTAGTTCACCAAAAAGAAAATGCAAAGGACTTAAACCTACATCCATAAACAGTCAAAACGTTTCCCTTCTTCTCCAGTGGGCTATGTGAGAGCTCAGTGTTATCCAAAATTCCTCTTCTGAGCTTGTTCAAAAATTTCTTTTCTCAGACCTACTCCAAGTGACTTGTTACAGGAACTCCTCACTACACCATTAACTCAACCATTGCTTCTGACTGCTGTCAACTCTAAGGCAACATGGTTGTCTGATGACTGTGACTTTTGGTTGGGGGAGGAAGGGAGAGAAGTGAAGGGTAATCTGGTAAGGCTACATGGCTACACAGGCATCCTTTCAGGTAGCCAGACTCCATGTCAGATTGGACTAGCTTCTTTTTGCCAATCTTAGATCTGGAGTTCTCCTTCATAAAGAGCAAGTCCAATTCATGTCAGCATGACTAGGCCATGAATCAATTAATCATCTACAAATGATATACTAAAGGGCAAATAAGTACCTATACCTCACAAAAGGGACATCATTAATTCTAAAATAAAGTCCTCATCAAAATAGAAGGAAAACTTTTGCAAGGAGTTGACTCAGCCGTTAAAATGACTCAAGAACATTTCAGGACCTTTCCAGGGCAGGTCATCTACAGGTGCACAGTATTATTATTGTGGTGGTGGGGGTGGTTGTTTTTAAGATTAATAGCAGCCAGTAGCACTAATACAATGCTTAAAGTTTGCAAAGCACTTTAAATGTTATCTTATTTGCTTTTCTTAACTCTGTGAGGTAGGTACTTTTCTTGTCTCTGTTTTACAGATAAGGAAACAAGCTGAGAGAGGTTAAGTGACTTCCCAAGGTCAGATAGCTAATATGTAGGACAGGATTTGAAATCAGTTTTTCCTGACTTGAAATAAATAACTGACCTTTTAATTTAAAGAAGGAAAATGAGGAAAAAATTGATCCACCTGGAATATTTAACATTGAGCTATTATTTCTACCTACTAGACATTTTAAAAATGCCAAATAACCTAATTAAAAATTATATATGTGTGTGTATTAGAAAGACAGGGAGCAAAGGAGGAAAGCAGCAAGGAAGACAGGAAGGAAGGAAGGAAGGAAGGAAGGAAGAAAAGAAGGATGGATAGATGAATTATGGTTTATTCTTCCTTGACTATTTGCCTCCTCATGTTTTAATTCATGATAGCACTCTGTGAAGACATTTTCATACTTCCAAACCTTTAATACTTCCATAACTTCCATACTTTCAAACCCTTATTTTGGACAAATTACATACCTGATTTCCCACCCTCATCAGTTCAGAGGATATGTTCAACTGTTTTTGATCCCACATTCTGAGGATTTTGTTAAGGCTTTAGTCAACCTGATCCCTTCTGATATTCCCACCCCCACCAAAACATTTTATCACACATTGATGTACTAGACTCTGAGAATACTCCTTCACCCACTACCACCACCATCACACACAAACACACACACATACACACATACACACACACACACACACGCAGGACATTAAACTCACTGTCCTCCTTTGACAAGTAAGTGAATCAATTACCCTTTAAGACAGAAAGAATCTAACCTCAGGTGGGGTAAGCCAATGGGAACTTTACTTGTGGTTTGTCTTTAATCCTTTGGTCCAATTTTTGCCTGAATCTCATTCATCTTGGAACTTTTCAAATTCTTATCACAAACTACTCACATAATTTCTGACTGCCTATGACCTATCTTGTCATTTACCATACTCTGGCTCTAGTCCTAGAAATTCTAGGTCTGGAACTTCTGGTTTCACTTTTACCATACACCACTGATTGTTTGCTTTGCTTTTGGCTTGTTTATTTTCAGGTCTCCCTTCTTATCTAAGCAACGAACTTCTCCTTAAGGTCTATAATATCCTTCATACTTCCTCCTCCCTAGTGACCATTTGCAACTAAGTTTTATCAGTTCTTTGTGTGCCTATATCCATTCCTTTCCAACTCAAAAAAGGGCATACATATTTGTAAGATTAATTATATTGGTCCCATATCCAGTAAGAGCAATATAATTCTTCCTATTTGGTGAATGAGCAGTAGATGTGTTTCGTATACAGCTATACAAAAATATCTGCCCAACTAAAGACGCCTTCACTCTTTTATTTTTCCCTTTTTCTCCTTCCCTGGCCCCAGAGTACCCAAAACCTTTATGAACTGCTCCACTGTTCAAATAGCTAGGATGAGATGAGAGTCACTAATTATTCTTTCCTGTGAGATGGAGTACCTGAGGTCACTGTGTTGTTAATTTTGTTCAATCATTTTACTTTTTTTACAAGTGATCTATCATGGAGTGGAGGTAAACTGTAAATACTTGTAACACAACAACAAAAAAGTCAATATAATTTATTTTAAAAAGTGAGATAGAAGATATCTAGGCCTTATCATCTGCTCTGCCTCTATGCCCTAGAATACAATTTGTGTTTGTATTCTTACCCACTCACATAAGAACCTCTGGGCTTTGCCATCTACCCCACCTTAGGACTTCCAGGCCTTTCTATTTTCCCTGCAGGTAAACTTTCTTTTATATTTTATCTCTTCCAATTAGAATGTGAATTCCTTGAGAGCAGAGAGAAGCTCACTTTTGTCATTTGTATCTCCAGTGCTCAGCATAGAAGTGGCAAATAGAAAGCACTTAATAAATGCTTTTTCATTCATTCATTCATTCATTCATAGGTGAGATAGGACCCAGGGAATTCTAAATAATAACTAACCCCAATCTAGAGATAAGATGAGGGGCAGCTAGGTGGCACAGTAGAAAGAGCATGGACCCTGAAGTCAGGAGGACCCGAGTTCAAATCTGGCCTCAGGCCAAACACTTGTCATTTACTAACTGTGTGACCCTGGGTAAGTCACTTAACCCCAATTGCCTAAAAAAAAGAGATAAGATGATTGGTAAAAGAAGGGATGGTTACCAATAAGAGTTGGAACATACAGAAGAAGGTGTGAGATGAATGACATCTACATATCCTTTAGCAATAGGATACAGAGGATTGCTACTCAGATGCTAGAGTTTGCACTTTTCAGTTACTTTAACCAGGTGACCATACTTTACTTCTCATTGACAGCTTTTTATGGATATTTCTCAAAGATGTGTTATATGTCTATAGCCCATCTACATTGCTATAGATTAGTGCTCTTTAGTGAAAAGATAGTTTCTATTTTTGTATTAGTATCTAAAGTTTTCCTCTTAAGGTTTAATATAACAAAAGATAGAATAGACAGATTTTCATGATCCTTTCACTGATACATTTGCCAAAGGCCTATTCCTACAAAGATCATAACCATGGTACCACAAAGAAACCAAAAGTCATCCTGCCACATAATGGAAGCTGGCATAAAATTACTCAAGCCAAGACATAGCTAACAACTGGAATGATAGTTCATTGAAATACGAGGCTATGTTGTCAAGTTAAAACTAATGTATGTGTGATGGGACTTGGAGTATGCCCAGGTCGCCTAATATTAAGATAATGTGTTTCCCAACATTTCACTACAACATTGGATGGGAATAGACCCCTTTGATTGGTTATGTAGCCAGAACAGGTTGTGTCTTTAAAAACTTCCAAACTAGGCCAGTGTCACTTTCTTTTTTTTCCTGTATACTATTTCCTGCTGCATCTAGAAGGTAAAGATTATACATAGTTCATCCACAGGGAGAACATCATAAACTGAACTAGGAAGAGATGAATTTTCCCCCTTTTCTCCTTTAACTCCTTGGTTATGAGAAATGGACCTAGGGAATTTCTGTTTCTGTTCTGTTTTGTTTGTCCTCAATGGCAGATGTAGGCGATCATCACCACTGGATCATTTATGGTATTTTATGGTATTTTCAAATGCAGATCCACCTTCTCTCCCTCTATCTCTCCTACTTTCCCTATCCCACTCCCCCTCCACCTCACAAAGAAAGCAAGAAAAACAAAATCCTTGTTTCAGACATATATAGTGAAGCAAAACAAATTATGGCATTAGCCATGTCCAAAAAGGATGTCTTGATCTGCAATCTGAGTACATCACTTCTCTGAGTTCTCTGAGTTCATCACTGTGAGTTCAAGCCAACCTAGAAGCCAGAATTCCAGGTGCAATGTTGTAGCCAATCAGCTCATCAGGGAGGTCTGGAGAAACCTGAGTACCAAATATTTGAGCCTGAGGAGAGTTTTGGATTGGAAACCTGGGACTATACTATATAGGAACTAAACTAGGCTATGAACCTAATTTCCTTTCCTTTCCCAGAGACTAAATTGATATGGAGAGGATTGAGTGGGGATGGGGTAGGGAGTGGGGAGATAGAGAAGAATTATGACTCCCACATGTTGTGAAGTATTCATTAATATATCTTTGAAGTAAATATTTTTTGTAAAAGCTAATCTGATAGTAACCACACTTGAAGCTACACTTGAGGGAACATTATCAGTGGGAGCTGCAGCCAATTGCAGATCCTAGATACCCCAACCTCATGGAGTGGAGGTTTCCAGAGAACCCTGAGGGAGGAGTGAAATATAACCAATCTGGCCTTCAGGCAGTGGGGCAAGGGTAGTCAGTGCAATGTATGAAACACTCCCCATCTTCAAAGAAAGCAGATTTGTGTAATTGGTATAGTTTGAGTTAATCTACTTCATTCAGTCAGGGATTTGGTGGCTGATAAAACTTCTATGCAAAACTCACTTTTAAGACTTTGAAAGACTTGAGAACACAATGACCAGCAAATCAGGATGAACCATTGCCCACCACTGATAGCGAAGTGATGTACTCAGACTGCAGATCAAGATATCCTTTTTGGTCATGGCTAATGCCATGATTTGTTTTGCTTGACTATATATGTCTGAAACAAGGATTTTGTTTTTCTTGCTTTCTCTGTGAGGTGTAAGGAGAGTGGATTGGGGAAAGTAGGAGAGATAGGGAGAGAAAGTGGATCTGCATTTGAAAATACCATAAAATTTAATTTAAAATATAAAACACTTTTAAAACAGTTCTTTTCTGTTGTATCTAAATATAATTAGGCTCTGGTTACTTCTAAGTTTCCAAAGCCTAGCTAAGGTTCATTTTATTCTAGTAAATGATCGTGTACTCTCAATCCCCTTGACCTTTTCTCTTCCCAAGCCAATGTTTATTTAATCACTTAATTCCACACATGAAATAGATATAATTACTTAAAATAGAAAGAATTGTAATATCAAGAAACTTCAAACTACAAATAATATCAAAATATCCATAATTCATAAACAATCTTAAATGAGCAACTCCTATCATTACTCTTCCATTGGAGGGGATTGGGAAAAAGGAGCAAACATTATGCAAATACATAGGTGGAATAGTAGATAGAGCACTGGGGATGCAGTCAGGAAGATCTGAGTTAAATTCTGGCCTCAGATACTCACTGAGTAAATCACTTAAACTCTCTCAATCTGTTTTCTCATTTTTAAAATGCGGACAATAATAGCACATACCTCCCAGGGTTCTTGTGAGAATAAAATGAAATTAAATAAGTAAAAAACTTTGTAAACATTTTAGTGCTATCGATGTTAGTTATTATGACTATTATTGATATTTAATGGACCCATCCTGATCAGAGAGAGAATACTTGATATATAAACACTCTTTCTTTGGAGATTGCAATTCATTTGTAAGCAGTCATGTGAAGTCTCTCACTTTGAGCATGAATGGAAACCTCAAGAATTAAATACAGAAAAAAGGGAAATCAAGACAAAGAAATCTAAAGGTACTAATAAGTGAATTTAATCAGGTACCTAACTAAAAGTTCAGCTTGATATTAGGATTAAGTTGCTGACCATTGCTGCTTGTAACACCCAAAGCATTGAAAGCAAGAGTCACTGGTATGATGGTTCAGAAATAGACTAAGATGCCAGTAATTAGAAAAGTTACTAAATAATTCTGGCTAATTTAAAGACTTTATTATAATGAGTTAGTCTATAGAGCACTTCAATATGTCTAGAACTTCTATTATTTATATCTTGCTCCAATTGATGCTTTTACATATCTCATAGAATATTTAATTCATAATATTACATATATTAATATAGAATAGTTTTGACAGAAAATCAGTCTGTCTGATCTTTTCAGTTACACATGGATGAAAGAGAAAAGAATTGATTCTATCTCCCCAACACTTCCCATTTTTATCTCCTCTCCATTCACACTACAAACACTATGGTTCAGACCTTTATCATTTATTATCTAGAGTATTGTAATAGTTCACTAACTGGATTCCCTCAAATCAGTTTCCCCTTTCTCCAACTATCCTCTACTCAGTTGCCTAAAATATATTTCTAAAGTATAGTTGCAACTGGATCATTCCCCCACTCAAGAAACTTCAGAGGCTCCCCAATGATTCAAAAATAAAATACAAATTCCTCAGTTTGGCAGTCCTCCACAATATGGTTCTACAACCTATCTTTCCGGGGTGGGGGGGAGAGTGAGAACGAGAGCGAGAGAGAGAGAGTATGTGTGTGTGTGTGTGTGTATGTGTGTGTGTGTGTGTTTCTTTCACAGACTTCATTCAGTCCCAAAGAACCTGTACTATTTCTTACTCTCTATACACAGCATTTTATCTGCCTCATATATGCCTTTTCGCAAGCTGTCTCTTACGTGTGGAATAGTATCTTCTTACCTCTGCCTCACTTGAACTTCATAGTTCTATTTAAGTGATTAGTTCAAGTGCTACCTCCCTCAAGTGACCTTTGTAAATCCTCCCAGATTTTAATGGCCTCCTCTCCCAAGAAAATACTTTGTATTTATTTTATATGTGTAGTAGGGTATTCATACTATGGAGGATCAATAGGGGATGAGTCTACAGGTGCCACCCCATGTAATGTGAGTCACCTAGTCACAAGCTTGTATTAAATACCAGGCATCATGCTAAGTACTGGGGGTGTCAGAGCTCCCCTAGAAATATCCACAGACTTCATGGATATGCATGTTTGTTCCCATATTGAAAGTGCATGACATTTTGAAATTAAATAATTTTCTTATTAGCAACTAACAAAGGAAGAGTCATTAACTGTGGAATTTGAAAAGGATTGACCCTACCCTTCATCTCTCCTTCCTTCACGATCATCTTTTTTTATTGTACTATGTTATGGAAATGCTTATTTTATTCCATAAGTTAAAAATATTTTTTTAAAAATCTTCCTTTACTTCTCCATGGGTATCTGGAAAATGGGATAAAAGTGGTCTTCACCATTCAAATTACCTGGTGATTGCATCTGGCAGCTAGAGCAGGCTTTAGGGCATTGTGCTATCTCTCTTTCCACTAAGTAACTTCTTTCTGCTTTGGACCCAATCCTGAGAGGTTCATTCCTAGGAGAGGATGACTTAACAGACAGGTCAGACTTGTTTTCAAAATCTTTTTTGCTCTTTATACCCTCTCCCCAAAACTTTAGGGGAAAATACTTAAAACTTACATTTTGGTAGGTATAGGGTCTCCCCCCCAAAAAAAAGGTGGGGTATGGAAGACTATTCTATATTCAGTGTAGATCAGGTACAGAACAATTATATATTTACACTACAGAAAAAGTAAAAAATGCTAATCACAAAATATAAATATAGAAAGAACTCCTTAAGAAAGCAGCATATAACTATTGTTATATTCTTTTAAGAGGTTAAAATTGAAAACAATCAAAATATATTAGTTTGTGGAACTTCTAACTTTGCTTTTCACATTTCACCTCGACTATTCTCTAACCAAACAATTCCCTCTAGGTCCTTAACTTCTGACAAACTAAGCCAAAGATTAGATATCCTTCAGCTGGTGGTTGTATTCTCCTCTAAGAAGCACTGTGGTTAATTTTGAGAGGTAGATGTACACCTCTGGTAGTACAGCCAGCATTGAATGAACCCAGGATGTTCTGACCAGTCAAATTCATAAGCTAACCTGAAAACAAAGACATCTATCTTGAGATTGCTACTTTGCCAATATAACCTTATGTTTCTTTGCTAAAGTGTTAGCCAGAGACCAAAGCTCAAGGTTGCTTACATGAACCCCTGCTCTAGCTGCCACATGGAAGCAGACATCATACTGCCAAGGCAGAGAAGACCATGCCTCCATGAAATTTCAAGATTGTATGATGAGACTTGAAGAGTCTATGGGAGAGAGAGAGAATGAGAAAGAGAGAGAGACAGAGAGAAACAGAGAGAGACAGACAGAAAGACAGAGAGACAGAGACAGAGAGCAAGCAGGTCTATGGAATCATCCTTTCTTCTTGCTGTTTGGCCAGTGAGGGGCTTATTTTATCTCAAAGCACCAAAGACTTTTCAGTGCTGTGCCACATAGATCTCTTGAGTCACTGGAAGAGGAAGAGGAAGGGGAGATATGGCACACACTTCATGCAATGATCCCTATAAATCCTATTCCCATATATACTTCATAAAGTATATTTATTTAATTCCTAACCACTTTTATCTCTCTTGCAAAATATAAACTATTAGAGGGCACAGATTCTTTTTTGAGTGAATTTGTAACTCAGGTTACATATGTGTGAATTTTTTGTGAATTTGTAGCTCTAGTTACAAACTGTATCCCTAGAAAATGCTATCCACATCCAAAGAAAGAACTATGGAATTTGAATGCAGATCGAAGCATACTATCTGCTATTTTTTTTTCTCTTCTGTTGAGTTTTGTTTCCTCCTTCTGGTGGTTCCTCCTATTGGTTTTAATTTTTACTTACAACATCACTAATCTGAAAATATGTTTAATAAGAATGTATATATATATATAGCCTATATCAGATTGGGTGCTGTCTTGGGGAGGGAGGTGGAGAGGAAGGGGGAGGAAAATTTTAAAATCAAAAGCATATGGAAGTAATTGTTGATAAATCAAAATAAATAAATTAATTAAAAATGTATCCCTAGTATACAGAAGGTACAGCTACTTAGCACAGTGGATACAGTCCTGGACCTGGAATCAGGAAGACTTGAATTTAATACCTGCCTCAGATACTTGCTATGTGACCCTAGACAAGTTATTTAACAGCTGGCTGCCTCAGTTTCCTCTCCTAAAAATGGGAATGATAATAACATCTACCTCCTAGTATTGTTATGAGGATAAAATGAGATAGTATTTGTAAAGTTACTGCTAGCTATCATTATTAAATGATTAAATGAAAAAAGAATGAATAATTATAGTAACCCAAAAAATGATATTGTACTCTCCATTTTCACTTAAATCTTAGCTTGAGAAAGCATTGGATCACAGTATCATAGTACATGGACTTTATAGGTCATGTATTTCAGAACTGGAAGGGATCTTAGAGAGGCCATGTAGTGCAGTGGAAATAGGACTGTACCTAGTGTTAAATGTTGCATCAACACACTTGAATTTGAACTTAGTACTTGTGCGACATTGGGCAAGTCCATGAATCTCTTTGGGTCTCTGAACTAGTTGACCCCTGAGGTGCCTTCCAGCTCTGCTACTATGTCCTTCACATCATAAGCTCACAGAGTTCTAGGACTTAGACCTGCAAGGGACCTTAGAGATATTCAGGTACAACCAGCCCATCTTAGAAATAAGGATCTCAGTGCCTATAGAGGTGGGTGAAGCCATTTGCCCCAAGTTACACAGAAGGAACTCTACAGAGGAAGAATTTTAACCTACGTCCTCTGACTCCAAATTTAGTGTTATTTCCACCATTTCCCCCTTCTGAATGTTGAACTTAGAGTGAAGAAAGCCTAGTTTTAAATGCTGAATCAGATTGTGATATAATTGAATGAATACTTGGTTTGGGGTCAAGAAGACATGAGTTTGAATCCTGCCCTTTACATTTAATATCTAGGTAATCATGGGAAACTCATTTGAACTCTGGACATCAGTTTTCTTATTTGTAAAATGAGGAATTTGGATTAATAATAGCTAATGCTTATATAGAGCCTGCTATGTGTCGAGCACTATGCTAAGCACTTTACAATTATTATCTCATTTGATCCTCATAACAACCCTGGGAAGTAGGTGCTATTATTATCCTCATTTTACAGTTGAGAAAACTGAGGCAAACAGAAGTTATGTGATCTGCCTAGAGTCAAACAGCTAGTAGAGATGTGAGGCCAGATTTGAGGCCAGGTCTTCCTGACTCCAGGTCCAGGGCTCTATCTATTACACCACCTAGGTGCCCCAGGCATATTAGATGACCTCCAAGAACCCTTCCAGCTCAAATCTGTGATTAAGCTACTTTGGTAATGTGTAAACAAAACTTCATTCCAGTGAATTGTTGTATCATTTGCAACATCTGCCTTTTAGTATTATATACCCAGAGAGCCAAGGTATATGTGTGTGTTTAAAGAAGCCAAAGTCATCTTTTCCCTAAATAATGCCAGGAACATGTGTTCCACAGATTCCCAAAAGAGCTAATAGTTATTCCTGCAAGTAAGGCAGATTTTTAATGGCCATACTACTGTGTGTAGTGAAAAGAGAACTGAACTTGGATCTAAAAATTTAGATTGAAGTCCAGATTCCAATCAATATTTAGTCCCCAGGTGACCATGAACAAATCTCTTTGCTTCTGGAAAACTGTTCTGTCATCTGTATAATGGAAGTAACAATAGCAGCACTACTTCTCTTGCAGGGTTGTTGTGAGGGAACTGCATTTCAAATGGTGATGCATGATTTATTATAATGGCTAGTTTATTTTATATACAGAATAGCATTAACATATTTTAAAAGTAAGTGTTTGGATAATAGATACTTTCCACTTTATACATAATTGCTAGGATGGTACTTCTGAGGTTTATGAAGGATCCTAGTGTCATATATTTAGAATTGGAAGGGGAATGAAAGGCCATCTTACCCATCTCTCTCATTTTACAGATGTGAAAGCCAAGGCCCAGAAGCTGAGTGAAATGCCTAATGTCACATAAGTAGTGAGTGGCATGGCTTGAATTCAAAGTAAGGTGCTCTAATTCCTAATCCAGCAGTCTTTCCACTGCCTGAATATTCACAATAGATCCTATACCAAAAGCTTATTTGCAGAATAAATGATAAAGGAATGAATGGTGACTCCCTTTTGGACTTTCTCCTTCAACCCAAAAGAGAAGCAAATATTTGCTGAAAGTCACATACCCTACGTGATTCCTCCCTCCCTCTTTCTTTTTTTTTTTAAACCTTTTTAAAGAAGGGGATTGTCCAATGCTCTGCCTGGACCCTATGCCTCTGATAGAGCTGGACTCTACTTGGAGAAATTAACTGACTGTACAACAGTAATAAAGGACCAAAAGCATAAGGCCAATATTAAGGGATGCCAAGATGAAATGACTGGCTGAATGAATAAGCATTATTCATAAAAATCCTACTATGTGAAAAGCACAGTGCTCAACTCTGGATAGGAAAATAGAAAAGGAAACTATTCAGTCCCTCTCTCAGGAAGCCCACATTCCAATAGGATAAGAAAATATACATAGGATATTTCTGCAAATCAGATGGAAAGGTCCAGTGGTTCTTAGAGTACAACAGCAAAGCGCATGATAAAGCATCTTTGGTATAGTTTCCAGTAATAAAATCCTATCCTTTCTGCTGGTGAACGATTTTTTTTTTCATGATTTTCAGGTAGTCCAACAATTCTAATATCGTCTCTCCTCAATCTGTTCTCCAGATCAGTTGTTTTTCTAATGAGATATTTCAGATTCTCTTCTATTTTTTTTCTAGTTTTATTATGTCTTGGTGTCATTTGATTCCCCTTGCCCAATTCCAGTTTTCAAGGATTTATTTTCCTCCTTAAGATTTTGGACCTCTTTTTCCAATGGGTTAATTTTTTTTTCATAATTTCCTTGGATTGTGTTTTTCCCCTAATTTTTCCTTGATCTCACTTATTTGATTTTAAAATTCCTTTCTAGTCCTTCTAAGAACCTTTCGGACTTGTGACCATTTGGCATTACTTTTTGGAGTAGGAGTAGCTTTTTTACCTCACTATCTTCCTTTGAAAATGAACCCAGTTCTTCTTTTAAACCATAGTAGCTATCTATGGTTGGGATCTTTTTCCTTTGCTTACTCATTTTTATTTTATTTTATTCTTAACAGTTTATTATTGAAATCAGGTTTCAATCCCAAGTGTGGGTAATGATGCCCCAGGCTTCAGGTTCTTCTTACCACTATTTTCTGAATTCTGTCTGGGGGCCCAACCTCAGGTCCTCCTCACCTCCCCTAAACCACAGTTAGGGCCCCAGTCACACTGTCCCAAAAATGCTCTTATTCCTTGCAGTACCACACTCACCTGGCATGTGCTTGCTCCTCCTCACCCACCCCTACAGCCTGGGATCACATCTGGTCAGTACTACTAGGTCTGGTGTCCAGAAACAGCTGGGGGTCTTTGAATCTTCCCCCACTCAGTTGTCTGATCCCCACACTGTTCTTTAGAAGAAAGTTTGTGAGCTGGAAGTTCCTGAGGTCTAATCTGCTTTTCAACCTGAAACTGACTCCGGGCCTACTGTTTGTTGATTCAGTGGAGTCAGCGACAGGTGTTTGCCCTTCACTCAGGCCACACCTCATCCCCTGAAGGTCTTGTCTTTTCCTGAGGTCTTCTTAAGTTGTCTCAGGAGGACAACTGCTTTATCCTTTTATTTTTACAAAATGATGGAAAAATCATTTCGAAGTGATGTTCTGTCTGCTGTGGGAGAGCCTGGAATTTTCTGACCTGAATTTTATGCCATCTTCCCTATCCAGCTCCACTGGAGGCCCTGGTTTTGAATCCTGACTCTGCTATTTAAAAGCTGTGTGACCTGGATCAAATTGCTTAAACTCTCTGGGCTTAAGTCTTTGAACTGAGAAAGTTGGACTAGATGACCTTAAAGATGCCTTTAAACTCTAAAGAAGTGATGTTACCAGGTCAAAAAGAATGTACATTCAGTGGTCTTTTTAAGCTAGTGTTATTTCCTCTAAAGTATGCTATGAACTCCAAGCATTTTGTCTGTGTACAAGCAGGTTTTATGTAGTTTTATAACAGTGTATATAAAGCAGCTAGGTAGCACAATGCATAGAGCATCAGGCCTAGAGTCAGGAAGACCTAAGTTCAAATTCAACCTCAGACACTTACTAGTTGTGTGACCCTGAACAAGTCATTTAACCCTGTTTTCCTCAGTTTCCTCGCCTGTAAAATGAGCTGGAGAAGGAAATGGCAAACCACTCCAATATCTTCACAAAGAAAACCTTAAATTGGGTCATGAAGAATAGGTCCTGACTGAAATGCCTGAGCAACGAAAGCAGTGCATATGTATGGCATTATTTTGTGCATATATCTAATCTTCCCTACCATTTCCTCAGGTCAAGGATTTCATTCTATCTAGACTCAATTTCTCCTACCACTTAGAACAGTGTTATATACTAGATAATAGTGTTAGTTAGAGTGGTTAGAGTGTTGGACCTGGAATCAGGAAGACCTGAGTCCAAATATGGTGTCTGACAATTAATAGATGTTAGATCCTGGTTAAGTCAGTTAACCTCTGTTTGCTTCAGTTTCCTTATCTATAAAATGGGGAAAATAATACCACCTACATGGTAGGGTGGTAGGGTTATTGTGAGGATCAAATTAGATAATAATCATAAAAGTGCTTAGTACAGTGCCTGGCACATAGAAAGCATTATATAAATATTAGTTATTATTATTTACATGGCAGATTAAAGTGCAATTGATTTGGAAACAGAAATTCCCTCCACTGGCTCTGTAAGAAGAATAGATTCCTGTCTATGAACAGGAAATTATTTGCCATGTGGCTATTATGGGCAACAGGGGTAGCACAAGTACTACAGCATTAGATCTGGAGTCAGGAAGACAAATTCAAATCTTGCCTCAGACATTTATTAACTGTATGACCCTGAACAAGTTCACCCAAATTCTCTCAGCTTCGGTTTCCTTATCTGTAAAATGAAGATAAAGATAAAAGAGTTGCAAAGATCCCATGAAATAGAAATTTAAAGCACATTTATATAGAAATGCCAGCTATTATTATCATGTACTAATATTTCCATGACCCTTTAGCCCAGATTTTTTTACATAAATGATATCCATCTGAATGTATCAAGTCCCAAAGAATTATAGAGCATCCTCAATGAGACCATGATTACTCAGAAAAGATCAACCTAACAATCCATACAGGAAAAACTAAATGGTTAGAAAATGTCTATTGACTGTGGCATACAGTTGGATAACTAGCCCATTAACTTGCATATAGCTATGTATCTATTTATCTATCTACCTATCTATTTATCTACCATGTATTTCTATGCATAAATAGAGAGATAAAGAAAGATAGAGATACTTGGGAAAATTATTACAAATGAACCCAAAGTTGAACCCAGATAATTGAACAGGAAGAAGAGAGAGGTCTGGATTGCATTTGGGAAATTGTACAGTGCTTTTAAAGATGCTAAGTCATTCCTTAGCATGAGAAAACACCCTTTAAAAAATGTTCTCCTTATGATACTCTATGGTTGTGAACCTTGGAATGTTGAAATTTCCCAAAGAATCAAAATGTGGGTGTGCCAAAGGTCAATGGGTAGACACATGGCAGCCACAAGTAGGCTACAACATAATTCCAAGGATATCTAATCAACCAATAAACAAGTGTCAAGTGAGTCTACTACTGTGTGCTATATACCAGATATACAAAAGCAGTTCCCACCCCCAAGAGGCTTACATACTATAGGGTAAACATGTGTGTTTGTGTTTTGTGGGTGTGTGGGTATATATAGATACAGATATAAATATAGATATGCATGTATGTATCTATACACATATTTCATGTGTGTGTTATATGTGTTTATACATGTGTGGATATGTTCATATACAAATATAAACATAAATACATATATATACATGTATATTGTAAAGAAGATAAATTCAAGGTAGTTTGTGGAAAAAGGGTACTAATACTAGAGGCATCAGAAGAAGGTTCATGTAGAAGGTGGTTTTATTCTGGGTTTTGAAGGAAATCAGGATTTCAAGGGACCTATGGTAAAAAGGGAGAAATTTTCTGGCATAGAGAACTGCCAGCGCAAAAGCATGGTATAAAATGTCTGTGAAAAGCAATATTCAGGTCAATGTGACTGGATGTAGAGTGTGGAAGAGAGTAATGTGTAAAAAGTCTGGAGAGGGGCCAGGATGCCCCAGAAGCAAAAGGGAGCTAAGAAATTGTTGGTTCTTAACTCTCTTGAGCATTGGGGTAACATGGTCAGAACCGTGCTTTCACTAACTGTACCAGATCTAAAATTGTACTATAAAGCCTCAAAACTATTTGGTCCTGGCTAAGAAATAGAGTGGTAGGTCAGTGGAATAGATTAGGTAATATAATAATATAATAATAAGACATAGTAGTCAATAACTACAGTAATCTACTGTTTGATAAATACAAAGACTCCAATTTCTGGGATAAGAACTCACTATATGAGAAAAACTGCGGGGAAAACAGTATAGCAGAACCCAGGCATAGATCAACATCTTACACCATATACCAAGATAAGATCAAAATGGGCACATGATTTAGGCGTAAAAGGTGATACTGAAAGCAAATTGGCAGAGCAAGGAATAGTTTACCTGTCAGACCTATGAAGAAGGGAAGAATTTATGAACAAACAAGAGATAGAGAACATTATGGAATGCAGAATGGATAATTTTGATTACTTTCAATTGAAAAGCTTTCACACAAACAAAGTCAATGCAACCAAGATTAGGAGAAAAGCAGAAAGCTGGGAAACAATTTTTACACCCAGCGTCTCTGATAAAGGCGTCATTTCTAAAATATATAGAGAACTGAGTCAAATTTATAAGAACACAAGTCATTTCCCAATTGATAAATGGTCAAAGGATATGAATAGGCAGTTTTCAGATGAAAAAATTAAAGCTATCTGTAGTCATATAAAAAATGCTCTAAATCACTATTGATTAGAGAAATGCAAATCAAAACAACTCTAAGGTACCACTTCACACCTATCACATTGGCTAATATGACAAAAAAAGGAAAATGATAAATGTTGGAGAGATGTGGGAAAATTGGAATACTAACACATTGTTAGAATTGTGAACTGATCCAACCATTCTGGAGAGCAATTTGGAACTATGCCCCAAAGGCTATGAAACTTTGCTTACCCTTTGATCCAGCAATACCACTACTAGGTGTGTATCCTAAAGAGATCATAAAAATGGGAAAAGGACCCACATGTACCAAAATATTTATAGTAACTCTTTTTGTGATGGCAAAACATTGGAAATTGAGGGAATGCCCATAAATTGGGGAATGGCTGAACAAGTTGTAGTATATGAAAATAATGGAATATTATTGTTCTGTAAGAAATGATGGTTTCAGAGAAACCTAGAAAGACTTACATGAACTGATGTTGAGCAGAACCAGGAGAACATTGTACACAGTAACAGCTATATTGTGTGATGACCAACTTTGATAGACTTAGCTCTTCTCAATTATAAAACAATCGAAGACAATCCCAAAAAACTGATGATGGAAAATGCTATCCACTTCCAGAGAAGGAACTATGGAGTCTGGATGCAGATCAAAACATACTATTTTCTCTTTTGTTGTTGTTATTGTTGTTGTTTTTTCTCATGGTTTTTTCCTTTTTGTTCTAATTCTTCTTTCCCAACATGACTAGTGTGAAAATACGTTTAATATGATTGTACATGTATAGCCTATATCAGATTGCTTGCTGTCTTGGGAAGGGGGTAGGAGAGGGAAAGAGAGAAAAAAATTTAGAATCCAAAATAAAAGGGAATGTTAAAAACTAAAAAAAAAAAAAACCTGTGCTTTCAGAAAATCACTTTGGAAAGTGAATGGAATATGGGTTAGATTAGGGAGAGAAGAGGTAGGGAGCCCATATGAGGCTGTTGCAATAGTCCAGATGAAAAGTGATGAGAGTCTAAATTAGGGTTGTGGCTGAGTGGAGAGAAAGGGTGTCATATATGAAAGACTAATGGACAAAGAGAGAACAAACAATATAAAAAAGCCAAAGACAGCATAGGGAAAAGCCAACACTCTACTATAACTCACAAAATATAAAAATACCTAGATACAGGTCTCTAGTAGTTGAGAAGATTGATTTTTTTCTGTGTGCGGAAAGGGGATGGGGGAAATCTATGGAAAAACATGGGCAAGAGGTACAAAGAATGACAAGGCAAGGATGAGTTATAATCCGAACTGGAAGAGGGCATATCCACACCAAAGAGTTCATGAATGCATTGCAATCAAAAGTATAGGACAATTATGGGGCATAATGTTGAGCAGTTAAGGGGCATAGAAGAATAGTGCCAGGTTGTGTCATCAGGGATGTGCTGGTAAATGTTTAACTGTTATCAGGGGAAGGGAGGGCATGTATGACACACTTTTAAGTTTAAACTTCATTATTAACATTTTATCCACTGCTTTCTTAAGCGTAGACAAACAACAAAACAATAAATCAAGCACTGATTTGTATCGTTTTGCCAACTTCTAAAGTGTAAATGCTCACACTGAAAATTTAGCAATCAGCTCTCAAGAGCCCTCACGAGTTGGTTACAGTATACCACTGAGTGTCATAATGGTGAATAGAGGAGAGAAGAGGAATATTCTATAACTCCAGTGGGGTGGTCTATTTTTCCTTTCCTTATGAGTCAGAAGGAAAGAATCAAGCCAAGAAAATTCCAGTAAAGCGTGAAATCATAGAAAACCACAGCCATAGCCATTACAAATTCAGACAATTAAGTGCTCTCCCTCACTCTCTCTGTCTCTCTCTGTCTCGAGTCTCTCTGTCCATCTGTTTCTCTCCCTCTCTCTCAATAGAGAGAATATACACATATATTTGTATATGTGTATGTGTGTGTGTGTAAGCTTGATCCTGAATCTTAGCCATTCTGGACTCTTTCAAGATCTTTTAATAATCATTTATTGAAATAATAGTGGTGAATTTTTCCAACTTAGAACAGATGTGAATCTCTAAGTTTTCAGTAGGAAACTACTGATTTGTTTCACTGAATTATGGCATTACACTATATTCTGACACTCCATGAAATATAATTTTGTGAGTAAAGCTTTTAAGACATAGGAAGCCATGTTTGACGTAGAAAGAATAAAACCATTATTAGCTTAATACAGTTGATGTCCCAGGTGGGACTGCATATTTGAAGTGTCTGCTTACTGCTGTCATACTTACCTCTGCTGCTTAGAGATCAAATATAAATAGTAACCATGGGGACTCAGGCCACTTCCCCACTCTGGGCCTTCTTTTCTGTCACTGTGTTATGTTCCCAGCTGCCACAATCCCATGTGTCATAGCAATAGAATCAAAGTCCTTTTCCAATTTTAACCCAGACTTCCACACAGTGAAATCTTACATAATTCTAGATAAAGATATTGTATGGCAAAATGAGCATTTATTGACTCTGGATAGAACTTCTGTAATATACTATTCAGTATGATATTGTCTTTTATAGATTTACTTCAGCAAAGTAAATGCACAAATAAATACTTTTTAATCCTTAAATGTGTTAGCAGTACTAGGTTAATGAACCACTCTCTCTCTCTCCCCAACAACAATTGATTACTTTTTCCCCCTTAAGTATCCTACAGATGACCTTAACTCTTCACAGCCTAAATTATTCTTCTGAACCTAGGAAAAGAGAAGGGAATGGAAGGGGGTCAGGTGAAAAGGAAAGGGAAGGAAACTGAAAGGGAGGAAGGGGAAGAGAAGGGAAGAAGGATAGAAAAAATGTTTTCTAGAGTTTTTATTTCTCTATGATTTCATCACTTCCTCAGCTCAACAATCTTCTATTACTATCAGTAGTAATTAGCAAAGGGTGATAGGATGGGATGGGGAACACTTCCTTCCCACTGTGTTTGCAATGTGAGTGTGAACAGACAGAAGACCACAAGGTATGCAAGAACATCACAAGGAAGAAGTATGATTTGCTACCCCCCAGTACACTGTAACCCTGGGATAAAGGAGCAACCCCACAGCCCCAATATATGCCTGCCATGTTCAAGATGTTGCATTACCTTCAAACTCTTTTCTCAAGGTCCCCTGTTGCAAATGAATTTACCCCAGGTGCCAGCAACTCCACTTATTTGTAATACATCTGTCATAGGACCCCAAGCTAGTCCCTGAAATTAAAACAACAGTGAATCTTTCTCATACCAGTAGACCCCTCTGCTGACCTTACCAGAGGACATGAACAAAAATTTCTTTGGATGGGTAGGCATGGATTAGTTTCTGCCTGTATCTTAAGAGGAACTATTAGAATCAATTAGGTCATAGAATCATTGATTCATTTGAATATTGTCGTTTCTTTCAATAATACTGGAGAGCAGCAAATATGCCTTTCCTGAGTATAATCTTCAGGTTAAATAGCCTTTTGTTCCTTTAACTAATTAATATATGTCATGAACTCAAGACCCTTTACCATTCAGGGATCCTTGTTCTCAATGTTCTACAACTTGTCAATGATATCTATGCTTCCTAACATATAGTAACCAAGAATGAATCCAATAGTCCAGACATGAGGTAATCAGAACAGTGTACAGCAGTATTGTCATCTCCTTTCTACTAATAGGAATCACTCCTTTTGTTTCTCTTAATGTAACTTTTGAAGCCATGTTTTCATTTTAAACTCAATTTGAAAAGTAACTTCCTATGGGATACTATATCAAAGCCCTTGTAAAAGTCAAACATGTACTGTATTTTATTAACTTTGAAATATTATCCAGCAAAAACTATAAAGTTCATCATAACTTCATTCTTTGTTATAGATTCAAAGCATTTTGAAATATACAAAAAGATGGCAAAGAGATGGATAACTACACAGGTGAATTGGAAGATTGAAAAATGGTCTGATTTAAAGGGTTTTGGTGCAGAGCCCAGGTAAATATATGTTTTCAGAAATGGGCGACCCTCACGAGGATCTCATTTATATTATAAGACCTTGAGTAATGAAGATTTGTTCTTCTCCCATCATTGCTTTTCTTTAAAACAAGACAACAAAATTTACTAATATTTTTTGTTTTTAAAAAACATTAACATTCATTTCTGAAAAAATTCCTCCATCCTTCCCTAACCAGCAAAATATCTAATATGAAAAAAGATTGAAAATAAGATAGGACAAGATTACTCGGGGAAAATTAACATTAGCTGGGTTTGACATTTAAACATACATTATTTTACATACATAGTCACCCATTTAAGAAATGAAGGAAGGAAGTACACTTTAAAATTCTTCTCCAGAGTTATGTTTGGTCATTATAATTTCACAGCATTAATTTTTTCCTGTTCTTTCCATTTACATTGTTGTAATCATTGTACATTTTTTTTCTTGCTTTAGTTTACTTAACTCTGAATTTGTTCACTTAAGTCTTCCCATCCTTTTCTTAATTCTTCATCGTCATCACTTCTTACTGCTGGGTGATATTTAATTACATTCATCAGCCACAATTTGTTTATTTATTCTCCATTCAATGGGACTGTTTCATTTCTAGTTCTTTGATACCACATAAAAAAAGTGCTACTATAAATATTTTGGTGTCTATAGTGCATTTCTAACTAGCTTTGAACTGCTTGTATTCTAGGCTTAACAAGGGATCTCTGGATCAAGGGGTATTGACCTTTTGGTCACTTAAAACAGAGTTCAAAATTATCCTCTAGCGTGGTTGGACCAATTCACAATTTCACCAGCAGGGTGTTGTAAGTTTGTCTTCTCATAACCCTTCCAACATATAATTCCATCTTTTCTCATATTTGGCAATTTGCTCAGTGTGCAAAGTTCAGGGTCCTGCATGTTCCATTGGTATTCTTGCAGGATCCCATATGGTGAATTTATGGAAGATCTTGGCCAAGAAGTCACCCACTATAGATAAGCATAAATAGGCTATGATCAAAACTAATGTAAGAAATATCTAAACAAATTATACCACAAGCCCCCTTAAGTATTTAATGTTCATTCACCATTAAGTTTAAATTATTTGATGATTGACAGATAAACTATTGCTGAATAGCCTGGTAAGAGAAAGTCTCTGTTGTGATAAAATGCTGTTCCTGGAACAACCTCCAAACAATAGAGTTTATAGCTAAGTTCTTTTGCCCTCCCTTGGGTAACTTTCCATTTCCCATTTCTTTGCAAAGACTGTGTGTGGAGGATTTATGGTCTTTCTATTTCTATTTTTCCCATAGTACATTTCCCCTAGTATATGGCACAGGATGTCAGCTGTTTTACAGGACAAAAATTATTTTACTGAAGTTTAAGAGAATCTGAGAGTATATCTCATATAAAGTAAGTTGATTCATAATAAAATCATTCATATTTTATTAATACATTAATTATATAATTATTTTAATGATACATTGGTATAGCCAGGTAACATAGTCTATAAAGCACTGGGCCTAGAGTCAGAAAGAACTGAGTTCAAATCCTGTTTCAGACATTTACTAGCTCTGAGACACTGAGAAAAATCACTTTCAAAGTAAGTCATTTAACTCCTCTTTACTTGTTTCCTAAATGGCAAAATGATGATAATAAGAGGTTTTTTTTTTTGAGAATCAAAAGAGATGTATATAAAGCACTGAGCAGTAGGTGGTATATAAATGCTTTTTCCCTTCCCCTAAAGCTGTATTGCAACATGTAGTCCTGAAAAGCATTTATAATATTGCTTGGTCAACTTTGTTCATTCCTAACATGGTTCTATGGAACTCACTCTTCCTGATAATGTTATATCAAATGTCTTGTATTTCAAAAGTTGTCCAGAGCCATACCTAGAATAAGGCATCTGGGCTATGTCCCAAAGCAAAAAAAAAAAAAATACCATTTCCACTCTTTTAACAAGTAAATACAACAAGGTTTAACACTTAGTTATCAAGTATAATTATTTAGAATTGAAAGCTGCCAATTCCAGCTTAGATTCTTATAATCTAGCAACTTCTTAGAGTCTTAAAATCTAGCCACTGCTCAGATTCTTAAAATCTAGCCAATAGCTCACTAACATTCAGACTCCTTAAGAGTCTGCCCAACATGATTGATATTCTAATAAACGTTGTCTTTGGCTGAAAGAAGGCTTGGGTTGAATTCTTTCAGGCAGGACCCACATGTTGTGATTTTGGGGTTCCAGTAACTCTAAACTCCTAAACTTCAACATTTTGGGGATCCTTATGGGGAAACTGCCAAACCCCAAGTTCGTCTCTAGCCAAGACTGGAAGGTATGTAAGCCTCCCCACCCCTTTCTTGCTCTGCAGTTGGAGTCACTCTCTGAGCACCAAGGCTTGGAGGTGCTTTTTGGGCAGACAGTTATAAGGCTGTCTAGCACTTGGCCTGACACTCTCAGGCTCTTGGTCCACTGGGTCAGTTTGAGGCCATAGATCTGGGTGCACCTTCCTCAACAAAGAGGACAAGGACAGATACCCTATCTGGAAGTGTATGCCCAATTCTGTCAGTTCTCTCAGTGCTAGGGAATTGGGGAAAACTGCAGTTGGTTTTTAGTTCCCTGAGGCTTACTTACTCCCTTCCCTCTACATCCCTGAATCCTCCTTCGTGGAGATTACAGGGAAAAGTTAGAACAGCTAAAAATATCTTGGCAGATTCTGGAGGTTTTGTGATTCATCATTAAGGAGTTTTAAAAATCCTCCTTACAACCCTGTTCACTCTTTTCTCCCACTCCCTTCCCTTGAGTCAAGAGGGTATCTATTAACCCCTCTCATAGGAGAAGAGAGTTTCACCCTTTACCCCTCACCTTTGATTTTACCCTCCTCCACCTGGGAAAGGAAGGAGGTGGGAGGGGCAGCAGCTACAGCATGGGCCCCCCTGGCAATGGCCTTGGGCGCTGGGGCAACCTTTGCCTGGAAGCATCACCCAGGTTCAGCACATCCTGCTCAAGGTAATGAAGCTAGCCTCCAAAATTGGGTAAGCACACTCTTTTAAATTTGTAGTTTTAACTGTTAATGATGAGATGCTGATTCTCTGTGTAAAGTAATTTGGAAATGAATTTAACGAAATTGAAGTCACCTGATTGGTAATGGGTTTGTTTCAAGTTTCAAATTGGTGAACTTTTTGTATCAGTTATGTCAAGCAACTTTTCATAATTTAATTACCGCTAAAATAATTTGGCTATTGTTGGTCATTGTTTTAATGTATAAACTTGCCAAAAAGCTTGTTTGGGTTTTGTCTTGCTAAGAATTTACAATTACATAGGAATAATCTTTAATGATTGGCTTTTTGAATCAGGACAAATTTAAATTTGAGATGTAAATCCTGGAAAAGTTTTTCCTAAACTATGATTAGTGAAACTTGCTGTTTGAGGTAAAAGCTTATAGGATTTATTTTGAGTTTTCTAATGGATCATAATAATCCTTCAATCAATAATGCACCATCTGAGAAATACCACAAGCTACTCAGAGAATGTGATACTGGTGGGGGAAGTTAGCAGTGGGAAAAAGCTAAGAGGACAATTTTAGCCTTAGTCTAAGATGGGATCCTCCTGGCTCAGTTTCCCCATTATGTTCCTTTGAAAAGGGAAGTTACCCACCTAGCTATTCCTGAGTCTGGCTATGATGTGGATTTGATACAGCATGGTTGGAAAACTAACTTATCTGAATCCAAACAGAGCTAAGGATATTTTATCCTGTCATTTGGGCCCTGCAGTCTTTTCTGTCAGATTTGTGTCTTCCAGACTATGGGTCATTCACCTACAATTGGTAGCAAACAGCAGGTATCAGCCAATGTCCCCCCATTGTTTCCTGGATGTAGCCTGTGCTCAGTTCCAGTCACCCTCCTCTTTGGGACACCCTCGAGGCAGGGACAGCTCTATGCCCCTTGCCAGTAGGGAGCAGTTTCAGAAGCCAAGCCCTTTGCCTCTTACCCCAAAAGAATTTGGGTCCCATTTGTTTGAGGGAGGAATGATGGGGTTGGGATCTAGACCCCAGAAAGGAAAAAAACCTGAACTTTCCCACAGGGCCAAATCTCTGGCTTTTGCCTGAGGCTATAATCCCATCAACTGGTCTTTCCTTGTAGTTACACCCAATCTCCCAATTCTCTGTTACCTTTAACCTAACCTAGTACCTCCGGGCCATTTCCTGCCCTTAATCCTAGCTAGGCTCCATTCTCCCTTGGCCAAGTGGTTCAGCTCCCAGGAGTTCTGTTCACTCCAGTTTACTGGCCATTCCCATCCAGACCCTCCAGTCACTCCAAGCTACTTGGCCACTCCAAGATCCCTCCCACAGTCTTTCTGTATATAAGGTCCATCTTGTCTCCATTAAAGTGCTTAGATTCTTATAATTTATCCATTGCTTAGATTCTTAAAATCTAGCCACTGCTCAGATTCTTAAAAACTAGCCAATAGCTCACTAACATTCAGACTCCTTAAGAGTCTGTCCAATATGACGGGATGTTCTAATAAAACTTGTCTTTGGCTGAAAAAAAAAAGCTCCCAGTTCCCTTCAGTGGTCATAATCTTGGTGGGCAAGGTGAGGACCTCACTGTTTTGACTTTGAACTGTTTCCATTCCATTGTACCTTCTCCTAAATTGGCCCTGAGGTATTCAATTGAGGAGAGTGTTCTGGGGTCTCTGTCTTCACACAATGAGGCAGTGCCTCAAAGCCTTTGCTTTGCTTCAACTGAATGTGTGTTTCATGATGCTTACCCTGGGAACCAAAACTGAGAGTTATATCTCTTGACATACCTGTATAAAATTGATGGAATGCAGGTACACAGTTTGCATTCCTCAATTATCTGAACTATGCTTAAGGCATTTCTACTTACTTCAAACCCTCCTTCTTTCAGCTCCCACCCATTCCAACTTCTAATATATTGACTTCTAAAAATTGCTTTGGGTCATTGCTCTCCTTGATGGTTTACTTTTTCTTTACACCTTCCCTCTAGACAAGGCTTAATGGCTGATTTTATATATTTTTAAATTATTTTAATGATATACTTGTTTTTATATCACCTACATATATTGATCTATTCCCTTCATCATCTAGCCTTCCCTGGGGGCCATCCCTTATAATATAGAATGAAAGGGGAAGGGGGGGGTGGGACAGAGAGAGAGAGAGAGAGAGAGAGAGAGAAAGAGAGACAGAAAGGTTCTAAAAACTAACCAATGTATAAAAAAAGCTTGACTTTATATGCTATGAACCTATGCTACGAACTTTATATGTTATATACCTACAAACTAAATTAAGCTGATCTAATTTTTTAAGTTTTTTTTTTTCTGACAATAGAAGTAAAAGACTTTTTTTTTTTTCCTGGACCCTAGCCTTTATTTTCCCTTTAGCTCAAAAATGTTTTCCTAATCACCCAAGCTTTATTTAATCATGACCACTGAAATCTATTAACCAAAAAAAAAAAAATCCGAAATTGTTTTTCGTCTTTCTTTGGCAAACAGCTTCTTTCAGGCTTTCATAGCTATATTTCTTCCAGTTATCTTCATCTAGTTCTGCTTTTAATGTTTTCCTGGAGAGGCAATTAATTATTCAATCTCTCTCTTCTCAGCTTCTCATCTGGGGTTCTCTTCAATCTTTTACTCTCCACTTCATGTCCCTTTAATTACAACACCACCACCTCTACCACTACCATCACCACCATTATCATATAGGAATCACTGCAAAATTTCCTTTGAATTATCACCTCTTAGCAGCTACATTTCCAAGTTCTTGGCCTCTTCACATATAACATTTGCATAAAAATGGCACATTTTCAATTCTTCTGGTTCCTCAGGAGTCCCTAAATCCATAATGATTTTTTTTTTGTTATATCCTCTTTCATGTTCTTCTGGAAACATTTAAAAATTCAGAAATAGTTTTACAAAGTCAAGTCAGTTGATAAACTTTCTATTCATTTCTTTGTATTGTCCAGATTTTACTTTTGAATTATATGATATGAGGTAGTATGAAACATGCATATTTGTACATTTTCTTCTTAATCTTTCCATAATTATCTCAAAGATAACTATTAATGTACTAAAGCTATTATATTAGTGAATTTTCACATTTTTATCTGTTTATTCATGGTTAATGGAACTCTTCTCCAAAATGTAGGAGATGATTGGTTTTGAAAGATAGGTTTTGTCTAATGCTTTATTTCCTCACAATTTTTAGACTCTAGATTACAATGATGTATATCTTAAGCTAATTATGTAAAAAAAAAGTAGCAGGGAAGCTTAGTAGATAAAGAATTTGGAAGACTCAGGCTTGGGTCTTTTAAATTTCCAATGCCACATCCAGTTCTCTAAGATTATGAACTGTTTAACAGTTGAACTATTGCATTGGTAAAGGGAATTTCCTCATAAGGAGCTCCCTACATCAATAAAATAACATAGTTGGCAGGCACACATATTGATTCTTCAGAACTTCATACAAAATTATTTCTTTAACAACAGCAAAGGTTCACTAGCACACACACACACACACACACACACACACACACACACACACACACACACACACACACATCAGACTGGCAGCATCCTTCCTGAAAAGAACGTCTACCTACAGAAGTTCTACAGCTAATTACTTTGAAACATACTTTGGGGCATAATTAAATTACAGAAAGTCCAGTGGTTATTTTTATCAGTGTGAGGGGCAGTTAAAATAATAACTTTGCTGTCATTGTGATTTTTTTTTGCTTTGAAATATAAGTATACTTTTTATTGAAATAAAATTCCAGTGTCATAACTTTCTGACTCCTTCAAGGTTTTTGAAAATGAAGTTTGGGGTTTAGCTTTATTTCCATAGCTATAAGATCTTGTCATATATGTTGTAGAGGGAATTCCATTCTGCATATGGTCTGATTTAGATGGCCACTGAGGTCTTTCTCAACTCTGATATTCTCTGACATTGAGGATAATCTTAGACTTCCTTAAGGAAGGCATAGTGTAGGGTGGAGTACAGATGGTGGAGTATGAGGAAATGGTACAGTCTAGTTCCACTATATCTCCTTCACAAAGATCTAGAATATGCAGACCAAATTCCTATTAGGAAAACCAAGAAAAAGTTGCAATAAGTTGTTTTTTCAGCCTAGAGTGCCTTAGGTAGACAAACACAGAAGTCTTTGGACACTGAGGATGTGAGACTGTCCAAAGAGCACATATGGTGGAGAGCATCCCAATGCCCAGGGACTGAAAGGGCCAGGACAAAAAGAGATCCTAGAGAATCATTGACCTAGCACAATGGGTAGGAATGAGTGCCATCTGGCAGCTCTGTTACCCACTACCAACTTCTGGATCACAGATCTAGAGCAAAGAGGAATAGTTACCAACATGGGTCTTTTTTGTGTATTGAGCAAGGAACAAGATCCAGACAGAAATCTGAGCTACATAGTTCTGCTACCAGGAACAGAACAAGAGATTCAGTTCTAGCATCCAGGCCAGCATGGAAGAGTGGAGTGGAATAACAGAGGCAGTAGTCCAAAACCAAAGAAAAGCCTGTACCTTAGTCATTCTGAAGCTGCAAAGTCTTCCAGTAGGCTAAGTGATTTAGTCTAGCAACAGTCTACTGAAACTTCCAACTAAGGACAAAATGAAAGACTCAAATCTGAGTCAGGAACTTACAGAGCAGAGACTAGCAGGGCAGTGAACAGACTTTGCCCTGCATTGTATCACTTTGGGAGGACTGAAAACTTGTAGATCCCCAGCTTGAGCTGTGAAAACAGCAGAGGAAATTAAGAGGACAGTATCTCGGATCAGACATCTACCCCAGAAGTATACAGAGGCCTTCGTTAATAGAAAGGCCAAAGTCAAGAAATGGGCTGGAAGAATGAGTAAACAAACAAACAAACAAACAAAAGAATAATTTCATTATTAAGAACTATTATGGAGCCAAAGGAAGCTCAAGACACAAAGTCAAAAGAGAATGACTCAAAAAGATCTACAGGTAAAGTCTCAAAGAAAAATGCATCTTAGAAGCAAGGCTAACCAAAATTCCTGGAAATTTATCTTAAAAACCAAATGAACCTGAGTTCAAATCCCATCTCAGACACTTGGTACTTACTAGCTATGTGACCCTGGGCAAGTCACTTAACTCTGATTGCCTCACCTAAAAGAAAAAAAAATGAGAGCTGTACCAAAAAAATGGGAAAAGAAGTGAGAATTAGGGGAAAAATATACAAAAAAAATTAATAGCTTAGAAAAAGAGCTACAGTTGTTTACTGAAAAAATAACACCTTGAAAATTAGAATTGACCAAACAAAACTAAGGATTCCATGAAATTACAAGAAATTAAGGAAACAAAGTCAAAATACTAAAAGGAATAGAAAGAAATTTGAATCAGTGGCTCATAGGAAAAAAACCAATGACCTGGAAAACTGATCTAGGAGAGAGAATTTAAGAATCATTGGACTATCTGGAAGCCATAAGCAACAACAACAAAAAAGCTAAAACATCATATTTCAAGGAATCAGAAATTTACTAAATATCTTAGAATAAGAGGGCAAAGTAGAAATTGAAAGAATCCCCTGGTGACTTCCCAAAAGAACCCCCAAATTGAAAAAATCCCAGGAATATTAAAGCCAAAATCCTAAGCTCCCAGGTCAAGGAAAATACTACCACTACTGATGTGGCTGCTACTCCTTTGTTTGTTGTTGCTGCTGCTGCTGCTACTACTACTACTACTACTACTACTACTATTACTACTACTACTCCTACTAAATGGAGCTATCATTTATAAGGAGATAACGTGCTAAGCACTTTATAAATATTATCTCATAACAATCCTGGAAAACAAGTATTATTATTTCCATTTTACATTTGTGGAAACTAAAGTTAATTGACATGCCTATGGTCACACATCTAGGAAGTGTCTGAGGCTGGATTTGAATTCATACCTTCCTGACCTCAGATCCAGCACTCTATCCCCTGCATCACCTAGTTAGCTTCAGGAAGAAAAGCACAGTGTGCATGACTTAGGGGGAGTTTGGAAAAAGAAGGAAGAAAAAACAAAAGAGCTAGTTTATCAATACAGGAATGGTGGTAGGGGCTTCACATGAAGCACTGATGGAATGTACTAAGTTCTGGCATAAATGCCTCACATGAAGTGAGGCATGTTGGGAACACCTGTAATTTGAAATGTTTAAACCTCTGGCTATGGGCACCTCTGTATAAGAAATGTTCATGGAACTCTGGAGAAAGGAATATAACTAGAAGCACTGACCTCAAGACCTGTAAAGCAGCCACTCCAGGATGTACAGCAATGAGATAATCCATGATGACCAAACTATTAGCAACAACTGGAAGTTTTAGAGAGACAGATTTCTGCACAACATAAGTAAATGCTTACCGGTAATTAGAATATTATTGTAATTTTCTTGGCAAGAGTAACTCATTTTAAATTATCTCCATTTCTGTATAAAGGGATAGTCATATCTAAATTTTGTGTTTTGTCTTCCTTTAACACAATTTTGTACAAGATGAACAAAAAGACAGAAGTCACCTTTCCTCAGACATCTGAGTCCAACAATAGACTAGCAGATTAGAAAGTCTCCATCTTTCCTCCCTGAGACAGAATGAATTTCTCTCAAAGTCAATGACTGACCAGTTGTGAAATCAAACATTATGTGTTCTCTGTATACATTAAGTACCTCTGGGAAATGACTAGAATTCAGAAACCTTGCTGGCTCTACAGAGGCACTATAGAGACCGAGTGATGCATCTCCATCATGTAGCTGGTGTTGTTGTTCAGCAGGAAGAGTGGAGTGGAATAACAGAGGCAGTAGTCCAAAACCAAAGAAAAGCCTGTACCTTAGTCATTCTGAAGCTGAGTTGTGTCTGACTCCTCGTGATGCTATTTGTGGTTTTCTTGGCAAAGATACTGGGGTGGTTTGACATTTCCTTATAGTAGCTTGTAACAATGTACATAATAACTTGTATTCTTAACTGTAATGAGATAGATTTCCTTTCTATTGCATGATAATGGTAGATTCTCTTCACTATATACCTTCCTTCTAGCACAAGCTGGATGAGTACTTGCCTAGGATATTGTAGAAGGGCTTCTTTGTCAAATACAGGTTGGACTAGATGACCAGATGAAGTCTACTTTGACTCTCAGATTCAGTGATTCTGTTATCCTTCAATAAATCTAGATTTCAAAGCTAATAACATACAACTGGGATATTGAACAACCTATAGTCTACCGTTAGATTTGCTGAGTGTGAAAAAAGCAGGTTTGTTTTCCTACCTACTCTCACTATTCACCAATTCCATTCTCCCAATTGGAAAATGACAAGGATAATAAGAGTAAACTTGGCAAAATTTACATTTGTCTTCTCCACAGGAGTAGTCATCAGTTGTTTTTTTTTTTTAATGAAACTCCAATTATTTGCATAATCCAGAGTTCCATCCAATTACATGATGTGTTTTATATATAATTCTCATGTAGAAACATCACAAATAACTGGAATAACAAAACAAGGCTCACTTTATTTGTCCTTATCCTTTTTCCTCAGAAGTTTCAAAAGATGAACATTGCAACAAGACCATACATATTCATTGAGTAATATTAAAGGATTACTTTCATGATGTAGTTAGTCACCATTTATGCATCAACTCTTAATGGCCTCTGTATCTATAAATAATCAGGAAATTGCAAGCTTTGATGAATAAGTCATTTACATTTAAAAAAAAACAGGAAAAGTAAGATTATCTGGAATGCTGAACACTACATGTACATTGTTTAAATAGAAGATTATTACTTATACACAGAGCAAAAATGCAGCCTTTCTATCATTGCCAAGATAGCATTTGATCATCTTTTTTTTTCTTTTTTTAATTTTCTCATGCATGAGAGTAGATCACTGTATTTGAAATTGGTGGATTTGATGAATGCTTAGTATCCTATAGAATTTGGGAAAGAAAGTGATTCTCAGGAAGAGTCCAAAAGACCTTTGAAGCTTCTATCATCCCCTCAAGTCAGACTGTTTTGGAGAATATTCATTCTAACATTCTTGTAAGTGAAACAAATTTTGGCAGAATTTTTCACTTAAAAGTAACGCAAAAAACAAAAAACCCTGGAATTTGCTGTAAAATTAATAAAAATGCTTTTATTCCTCAAAGGATTTTCCACAGAAAGTTTCCACCATCAGCATTCTATAAGATCCGAGATGTCTGAGACATTCCAGTCTCAAAAAAGATCTCCTTGACAAGTTTAAATATTCTTAATATTCTAAATATGCTTAATATCTAAATGTCAAATATGTTTTCTCCATTTTCAAATATGTTCCAATAATAGAGTGATATTTTTCAAGCCCCAGGCAGTAAACAAAGTGCTGTCTTATCAAACTTAAAAGGACAGCTTCCCAATAAATGTGTGTGTGTGTGTGTGTGTGTATGTAATTTATTTTACCAACATTAAGGAAATTTCTTATCATTGCAATTTCAAATTCCCTGCTAAGTTTCCATCTTCATCCACATTCTGAACAGTTCGATGTGTCAGTCAAATGCATATCGGCTAAGCATCTTTCCAGAACTTTCTAAAACTGCTCATTCCAAAATCACCAATGATCTTTTAATCACCAAATCTAATGGCCAATTCTTTATCCTTCTTGACCTCTCTGCAGTGTTTGACACTGTCAATCACCCTCTTCTCCTTGATAACTCTTCTATTTAGGTAAAAAAAAAACAACCGCTCTCTTCTGGTTCTTCTCCTACCTGTCTAACCATCCTTTGCTAGATTGTCATATTTATTAACCATGTGTGTTCTCTAAGGTTCTATCTTAGGACTTCTTCTCTTCTGCCTCCATATTATTTCGCTTGGTAATCTCATCTGCTCCTATGGTTTTAATTGTCATCTCTATGCAAATGATTCTCAGATCTATTCACCTATCCTTAATCTCTCTCTTGATCTCCAGTCTTATATGTCCAACTGCCTATTAGACATCTCGACCTAGATGTCCTGTAAGCAACTGAAACTCAGCATATCTGAAACTGATCTCATTATCTTTCTCCCTAAGCCTTTGCCTCTCTATAAGTTCTCTTTTACTGTTGAGGGTATCATCTTCCCTGTCACCCAGATTTGTAATCTAGGTATTATCCTCAACTCCTTATTCTCTCTCATCCCTCCATATCTAATCAGTTACCAAGTCTTGTTGATTTTATCTTCACAACATCTTTCATATACCACCTCCCTTCTCTCCTCTGACACTGCTACTACCAGAGTGCTGGAAGTCTAATCACCTAACACCTGAACTATTGCAATAGCCTTTTGATTGGTCTCCCTGCCTCAAGTCTCTCCCCGTTCCATACTGTCCTTCATTCAGCTATCTAGCTTACTTTCCTAAAAATGCAGATCTGACTGTGTCACAACAAACCCCCCAATTTAATAAATTCTAGTGATCCCTGTTACCTCCAGGATCTCCTCTGTTTGACTTTAAAAGCCCTTCTTAATCTAGTTCCCTCCTACTTTTCCACTCTCCTTAAACTTTTACCCCCCTCCAAGTACTTTGTGACTCTGGACTCTCTGTTGTTCCTTGCTCAACACACTCCAAATAAGATCCCAAGGCTGAAATTCTCTCCCCATCCTAGCTTTACTGGTTTACTTCAAGTTTTAGCTAAAATCTCACCTTCTACAAAAAGCCTTTCCCAAACTCCCTTAATACTAATGTCTTCCATTTGAGATTATCTCTGATCTTCATGTGTATAAATAAGTATATGTATGTGTGTATTCATGTGTGTGTATGTATATATGAATGTATCTTATTTGTGCATTGTTGTTTGTATATTATCCTCCCAATTTGATCGTAAGCTCCTTGAAGACAGGTCTTGGGTTTGTTCGTCTTTGCATCCCTAGTGCTTAGCACAGGATCCAGAACAGGGTAGGTGCTTAATAAATGCTTTTTGACTTGACTCCACAGTGCTCCATAAAATTTTCAATTTGGAGCTTTTATCAATGTGGCATGGTTGGAAAAAACAATCTTCTTGAGGTTGCTGTCAATCATGTTATCATGGAAATATATTTAGTATGATATATGATAAACAAGAGAAAAAGGAAGGAAGGAAAGGAGGGAGGAAGGGAGGGAAGAAGTCTAAACTATAAAGAATTCAGCATAATTTACTGATAGTATGATGGCATCAAAGTGCTATCATTTCATATACAAATATAATCTCCATTTAATTTTTTTATATATTTAAACTTACTGTATTTTTAATAATCCTTCCAAAAACTTTGTTTAAGAGCTTTTTTGCATTCCTATATTTCACGTTTTATCCTACTCTTACTTCCACAAGCAATAGGACTTAGCTGTCGGGGTCCAAGTAAGGTTTTCAGTCTTGCTGCCACCACTTCTTTGTTTATTAGGTTTGCCTAGTGCCTACTTTAGTGGAGAAGAGAAATCATAGCCATTTTACCTTTCCCTTATCCTGATCCCTGAAAATAAAGCACAATTCTTATTAGAGTGTGTGTTTTTCCAAATGTGTTTGATTTTATTGAAAAAAAAAAAGGAAAGCTTACTACAATACACACTGAGGTGAACAACCGTGAAAAAAAAATACAACAATGAAAATAAAACGAAGACTTTAAAAGTTTATAGTGGCCTTCACAATGAATCCCGGTACAACATGTCAACTATAAGGAATTGGGCTTTATGCTTTTTAGTGTTGTCTTCCTTCCTGATCTTTTCAGCTATTTTCATTGGTATTAGATTAGTTTTAATTCAATGACTGGTGGAGTCTGCCTGTCAAGGTTTTTTTGAAGTAACAGCCTTGTGAAAATTGATTCCTCAATCCTCAGGTTACAGATGCACAGCTATAAGGCCTAGGACCTAGACCTCTAGCCTTAGCCCCCCATTCCCCTTCCCAACCAGTTTAATCTCTTCTTATGGGCTTTAATCCTTATTTCTCTCTTATGCTAGACTAGATTTCCCGTTTTCTCTCCTATTAGCCATCCAAAAAGAAAGATCTTTCCCCCTCTTGTATCTCATATTAACTTGTTTTCATACTTCAGGCATCTCCCTCTACCACCCTGGATGTTTCCTTATTCTACCTGTTAGAAGTTCACTCTCTTTCTTTCCTCAACTATTCATCTCTACTGGGAGTCTGACATCTTTAACACACTGTTGTGTGGCAACAAGGGCCACAAGTCACTGGGCAAGTCACTTAATATTTTAGTTTCTGTGAAAACTTTTTAAGACTATGTAAAGATTATGGAGCATGTGCTGATATACATTAGAAAACAAAGCAAGCATTTATTAAATTCTTACTCCGTCCTGGGCCCTGTGCTAAGTGATAGGGACACACACACAAAAAAAAAAAAGGCAAAAGAAGTCTCTTCTCTCATGGAACTCACAATCTAATAGGAGAGACAAACAATATGCAAACAATTAAATACAAACAGGATATCTACAGGATAAACTGGATATAATCTTGAAGAAAAGAAACTATCATTAAAGGGGTTTGGGAGAGGCTTCTTGTAGAAGGTGGAATTTTATCTGGGACTTGAAGGAAACCAGAGAAGCCATGAGATGGAGATGAGGCAGTTTCCTTACTGAATGTTTCCTACTGGAGCTGGTTGATGTAACTAACTAAAATTCCTCTAGCTACAATCTGACTTTTTACTTTGCTGCTGGCTTTTCCTCCATCTATTGCCAAATAGTCCCTCATTCAGCAGCCCTAGGATATAGTTCAAGGTTTCCTTGGTTCTTTCATGACCTTGGATTTCCCCCCATGCTATTTCTATCAAGATATTACTTGCTTTACTGACAATCTCTGTGAATGTAACAATCTTTCCTATGGTAGCCTGCTTTCTGTCTCTTACCTCATTAGCTGAAGTGAGAGTTTATACTCACCCAAAGGCCAGTGGGTATCAGACACTCATCCCTACACTCAACTATTGGTGCCAACTCCATTGCTGTTTTCATGCCCTCTAACCCTTCTTTCCCATGGAAGTTGTCTATTCACATACATGTTTAAATTGGAAAAAAAAATCTCTTAAGTAGAGCCCTTTAACAGGAAATTTTCCTCGTCTATAGAAAGGACTTGGCATGGACAGGCACCACAAGACTATTTACAAGCACATATAAAATCTGTTTTGCCGCCACCATCAGTAATTGATTAATGTGTAAATCTCTGCCTCTAAAACTGCTGGTACAAGGGTCACTACATTGGTCTCTAGCATAATCAGGTCACAGATTTAAAGTTGGAAGGTATTCTAGTGGCTATTAAGTTCAACTCTTTTATTGTATACATGAAGAAACTGAGGCCAAGAAAGGTTATGTAAATTTCCCAGTGTCATACAGCAAGTCAGTTTCTGAGGTTAAGATTTGAACCTAACTTTTCCTGTTTCCAAGTTCAGGCCCCTTCTAAGCCATGCTCCCAAAAAATCAGTACACTCCAGAACACACGGAGGCATGTCTTTCAGCAAAGTTGACCGTCCATTTTCCAACTATAGGGTTACATTTCACAAGATAAGAATCACAAAACCTCAAAGATGACAAGATCTTTCAATATGATCCAGTCCAAGTGAAACTGAACAACTATCCCCTCCACCACATACCTGACACATGGCCATCAAGCCATTGCAATATGACTGACAACATTTCAGTTCTTATATCTATCCTTGATCTAACTGAAATGAGCATTCTGTTCACATGACTTCTTCCTCGGTACAGTTTTTGCCCAACTTGCTAGAAGCTTCCTTCATTGTCTTTTGAGTATATTCATACAGGTACACAATATAACAGTAGTAATTGATCATAATAATCTAATGTTTGATAAACCAAAAGATCCAAGGTTTTTGGACAATAATTCACTGTTTGACAAAAATTGCCGGGAAAACTGGAAAGAAGTTTGTCAGAAATTATACATAGACAAACATCTCACGAGGTCAAAATGTGTCCATGATTCAGACATAAAGGGTGATATCATAAACAAATTAGGGACACATGGAAAAAATGTAATTGTCAGATCTATGAATAAGGAAAGAGTTTATGACCAAACAAGAGATAGAGTATCATAGGAAGTAAAATGAATAATTTTCATTACATGAAATTAAAAAGGTTTTGCACAAACAAATCCAATGCAGTCAAATTAGAAGGAAAGCAGGAAATAGAGGAGGGGAGAGATTACAGCAAGTTTCTCTGATAAATGTCTCATTATTCAAATATATAGAGAAGTGAGCCAAATTTATAAAAATTAATAAATAAAAGCTATTCTCCAATTGATAAATGGTCAAAAGATATAAATAGGCAGTTTTCAGAAGAAACAAGCTGTCAAGTCATATAAAAAATACCCTATAACTTCACATGTGTCATAATGCTTGTCTTCTCAGGGAGTGGAAAAGGGACAGAAGGAAGGGAGAGAATTTTGAACTCAATTTTTTTAAATGAATGTTAATTTTTAAAAAATGTAAATGGAAAATGTTTAATGAAACAAATAAAAATATAATTTTTAAAAAGAAAAAATTATTTAAATCACTATTGATTAGGGAAATGTAAATTTAAAAAATTCTGAGGCACCATCTCCCACCTATCAGATTGGCTAACCTGACAGAAAAGAAAAATGATGGAAAGAATGTGGGAAAATAGGGATGCTAATGTACTCTTTTTTAAATTTTAATTTGTTTGCTTATCTTTTTGTTTTCAACATTCACTTCCATAAGATTTTCAGTTCCAAATTTTCTCCCCATCCCTCCCCTCCCCCCACCCCATGATGGCATGCAATTTGATATGGGCTCTCTCTCTCTTTCTCTCTCTCTCCCTCCCCCCATATACATATATATCCTATATCATATCCTATCATATAGCAAGAACAAGAGATATATATATATCCCTTGTTCTTGCTATATGATCAGCCTGCTTCCTTTTTGGGGGGGGGGTAGCTATATGGCATAGTGAATAGAGTGTTAGACTTGTAGCTTAGAAGACCTGAGTTCTAATCCTGCCTACCTCAAATATATTATAATTGTGTGATCCTGGGGAAGTCCCTTAACTTCTCTCAGCTTTAGTTGTCTCATCTGTAAAATAGGAATAATAATACTAGAATTTTTACATAGTTATAATGAAGATCAAATGAGATAGCATATTTAAATCTCTTTGCAAATATTATAGCACTATGTGAAGGTAAGATGTAATAATCAATTTCCTGGAAGAGTTTCAAAATTCTGAAAGTATCCAGCATTCTGGCAGGGCCATCATAAACATAGATTTTAGTTCATTATTTTGACCAAAAGTTGTGAATAGATGGTCTTCCTGTCAAGTCAATAGATATTGTCAGATTCACTGTCTGTTCCAAGGTGTTTTGAAGAAAAGAAGAATTTTTGCATATCTGGTAGATATCAGCTGCTTTTTTAAAAAAGCTTTGTTTTATCTTGTATCTTTGTTGTGTAAATCAAAACTAAGATTTTGGTCAATGCCACTGGTGAACATTTTTCAAAGTGCTAGAAGAAAGCCACTTTAAAAAATAAACTATTTTTATTCATAATAACCCATGCAATTAAGCAATTATGTAGTCATCTGCAATGAATGGGTTAAACTTTTGAACTATATGAAAGATTCACACAATTTATCTATGTACAAAGTACTATTAGTTTAATATACTCAGCAATCTAGCTTAGAAAGATAAATCTGTAATAAACTCTAGAAGCAATGGCTATGTTTACATCACTTATATGAGGAATGTGATTTTTAAACCTAAAAGAAAGCCTTTCATGTTAAGTGTGAATGTTTGTGTGTGTGTGTGTGTACATGAATGCCTGTGTGTATTATCAAAATATAGAACTGAGAATTTGTGTTAAAGCCAAAGCATCAATAGTTATATTTTTAGTCAAAACCAATACAAATAACAGTTTTCACAAATGAACTAAATTGTAAACTCCATGAGGGCAGAAGCTGTGTCAAATTTAATCTGTCTCTTTTTGCCTAATATGAAGATTTGCACATAGTTATCTATCGTTTTTAAAATGAGAAATAAAGGTATGAGTAAAGATGAAGATATTTCACAAATTATTTCTTTTCCTGTGGCAGAGAATCCAGTTTGTAGACCATATATATCCCCTTTCTTATCTTCCATTTGTCATCTGATATTTATTGTACTGTTCTTTTGTGTCTACCCTAAAATGCTATCAGATACAGGAAAGAAAATAATGTTTTTGGATCAGCTAATTTTGCTTCTATAAAGGGAAAATGGTTATTCTAATTTACTTCTAGAAAAGGATCATATGACAGTTTACATTTTTGAAATTTTGCTGTCTCTAGAAGATACGCTGCTCATTTTGCCAGTGGAGGGACATGCTAAGAATATTTCAAGGAATAATCCAGCTTGATTTTGTTTAGTTTAGTTGTGCCATGGAGTTGTGTTTTCATGGTCCTAGTTACTTCCCTAATTGATGCAGATTATAACACATCCATGCCTATGTATCTTGAGCAATTCTTTTTCTTTGTCTTCAGTATAATTTCATTCCATTATATTTGATTTGATTTCACAATCATTTACCATGTGTCTGCTGTGAGAAAGGCACTATAATAGGTGCTGAGAAACAGACAAAAGAAAATAAAACAAACCCCCCCTTACATTGAGAAGCTTGCATTTTCCAGGGATGTATAAGACAGATAAAGAATGGTAAACAATTGAAGGTGAGAGACAGTGCTAAAATGAAATGGAGTCAAGAAAGGCATCCTCTAGGAGACAGCACATACAACGAGTCTGGGAGAAATCTAGGGAATATAACGAGATAACTTGTACATAAGTAGAGAGATGGAAGATGAAATGTTGAGTTGGGGAAACTGCAGCAAGGCCAGTTTGGTTCAAATACAGTATACTTACTGGAGATTGATGTGAAATAAGACTGGAATGAGAGGCTGGAGCCAGGGCATAAGAGCTTTACAGCCAAGTTGAGGAGTTTTTATTTCCTCCCACAAATCTCAGCATCCTGAGAACCTTTCTCTAGATTTCTTGATAGTGCATGGATATCAGTATAAGGAAATATATACATATATATGGAATAAATATATAACTGGAAGATATATACATATATACATGTTTGTATGTTCAGTTATTTCAATTGTGTCTAACTCTTTGTGACCACATTTGAGGTTTTATTGACAAAGATTCTGGAGTGGCTTGCCATTTCCTTCTCTAGCTTGTTTTACATATGAGGAAACTGAGGAAAATAGGGTTAAGGCACTTGCCCAGGGTCACCCAGCTACTAAGTGTCTGAGGCCAGATTTTAACTCAGGAAGATGAGTCTTCCTAATTCCAAGCCTAGTGCTCTATCCGCTGTGCCACCTAGCTATCCTACATATATACACTTATGTGAAATAAATATATGACTGGGAGAGATAGATAGATAAATATAGATAGATATATACACACGTATACATGTGCATATATCTATCTATATTTATCTATCTATCTCTTTATCTGTCTATCAATGATATATCTAGTTGTATTGTGTGAGAAGATGGGAAGACTAATGGCCTACACATTATCCATGCACTGTTAAAAATTCTAGAAGAAAGCCTCCATAATGTTGGGATTTATGAGAGGAAATAAAAACTCTTTACCTTGACACTTATAGCTCTTGTTGTCCTGGCTCCAACCTACCATTCCTGTATCATTTCACATTACTCCTCTTTAGCGCTCTATATTTGAACCAAACTGACTTCCTGTAATTTCCTAAACTCAGCATATCTATCTATCCATCTCTATCTATCTATCTATCCATAATATGACATCCTTTATCCTGCTTCTCTTGTGCAATTCTTCATTGTTGTTGTTCAGTATTTTCAGTCATGTGTGACTCTTTGTGATTCCATTTTGGGGTTTCCTTGACAAAGATATTGGAGTGATTTGCCGTTTCCTTCTCTAGCTTATTTTGCAGATGAGGCAACTGAGGCAAACAAAGTTAAATGACTGCCCAGAATTACATAGCTAATGTAAATGCCTGAGGCCAGATTTGAACTTAATTCGTCCTGACTCCAGGCCAAGAGCTCTACCCACTGTTCTACCCTGCTAGAGTCTACTAATGCCACCATCTGCATCTACCATTGGGGACCACTGGAGAAACTGCAAGAAGGCTAGTTTGGTTCAAATATAGTATACTTACTAGAAACTGATGTAAGATAACAACTTTATTTCTTGGAAAACTATGGTATTTCATGACATTCAGCCATACCACTTTACCAGAATATTGTGATTTAAAATATGTTATTTTATTATTCGTCCTTTGTGCTCTAAGAGGACCAAAATGACATCATGACTTCCAGGTAAGTGTACAGTATGTCTGGCTATGACTCATCAGACCAATACAAGCTTGGAAGGGCTTACCACAGGTTAGGCACAAATAGTCCATACGACCATTTGGGTGAGATGTGTTTCTAAATTTGTGCATATCATGGTTCTTTTGACCTACAGCAATTCTGCTTTGCTCATAGAGCACAGTACCTTCTTTGATGGGAGCATGCCATGGAAGATCCTGCACCAGTATCTCCCATGTTTCACAATCAATAACAAAGTTCTTCAGAGAGACCTTGTGAGTGTCCTTGTACTGCTTCTTCTGACCACCATGTGAGTACCTACCTCGTGTGAGCTCTCCCTAAAATTGTCTTTTAGACAAACATGTTTAGCATTCAAACAATGTGGCCAACCCATTGGAATTTTGCTCTCTGAAGTACAATTTGAATATTTGGTAGTTCAGCTTGAGAAAGGACCTCAGTATCTGGTAAGTAAGATAAGTACCTTATCTTGCCAGGTGATATTCAGAATCTTCCTAAGACAATTCAAATGCAAGCAGTTTAATTTTCTGGCATGGTGCTGGTAGACTGTCCAGGTTTCACAAGCAGAATAGCTCTGTAGACTTTCAGTTTGGTACCTTTGTTTAAAGGAGAAGCTTAATATGCTTCGGATAATTATAATAGTATATATTATTATATTATATTATATTATATTATATTATATTATATTATATTATA